>NC_044552.1:126419815-126734231 GCF_007565055.1 Rhinopithecus roxellana
CCCAACACCATCTCTGAAGTAGCCTTGCCAGGAAAAAAAAAAAAATCAAACCTAATCTGATCAAGTCTATTTATAGAAGCTAGCAGAGAAAGAAAGCCTGTTAAATCACACCACAAAGATATAAGGAAGAAAATCCAGATTACCAGAAACTCTTTAGCAGCATTTCTCAAAGCATGCATTCCTCAAGGGTCTCTGAGACCCTTTCAAAGGTCCACAAAGTCAACTGTTTTCATAAAAATTCTCACACATTCTTTGTTTTCTTCACTGTGTCGACATTTGCACCAATGGTGCAAAACCAAGAGAGGATAAAATTGCTGGTGCAATGGCAATAACTGTAGTAGCAGCCATTGCATTCTTCTCCGCCATGCATGCACAGTAAATAAATGTCAGTTTCACTAAAGACCATTATTGATGAAGTAAAAATAATAAATGTTATTAAGTCTTGGTATCTGAATATACGTTTTTAATATTCTGTGTGATGAAATGGGAAGTACTTTGACATGCCAAAGTACCATGAATGCAAGCTCCTGGTTTTTAATGGAATGCCTTTTTTACTTAACAAGCTATATTTATTCGGGTTTGGATGTCTGGTAAATATTTTGTCAAAAATTAATGAAGCGGGCCTGTCAAATGAAGGAAAACACTAACAGTATTTGTAGCTAACAATTAAATTTGAACCTTCAAGAGAAAAATCAGGATTTTGTAAAACTTACAAGCAACACCATAAGCTTGCCAGCTTCCAGATGGCTAAAGACTTTTCTAAGGCAGTGGATGGGCGGTGATAGTAATGGATGTGATTTTTAAAATATTTCATAATGAAATATGTCAACACTTGAAGATCTGCCTAACTCGGTTAAGCAAAATTTTCAAAATGACCAACGCATGATGGTACAAAATTATGCATAGGTAAATGATCCATTTAAAGTGCAAGATGGACCAACAGATTTTATTTATTTATTTATTTATTTATTTATTTATTTATTTATTTATTTATTTTGAGACAATTTCACTCTTGTCACCCAGGCTGGAGAGTGCAGTGGCATCATCTCAGCTCACTGCAACCTCCGCCTCCTGCGTTCAAGGAATTCTCCTGCCTCAGCCTCCTGAGTAGCTGGGATTACAGGTGTCCACCACCATACCTGGCTAATTTTTTATATTTTTAGTAGAGATAGGGTTTCACCATGTTGGCCAGGCTGGTCTTAAGCTCCTGACCTCAAGTGATCCGCCAGCCTTGGCCTCCCAAAGTGCTGTGATTACAGGCATGAGCCACTGCACCTAGTCCCGACAGATTTTAATGTAACAGATTATGATTCATAATTAATCAGGTTCATTGGTAAGGTTTCAAACTGCACACTGCAACTAATCTTTAAGAAACTACCACCACCTGTCAAGTTTTAGTGTGGTAACTAAGAACGTTCACTATTAAATGAAAAGGCTATTAAAATATTCCTTCCTTTCCCAACCTCATACATGCATAAAACCAGATTTTCTTCATATACTTTAAGCAAAACAACCCAATGCAACAAGAATGCAGAAGCAGATATCCAGCTATCTCCTATTAAATTAGACATTAAAGAGATCTGCAAAAAATGTTTAAAAATGCCATTTCCCTCATATTTCTTTTATTCTGGAAACTGTGATTATATTTCATTAAAATTATGCTTATATATGCTATCATGTACTGGTTTTACTGTTATTTTTAAATAGTTTAAACTATTTCTAAGATAGCAAATATTGATATATATATAAAAACTATAAAAACAATACCTCTTTGAGCTTTCAACCATTTTTAAAAGTGAAAAGGAACTTGAGACCAAAATGTCTGAAAGCCAATACTGTAAACTACATAAAAAGATGGGCAAGGAAATATGAAATTTTTTTCATATTTTTAGATGAAAAGGGATTTAAGAAACACACCAACCAATCACAATATTACAATTCATAGATATTCTGTGGACCCTGATTTAAACAAAAGATTATTAGACAGGAAGGAAAGTATGAATGCCAAATTGGGTATTTTATGATATTAAAGAAATACCGTTTTTTTTAAGAGAAACGACAGCATGTACTTTTAAAAGAGGAATTGTTCCTTGTATTTTAGAGGTACAAATTGAAATGAAAAGATGAAATGATGTAATGTGAGAAATTTGCTGTAAATAAGGGGATGAAGTGGTAACAAGACTGGCAATGTGTTGCTAATTGTTAAGATGTGTAAAGGGTCCATGGTAGTTTTTACTTTACTACATCCTAGTTTTGTATATGCTTGAAAATTTTGTTCAAAAATTCAAGATGTTTTTGAAGTGCAGTCCCCTTACATATATAATATACACTCACTTTTAAATAGTCAATAGGAAAAACTTCTGTTTCTTTTAATTACAGCTAATTTCTACTGGAATTTACTAGATGCTTCAATATTTTTTCTTCTGTTTTCCCCCATAAGTAGAGAAAACATCAAATATTAGACATATTATTAAGCCTACTTCTGATCATTTCAAAGCTTACACAATCTAAATTTGAAGAAGAATCAGATTTTACAGACCTCAAAAGCACAAGCCACAAAAGCAAAAATAGACAACTGGGATTATATGAAACTAAAAAGATTCTGCACAGCAAAGGAAACAATCAACATAGTTAAGATAAAACCTACACAGTGGGAAAGGTATTTCCAAACTATCCATCTGACAAGGGATTAATATCCAGATTATATAAGAAGCTCAAACAACTCAGCAGCAAAAAGGCAAATAATCCGATTTGAAAATGGGGAAACGATCTACATAGATACTTCTCAAAAGAGGACATATAAATGGCCAACAGGTATATTAACAAAATGCTCAGAATCACTAATCATCAGATAAATACAAATTAAAACCACAAGGAGATATCATCTCACCCCAATTAAAATAGCAATTATCAAAAATGTAAAAGAAGAAATGCAGGTGAGGATGCAGAGAAAGGTGAGCTCCTATATATATTGTTAGTGGGAATATAGAGTAGTATGGCCATTATAGAAAACAGTATGGAGGATCCTCAAAAAATTAAAGACAGAAATACCATATGATCCAGCGATCCCACTACAGGGTATATATCCAAAGGAAAGGAAATCAGTATAGCAGATATCTGCACTCCCATGTTTACTGCAGCACTATTCTCGATAGCCAAGATATGGAATCAACCTAAGTGTCCATAAGTGGATGAATGGATTTTAAAATGTGGTTTATATACACATAGGAATATTCAGCCATAAAAAAGAATGAAATTCTGTCACTTGTGACAGCGTGAATGAGCCTGAAGGACATTATGTTAAGTAGGTAGGCACAGAAAGACAAATATCACACGTTCTCATTCATATGTGAGAGGTAAAAAAGTCTCATAGAAGTAGAAAATAGAACAGTGGTTACTAGAGCCTGGGAAGGGTAGCGGGAGGGAGGGAATAGACAGAGGTTGATTAACTGGTATAAAACTACAGTTAAATAGGAGAAATAAGTTCTAGTGTTCTATAGCATAGGGGGTGAATACAGTTAAAAATAATTTACTGTATATTTCAAAAGAGTTAGAAGAGTGGATTTTGAATATTCCCAAAACAATGAAATGATAAGTATTTGAAATGAAGGATATCCCAGTTACCTTGACTGGATCACTACACATGGTATGCATGTATCGAAATATCATATGTATACCATTAATGTGTACAATTATTACGCATCAATTAAAAGTAATTCTTTTAAAATAAGATTTCACTACCATTAAGATTGTGCCTCAAAACAGGACCTAGGATGTAAAGGGCTGAGGAAGAATTAATCTAATCAATAATAAAAATATGAAATGAATTAAGACTTAGTATGACTTCTCTCTCACTAAATAGGTAACAACCAACAATGATACAGACTCCCTATGAACTGATGTTTAAGGGTGGTAACTTTTTTTTTTGATAGACAGTAGAATGACAGAATATCTTCCCCCTGGTGGATAAACTTGGTAATATCCAAGTGATCCTTTAATAAAAAAAGTTTTACTGTTCTTTCTGGTAAAATCTCTAGATAACCATTTCCATTATTTTCTTTGGCAAGTACACTTTAAGGAAATTTAGTGAAATTATCTTATAGTATGAAACTGTCAGCTGTGACTATCCTGGTTATTACAGTCTCCATAAATATAATAGCGTTTGATAATAGCATTTGTTCAACAGATACTAAGTGTCAGGCACAACACATACTTTTGTAAGTTTGATTCAATCTTACCTTCTTTCAGAAAAGGATTCAAAGTAGCAATTTACATATATTATTTCAATATTTTCTTTTTCAGAAAAAGAGGGATTTTATCATCCCTCTAGTCTACATTGAAGAAACTGAGGTGCAGAAAGATTTGGTAACTCAACCAAAACCAAAGCCAGTAGCATGGCCAGCATCTGAACCCAGGTCAGTCTGATTCCAACGGTGAGCTTTCTTTGTCAACCATTGTTTAACCTTTACAGAGCTTTGTCCCCCTCTGAAAATCTGGCAAAATCTACTTTTACCAGAATATGGTACACCTCAGAACATGACAAAACTATTTACTGGGCCAAAGTTCTTAATATAAATATCAAGTCCACATCAGTGCAACATGTATCTCTGCTAAAGTACCTTCAAAGTACATGCTTACTAACAAAATGTCAGTAAGACATACAGACGCCACAAATAGATTTTGTCTTTTCCTACCTAAAAACCATATATGTATAAAATTCACAGCAGCAAAATCCTGTCTGACAGGAGGAATAGAAAGTAGCAGGTATCTAAAAGCTAGCACTATACATAACCTGCAATAAATGTTCACGTTTTAAGAAATACTCAGAATATGCCTGTGCTGTATGAAACAGTAGTAACGTTACACAATGTACCCTGCCTGAAAACATGTATCTAATATTTGTAAAAACTGTTTTCACCCATATTTTCATTCTGAGGTTTGTAGAGATTCTGTATACAATATTATAGCATAAAAATATTTACTATGTTGTCTTTCTCATCATCTAATTTTGAAGCCTATGGGTACTTTCATTATCACAAGAAGACTGAATGGCTACAACAGATTGCTTTTCTACCATCTATTAATGAGGTAGAACAGCCAGCAATCAATATTATTTTAAGAAAAGCGGCTTCTAAGACACCCCAAGTCTTCCTCCCTTGTTGTCTCTCTCTGTAAATGTGTACACTTGCATACAAACATACAAAGTCCTTTACTTCAACAATTCGTGTTCCTAAGACTCGGTAAATTTTTGCAGTACTTAGAAATGCTCTCATTGTGTTTTGTTCTTGTAAGTATCACCTGGTGCTACACCATAATCCACCTGTATTCCACAGGCCACACAAACACACACACACACACACACACACACACACACACACAGGTAGGTAAGAGAGTCACAACGCAAGTCACAAACACTATTTCTCCTTCAGCAGAAAACCCCATCACAATTTTTTTTGTTACATGGTGCTGAGATTTCCTAAGGAAGTATCTTAAAAGTACACCCTGATGGGTCCTCTGTGCTACCAGACAAGATTCAGCATTTTCCTTTTTATCTCCTCTAACTCCTATTGGTCTCCAGCCACTACTAATGTCAAAAGAGGTAAGTTTGGGGTTCAGATGTCCACCAAATGCATCAGAGCAGCTTCTGATTCCCACTAATATGTATATGTCATGGCTGACCATGGCTGCAACCAATGGCATTGATACCCAGCATGCTGCTACCACTGCCCACTGTGGATGTCATGTCAAGGAGCCGATGACTACTGAAGACAGAGACCACTATTGCTGGCACTAGTGCAAAAGTATTGCACTCTGAAAGTCTCTGCTTTGTGAAACAATTTGCTTTTACTACAATGTTCTTCCCCTCAGCCTCCAACAAAAGCGCTGGAGAATAGACTAAATGACATATGACACTTTCTTCAGAATTACCTCCTATCTCTCTCCTACACCACTCTTCATCTCCAAACCAAAGTTGTGAAACCTGACTCTCCCTTGAGATATTCTATCTCCTGGATGAACCTCCTCACTCACTCATGTAAATCAATCCCTGGCAGCCCCGGTCCACCATGTACCGCTTACATCAGGTGGTAATTAAACTAGTTAATATCTGATATTCAAAAACCCCTATAGGACTTTATATTCAAACACCCCTATGAGGAAGCAGACCACTCATATATTGATGCTGGCGAGCCTTCTTTCTGTATACTTTTTTGTGTCTGTTGAATGTTTAAATAATTTTTTTAATGAATAAAAATGAGTTTTTAAATCCAGTTTCATGTTTATTTAAAAGTGTATATTATAAAAGGCATGTCTTCCCATGAAAATATTTGTTATTAATGCCAACAACTGAAGCTACAGCACAGACATCACGAAGGAAAATCCAGTTCCACAGAGCTCTCTGGTAACTTAACTAGTACTCGTTAACTATATATGCACATTCATCAGCTCAACAGAAGGATGAGAGGAGGAGGTGTAGGGTTCACTCCTCCACCACTCAGGTATGCATTCGCAGACTGTGTATTTATGGTTCCTACCATTCCTGAGTGACACCTGAAGTTGCTGTGACATTTAGTAATTTGTCATTTTGCAGAGACATGATTCTGAATCACACATGCCATAAAGCTGGGGCAAGGGCAAGTTGTCCAGCCTGGCCGAGACCCAGGCATGCTCTTAGTCACAGTGCTTAGTCTCAGTGCTATGAACACTGTAAATAAAGTGATAAAAACTGTATCTTTTTAAGAAATGAAACAAAATTAACTGCTGGTTGAGTCTAGTGTTGATGACAGAATGAAGGGAGTATGGGGATGTTTATGAAAGCGATAGGCTAGCCACAAAATAGAAGTTTCAGATAAATTGAAGACTGAAATGTCAAATGCAATGATGACTCAGACACATTGTGTGAACAAAACTATCAAATGCTCCAAAAGGAAATAAGTAGAAAGGATGTGTGAATTTGTTTCAATAAGTCCTCCAGACAGTACACAAATCAGTCATCAAATGAGATAAGTAGTTAGGGGTCTAGAGAGACCATTTAAATTTTTAAATTCTTCTTTAGCAATTTTATGGAAGGGATTATGTGCTAACATGATTTTTTTTTTCAAGTTGAGAATTGTGACTGGCTTCGGACATCGACCTCACAAATGTCAAGAATCTACTGTATCTCATTTTGACTGGTGATAAACAGTTTGTGTGTCCTTCATAATCTTTCCTTCCTACCATTTCTGTGCTCCTATCTGCCAGCAGTGGATAAAACAGAGGCTCAGAGTGAGGAGCAGGGACTCCTACGAGCTGGGTTCCTGCAGCATATTCAAAATAAAGAGCCTGCCTGGGGCTGAGATGAAGGGAAGATACCAGTCCTCTGAGATATAAGCAGCACAACCTAGGAGGCGCACAGCACAAAGCAAAAGAGAGGGCCCTGCCTATAACCCAAAAGTCTGCACCTGCAGATAAGGGAAGAAATACGGATTACTGAGAAAGGGTATTGACTGTAGTCTGACCATTCCTGGTCAAACCATTGTTCTCCAAACATTGTCTTTAAAAGAATGGCTAGCTAATAGTCCTCAAGACTGGTTAAATAGTTTTAATAATTTTACAGTTGCTTTTTCTTAAGAGCTGCATTTTATAGCTTCATAGTTAACAATTACATTTTTCAAAAATAAGGTATAGAGATGCTATGGTTATGAGTTGAGAGTGGTTGTAAAATGAGGGTAGACATTACCTTAAAAGCAGCATCTGAGAATCAGATTCAAATTCTGTCATTCAGATAACAGGCCTGAGATCAGTGCCTGGTGTCAAGGAACTAAACTTGCCAGTTTTTGGTTTAAGGGCAGTGTATCTTTTGTAAACAGTGTGTCAGGAATACTAACCCTAAAATCATTACTATGAACCAAACAAAAATGACAACTATGCTGAAGAGGAAGACAGCAATGAGAAAAACCAACACCCACTGTAGAATCCAACACCTTGTTGCTATGATGCCTACTAAGTAACACCATCAACTCAAGATGATTTTTTGTTTACTTTACAGAAATCATCTTCAGTCACTAATCGTTAACTGTCGAACTTGACGCAGAATGACATTCTCAAAACTCCTAAACGTCACTCTTCAGTAACATCATCTACAACCAGTCTCCCCACTGCTAATCACCTTATGAATGCAGCATATAAAACTGCTTTGGGCCTCCCCACCCCACTCACCCACCTCCCGTCATCCTTTCATAGGTGCAAACCAAATGCTTCATTGATTATCCTCAAGATTTGCTGTACGTACTCTTACAGTTCCTCTTTCCATCCCCTACCCTTCCCTTAGCTACTTCCTTCTTTTCCTCCTCTTCGTATCACTGTCAAGTAAAGTTTGACAGTTACTCACTCCATGACTTTCAACAAATCAATCTCTCATTTTTTGTACATTTTTGAGACACGGTCTTGCTCTGTTGTCCATGCTGGAGTGCAGTGGTACAATCAGGGACCACTGCAGTCTCAAACTCCTGGGCTCAAGCGGTCCTACCACCTTAGTCTGCCAAGGAGCCAGCACTACAGGTGCATACCAGCACATCCGGCTAATGTTTTAAATTTTTTGTAGAGATGGGGGTCTCACTATGTTGCCCAGGCTGTTCTCAAACTGCAGGCCTCAAGCGATTCTCCCACCTTGGCCTCCCAAAGTGCAAGGACTACAAGTGTGAGCCACCATGCCCAGCCTGATCTCTTAAAGTCTCAATTTCCCCATGTGTAAAATGTAAAGAATAACAGAACCTTTCTTCAAACTTCATTGAGTAATGGTGAAGACAGATGAGATAGGCCAGGCAATAACACAGCATAGTACTTACCAGATACTAAACAGTCAATAAAATGTTAGCTTCTTATTATAATTATCTGGTTTAACAATTATTCAAATTCATGAAAGCCACTCAGTGACCTTAAAAAAAAATTACGCAGTGGCTTATTTATTCATAGAGACAGGATCTCACTCTGTTTTCCAGCCTGGAGTACAATAGCACAAACATAGCTCACTACAGCCTCAACCTCCCAGGCTCAAACACTCCTCCCGCCTCAGCCTCTAGAGTATCTGGGACTACAGACACACAACAGCAGACACTACTCTAGGTTTTTTTAAAAAATCATTTTATTTGAATAACATCTACGGTAGTAAGCCATCTGTGTTCAAACCTTTGTCACAAGATGTGAAGATCACTACCTAAAAAGTAGATATGATCAGGTGTGGTGGTTCGCACCTGTACTTTCAGCACTTTGGGAGGCTGAGGCAGGAGGATCGCCTGAGGCCAGGAGTTCAAAACCAGCCTGGGCAACAGAGTGAGACCCCATACCTACAAGAAAATGCAAAAATCAGCCGGGCATGGTGTTGCACATCTGTGGTCTCAGCTACTCTAGAGGCGGAGCAGGTGTGATCGCTTTGAGCCCAGGAGTCTCAGGCTTCAGTGAGCTATGATCACGTCACTGTACTCCAGCCTAGGCAACAGAGTGAAGCTTTGTCTCAAAAAAAAAAAAAAAAGATACATTATTTTTATTTAATACTATTACTATAACAGTAATATTTATTTTTATAGTAATAATTCCTCATATTTACATGGCACCAGAAAAGACTGCCAATTTCTTTATAAAGCAACACATCTGAAGTAACAGTGAAGGCTTAGCCACATGAAGAAGGTACTGGACCTGAAGCTCAGGCCCTCTTTCCAGAGGATACCCTGTCCTTGGAGCAGCCTAATGAATGGTCACCATGCTGGTCTGACTGCACTTAAACAAGACTAAAGGCCAGGGCAACATTCTGCAAAGTCTGCTTCCCAAAATACAACTTTTAGAAGACTATTTATTCATGTCCCCTGAGAAAGGGGTTTGTGGTAAAAGAGATGTCTAATACCCTAGGGTCTTTGGGAGATGCCCAGGGCACACTGATGTGCAACCATCTGCGGAGTGCTGTCCCAGCCAAAGTTTCCTAGAGTCACTGAGTCTCGGCACGATTATCACATCACATCAAGTTCCATGGGATCCCTCATTTGGAAGGCACTGAGCTACAGAAAATAAATTCAGGAAATAACATGAAAGTAAGGTAGTGTTTTAGTGGATAGAATTTATTCATCTTCAAGTTGGATTCAACTACAAGGATGCTACCTTCTAATCTAGCTCCCAGTCTGAACCTGTTTGTTGGTGTAGTGTCTAATACCACAGAAGGTCCTCAGGACTTGTAAGTACTTTGAGTCCAGACTTGAGAAAGTGATTCTGAGAAAGGTATGGCCTCTGCCTCCTAAGACCTCCCTATAGCCTCAGATTTAGTTTGTGATGACCTTCTTTCACCTCCAGGACACCAGAGAAATACAGTCATTAATGGAAGGACTCATGTATCCACAAATACAAGGTCATATGGGGTAATCGTACAAAACCCATAAGCCTAACAAACATGAAAGGGAAACAAACATGGTGAGGCACATGAGTTTCTTCAATGCTTTGTCATTTTTAAAGGGTATCATCAATACCAGCCTATTTGAACCTCATAACTACTTTTTTAAGACTGATAAACATTATCATCCTCATTTCACAGATGAGAAAATTGAGGTCACCCAGGTAAGAAACAGATTTTACCTTCCAAGACGTTGCCAACACATTGTATATTAGTCAACCTAGAAGACAATTTAATGTAACAGTGGAAAGCAAAGGCTTTGGAGCCCTAGTGCCTGGGTTGAAATCCTTTATTTATTTATTTTTTTGAGACAGAATCTCGCTCTGTTGCCCAGGCTAGAATGCAGGGGCGAGATCTCAGCTCACTGCCAGCTCCGCCTCCCAGGTTCACTCCATTCTCCTGCCTCAGCCTCCCGAGTAGCTAGGACTACAGGCACCTGCCACCATGCCCGGCTAATTTTTTGCATTTTGTTTAGTAGAGACGGGGTTTCACCGTGTTTAGCCAGGATGGTCTCGATCTCCTGACCTCGTGATCCGTCCGCCTCGGCCTCCCAAAGTGCTGGGATTACAGGCGTGAGCCACCGCACCCGGACGGGTTTAAAACTTAGCTTCACAATTTACTAGCTGTATAATCTTAGCCATGGTACCTAACCTTTCTTGAGCTTTAGCTCCTTCATCTGTAAAATGGGTTAGGTATATCTACTCCATCGAGGTGTAAAAACTTTAAAAAAAAAAAAATTATGCACACTAGAGTGCTTTGCACATAGTGAATGCTTGCTATATAAAAGTTACAGTTATTCTAAAGAAAAGACAAGTGGCCGGGAGAGGTGGCTCACTTCTGTAATCCCAGTACTTTGGGAGGCCAAGGCAGGCAAATCAAAAATGGTGCGGAGTTCAAGACCACACTGGCCAACATGGTGAAACCCTATCTCTACTGAAAATACAAAAATTAGCTGGGTGTGGTGGTGACTGAAAATACAAAAATTAGCTGGGCGTGGTGGTGCACGCCTGTAGTCCTGGCTACTGTAGATGCTGAAGCACAAGAATCGCCTGAACCCAGGAGGCGGAGCTTGCAGTGAGCCAAGATCGCACCACCCACTGCACTCCAGCCTGGGCGACAGAGTGGGACTCTGACTCAAAAAGAGAAGGGCAGGGGAGGGGAGGGCAGGGGAGTAGAGGGGAGGGGAGGAGCTCTCCAGGGTACACATGACCTCCAAGCACCAGTTTATCAGATCTCTGAAGTCTCACAGGGCAGAGGAATGAAAACTGTACGAAGGCCAACACCTTCACATCGAAAAAGGCCTATTTAATTTCTCAGGAGTCCAGAGATGAGGATAGGGAAGGTGGGCAGCAGGGCAGTCAAAAACAATGATACGACTCAGATTTCACGGACAAGTAGATTTCAAAGTGAATTTGGGAGACTGATGTAAGGTCAATAGCTGTTAGTTTTGCCAAGTTCTTATAAAGAAAAAAAAATTTAACTGCCAACAAAATAAAAAGGACATAATTTCTGAGAAACTACTCAAGACTAGGCCATTGGCAACCTTACTATGTTTTTGCTGAGGAGGCATAAAAACGTCCTCACATACCAAATGTGGTTCCAGGACCTGCTTTCAAGAGAGCTGGTACAGCAGCAAATAGAAAGTGCTGTGAGAGATTAAAGCAAGAGGCCAGTACAAAAAAGATGAAAGCTCTGGGCCATCATCCCCAAAGGGGCTACAGTGGGAGTGTTTCTCTATAGGAGCACTGGAGTATGTATGTGCAAGTAAGATGCCAGGACCAGGACATAAGTGGGCTGGGAGGACAGAATCTATACACTGATTATAATGCTTATGACATTGTATCTTGATCATCTACTTACAGGAGGTTTTGAAGCAGAGAGACCCTGATTTACCCATTTGCTATCTCTTATGAATATCCTTAGTAGGTATTGATAAAACTTATCAAATGAATCAATAAAAGAGAAGAGGAAATTACAATACACTACTGGAGGGGAATGGAAGGGGCTTGGGGACAGGAAAAATCAGAGAAAGACCTTCATCTATCCATCTAGCTCATATTCTCCAGTGAAAATTCTAAGTAGGCTGCTAAGTATTTGTTTACCTCTTTGGCAGAAGCATAACATCACCACTCCAAGAAACTCTCCTTATATAAGTGTCAGTGGAGAACACATCAAAAGAAGTTAAATTCAAACCTCTTAAACAGACTTATTCAATAAGGATAAGAGAAAAATCTAAACTCACACTTGAAGCATCTCTCAACAAACACACATTGCTACGAAGAAAAATATTCCTTTCAAATCAAGCATGACAGAGACCAGCTTTGATATTCTACTCACTCTGCCTGATAAGAACTCTGAATCACACACATATTGGAATTAATGTCTGTTGTGGAGAGATGTGAAATCTGCCCTAAGGACCTAAGTTCATAGATTTTAGGCAGGAAAAACTCTAGATCATTATTACAATGTGAGAACTGCAATCTTAGCAGCATCAAGAACAAATCCTTGAGAAGCTGGGTCTTCCGTTCTCATCCATCCCTGCAGAGGAGACACCTGAGTGTGAACTAATCCATGCTGCCTTTGCTGCCTTTAAACATGAGATCAGTCATTACAGCGGTTCCATTTTATTGATATTTTCTCAGAAACACTGTCCCTTTTTCTACTAGTCATATTTTAATGTGAACGATCCTATTCATAATGTTGCAATGGTCTCTCTGATTTGCTACCTTGTCTGCCATGGAGATCACATGCAAAGGGTAGTCACCAAAGGCAACCTTTACAAAATCTCAACTTCCTGCCCTTCTGTGTTACTGTAAGAAGGACGAATTATTTGAGATTCTGTGGCCTAGCCTACTTACTTCCTCTAAAGAAGGAATAGAAAATGAAAAATGCCTTTCAAGAAAGAAAAAAAAAAAAAGGTACACAGAAAGTGAAATCACAAACTGACATTAACGGGCCTATGGCATATTTAATAGACTCTCATTAAATGCTTTTATTTGAAATTCATGTTCAACGTACAGACTATATCTCAATTTGAGTCAGAAATATTTTTTAAAGTGCTATCATATCATCACCATACTATACTAGAAGGGTAATAATAGAAATTTTACACCCATTAGAGGGATTCAAGGGCCATAAAAAGAACAAAAACCTGACACAGATATTTCTATGCATATGCTAAATATGCATGAACTGAAATTTAAAAAGAAAAACTAAAAGTATTCTCTTGTTCTTTTTTATTTTACTTCATAATTTTTAACGCTAAAAGTAGTATCTTCTTTTTTCTTATTTTGCTTCATATTTTTATAGAACATAAAGCTAAAATTAAAAGATTTACACTTGATTTCTCTTTTGCATGTAATGAATTAGATTTGGCTAGATTTTTTTTTTCTTTCACAGAAGTCAAGTCTACAGGCTTATCTTGATAACCATTTGTAGCCAACCTGCTTATCAATAGACTGAACAGCTAAGCCTCAAGTCCACCCAATTAGACCACAAACCAATACAGTTAATTACTAAGATCATTTAATAACCAGAACAGATTGACCACCTAGGAATTTCAATTCACTATTCAGGGTTCAACAACGTCATGGATGGAGAAAAATAATCAACTGATCTTGGTGCCAGAGCAATCATACCCAAAATGTTCTGGTAACTAAACTAGCTTAATTCCACAAAATTTATATAATATAAAGAAATGGTCCAGCCTTTAAAAGGTCTGGTACATAGTATATGCTCAAAAAATGTATTAAATAGAACTTCAACAAAAGAGAAGCAGCCCATTCATTACCTTGTAATCAATGCCCACAATGGCATCCTTCTAAGTCAAACTGAAGATCTGCTTGATCCACCGTAACTCATATAACAGAGAGATATAATTCCCATTGCAATACAAAACCACCCGATGAGTCAAAATAGACTCTTCACCTCATTTTGCAAACATGGGACATACTCTTTTGGTTACAGTGTATAACATCAGTAATTATAGCACTCTTGCTCAGGATCTTAGTCATATTCCCTGTTTTCATCTTTTACTTTGATTCTAGGACACATTTCTGCCACACCACCCCTCCATTTTCTCCCCATCATTGTCTCTCTTATTTTAATTTTCTTCTTTCCTTTTACAATCCTGGCTTTAGAGTAAATTTCATAACCTACTGAGCCTGCCTTGGTAGATTCAGGTCCCACTCTTTCATTGACTGACTGCTTTTTATATATATATATTTTTCATAACTAGTCCTACTACCTTATTGGGTCTCTTCCTACAGAGAACAAATGAAATCTTTATACAAATAAGCCCAGTGTTTCCCAAACCTATTCTGAGTAATGTTTTATCAACAGTTTGTGATTATTTCAAGGCCATGGGCTAGACCAAGGTGTTCTTTTCAGAATAATTCAATAACTGGTCTTTTCTCAATTCTTGGTTTTGAAAAGAAAAAAAAGAAGAAAGTAAAGCCAGTTTTTCTTCCCATCTATTTTTCTTACACCTGTTCATTATTGCTCATGTTAGTAAACCAATGTAAAAGAACACATACGTTAATCCGGAAATGTGTTGTTTTTAAAATATTCTATGTGTTACTATTTTGAAAATCAAAAACCTAAAGATATATCAATCATATGCCAGTATCATTTTCCCTGACTCCACCCCTTTCAAACTGCATGATATGAACAAGTTACTAAGTAACTCTGAGCACCAGTTTGCTGTAAAAGACAAAAAATAATACCCAGTGCTCGAGGTCAGTGAAAGTATGAGAGGTAACAGTCAGTGCCTACAACAGTACCTTGGCATACAGAAAGCACTCAAGGTATTTTTGAATGAATAAATAAATATAAAGCCTCTAGCTTAACGCTTGATCTTCAGAAGGCACTCGATATACAATTGCACTTAACATTGTATATCAACACTTCATAGTGTTTTGCAAAGAGCAACCCCGTCTGCTGGGTCCTATCACAGGAACACATTTCCCACCACATTCAGAGATGCCATCACAGTGTCTACAGCATTTATCTACCATTCACCCATACTTAACCATGGCTTGGTTTTGTTAATTGCCATCGTATGTGCATGGGTTATCTCCCCAACTAGATTAGGAACACACTGAGCCCAAGAATTGATGCTCGATGTCTTTGTAGCCCCAACACATACATTCATTCAACCCTGCTGTGAATTGTTGATTTTGTGAAGCAATTCACAACAGTAATTTACACAAAATAGAGGCTCAATAAGTATCTGTTGGTGGAACACAAAACACTGATTTACAGTGTATACGGGAGAAAGAATAATAAGGCAAAAGGCATTTTACCATCACATATAACATGCACGCCATTCTTACAATAACCATCCAACTAACTAATGCCAAGTCTACTCAGAAAGAAACTACAGCTTATGAAGAAAGTTCCCTCATCCAAGATCACCCAACTTAACTTTACTCAAGTTCCTCTCAAAGACCCTTGTTCATTCCTCCAAACTCTCTTTTCTCCCAAATGGGAATTTTCTAAAGATCTTCCCCAAATCAAACTTAGTTATACACCAAGGATACCCTTTCCTGGTGCTTCTTTTCATCCACCCACTGCATAGCTGCCACAGTCAATACAAATCCGTTCATAATTTCCCACTATTGACTTACATCCACAACCATCAATGAAATAATTTAATACAGTAAAGAGATAATCTGAGAATATTCCTATTAGATAATTAAGCCCTTTACAAAATATATCTTCCATGGATCCACTGAACTTCAAGATGTCACGTATAAATGTGCACACATATGAATGTATAAATAGTTCTCTCTAAATACAGTATCTTTACCTATGTTATAAGCATCCCCAAATCCTTGTAAGGAACAAATCCCTCAATAGTAGCAAGTGGTAACAGTGGAAGACAGTGTAGATCTTCACCAGAAAGTCACCTTGCGAACACACTGGTCAAAGAAAGAATCACCTCGATCCATCTTGCTAGACTCTTGCTAGACACACAATTCAGGCATTCCTTGACAGTGGGTGAAGGGCTTCTTACGCATTTCTGAAGACAAAGCACTAAAAGAGGAATGCATTATATTGTGCTATGTGTATTGGATAATATGCCATCGTTCTGCATCAGTTAGCCCAGAAATCCATGTTTCCTGGCTCAACGGCTCCAAAGAGTGCTGAAGCCCTCATCCTTTCCTACTGGTACCATGTGAAACTGTTACACTATTATTAGAAGAGCTCATTATGTCTACTCCCAGAGTAAGGATCTCTAGAACTCCTCAAGAGCAAGGATCTAGTCTTTTAAGTGTTCAACACTGTAAGAGCTCAGAAAGAAACTGGTTAAGTAACTAGCAGAAACAATACTGCGGGGATCACTCAAGTTACCCATCCTTGGGATGCCAACGGTATATCCCACACACCACATAAAGTAAGTTCTCTCATAAATTCCCCATCCTAACTGCACTACTATAAACAGCACTGGCTGAAATATGGAATTCTTAAAAATAAACTACCAACCCAGTCGAAATTCTTTAAGAACCAACTGACAATTACTCAGGGACTAATTAAACAGGACATAGACTTCTTTTTTCTTCCCCTATTGGGTTTTTGGATTCTTAGAACATTGATTGGATAATCTCCAAAGAGTGGAGATGAAATAAAACTCAAACTTGTCAGGGTTTATTTTGTCAGGTTCTGTAGCATCAAATCAAAAATAACAACAGATAGTACTTGCAATTTTTTAAATCTAGATTTTACATAGTTGGCTATAATTAGATTGCAGCCAAAGAGGTCTAGAAAACAAGGAGGAAAAGCCCTACTTGGACCTTTCCTAAATTCAGTCATTCAGAGGACTCATGTTCTGGCCCCTATAGTTAGTTTAAATCATTACTACTCCAGTTACCTATTTTCTCATCCTCATCTCCCAGCAGACTCATGCAACTAAAATATTAATTACAGTACATTAATTCCCCTCACACCAACCCTTCTACTTTCATCACCCTACCATTTTCACAATTAGGCATCATTTTAAAGTATTTCTTTCATTTACTTCTTCTACTTATTCAATGACTAGTTTGGGATAAATAAATTTCAGGTTTTATATTCTGCACCATGTTACAGCATGGTCTCCCTCAAAGAGCCAACAGTATACAAGGGAAACTACTTTTTTCTCAAGACAAGATATACTCCTAGAAATATTCTGAGAAATCCATATAATACACACATCAGAAACCAATCTAAAAATTTTAGCCAAGAGTTAAATCAATATATTCTGACTTAGACAATCTACCTCCAGCCCTTCACAAAGCTTGACAAGGGTAAAACGATATGACCACTATACATCTGAATAACTCTTTATGGTTCTCAAAATCTGATTTTATTTGATTCTTTTAACAAAAGATACAAGGCAAGTATTGCTCCCACTCTGCAGATGACGAAATGGAGGTTAAAGGAGGTAGAGTGACATATACAAGGTGATATATCTAGTTATTGAATTTAGTCTTCTGATTCCTATTCTAGCATTCTATCCAGACCCAGTGACTTCCCAGACAAAGAAAAACAAGCAGTGTCTTCAAGTCAGCATATTTAAACATGAAACTCACCATCTTAGGAAACAGATTTTACTCTACTTGAACCCCACTTGTCTGCATGACCCTCCTATAGCTGTTCTTGCCCCATTGTCTCTGCTGCATACTACATGGACCACATCTACTTATTTTGCTAATTACACAATTCAAAACCACGAGCAGCAAAAGACAATAAACTCCTGTTAATCATTTTTATATCAATAATTACTCATTTTGACTTCTAGATTACATCTGGCCCAATGAAGGCTGTTAGTTCTGCTCTAAAAAGGTAGGCTAATTTTGGTTTTCTTTTGTTTTTGCCAAACAAGATTTAGCGACCCCTTTATTACTCAAGACAGGATAGAAAAACAGGCAGAAAAGGAGATGGGAAGATTAAAGGAAGAAAAAAGCAAAAACGAAAAAGGTATAAACAGTAGAAAGCACTGGAGTAGCATAAATGTACTGAAATGTTCTATCCCCCGAGATGGCTGCCCCCTCTGCCTGAGAATGACCTTTGCCCTAAAAGGAGGTCCTGGAGTATTGGAAAGAAGCCAACACCCTCCAAAATTACCAAAGAGGTATTGGTAGACAACAGCTGTATTCCCTTTGGAGATATGTTCAAAAGTTGACAAGTCTAAGCTAACACACTGAAACTCACACTCATAACCGTGCAACATGGTACTTGGCACAAGTCGGCCCATCTTGGATTTAAGCCATAGAAGTTATGTGACAAATACCCCCAAAGTACTCAATGTAAATTTCATTCACAAAATGTTACCACTGGCCCCCCTAAGACATTTGGAGTTCCAGAATCTTCCATATCACTGTATAACAATGTAACACTTATATTAATTTACAACCCTTTTGTTTCAGTTTTTCTACTTTTTCAACTCCAAAGAATAAGACAATTTACTTTCAGTAGAAAACAGGTGCTAAAATTCTAATTAAGAATCTAGTAAGTAAGCCAATACAAAGATTATCCAGGACAATCTCATAACTTCCTGTTTCATTCAAACTACAATCACACTTAGTGTCAATACATTCATGCATTCAAAGCAGTCCCACAAAATGATGTTTTTCTGCCAACCCTGTCTCATACTCCCCTTCCTGATCTCCAAACGCAGCTTTTTAACATTTGCAGGTATGTCAAGCAATTTGTTTCAACAAGCGGGTCTTACCTTTCGGCGGTGGTGAAACACAGAACTCTCTGGCGATCTTCACAATTGCTGTCCACTCTCAAGATTTCTCCTAAGGATTCTATCATTGGTTTAAAGAGAGGGAAGGTAAAATCAAAACACTGTCATCAAAAAGAAACCTTCAAATCCACAATCCTCAATTAAGAAGTTTACATTCTGAATCACTTAGGCATAATTTTACACTATGCCAGTCGGTAAATTAAAATAAAATAAGCTGGTTCTAGATGAGTTGAAATGGATTTTAATCATTCCCATCATTCCCATGTCCTAAATTCACCCAATAAAGTGTCTCCTATTGTATATTACAGGCAGGTGAAAGTTACAAGGATCATTTGAGTCAACTTTAATTTCCCTCACTGCTTTTATCTTTAAAATTAAAGATATTTTACAGAATACACACTGTAAAAAGAATAGATATTATATAAACAGTTTTAACCCATACATTTAAGGACTTTAAATCACAAATTATACAAGTATTCAGAAATAATTTCGTACTCAGTGAAACAAAATTACAGTCTTAGAACCAAAAGGGACTACTTAATCGGACTATACATAACTATACAGCTAAGAAACTACATAAAATTGCCTTATATTTATCAGAGAGTAAAACGAACAGCTCATATAAAAGGCAAATTTCAACTAAAGGTCTTTTCCATTTCTTCAAAAGTTTTAAACACATTTCAACTTCGCAGTTTTATTAACATTCAAAGTGAAGTCATCAGCTGAGACTCGTAATTAAAAATTGATCAGAGGTACACACACCGATAAATGCAAAAGCAAACAATTGTTTCCAAATCAGGGAGCGATCAATCTCAAATCCCAGAATAAAAGCAAAGTGTTTTTCCCACATAACTCATGTCGGATGGAAGTTACAGGGTCTGAGTCCTCAGAATTCATTGCTCCGATTTACTAAACCTTCAATTTCTGATCAGCATCCTTTCACACAACATCTGGCTGCTCGCTCAGGTCCTCTAATTACTTCCACGTCTGAACGGACTACGTAGCTACAAGTAAAGGCCAAACTTTGCTCTCGGCCTTCCGAACTTAAAAGACGCGTTTAACCACTAGAGGTCTCCCCTTGGCCAGTTTTGCACGTTCGCTATTTTGCTGCACTTGAAACTTTCCGGAGAAATGCTCTCTACTCGAGTCAGTGTTTTTCTAAAAACTTGCGCAAAAATCCACGCGACCGAGATAGCCAGCACAGAGCCTCTCGGACTCCCTAAACCAATAAAGACATCACAAACAACGCTCTAGGAAAACCAAAAGGAGAACTGGACGCACTCGCCCCGGCCGCGCCCCCCCACCCCAAAATCTTATTTCTCATCTGTTTCCCCTAACCTAACAATTAAAAATCTATTTTTGTTTCTATGCACTCTGAATGATCTCGAATGCATTTTTCTGGCGGTGGCCCCGAGGTGGAGAAGAAGCGGGCCAAGGGATGCGGGACGTTGGGGGTGGGGGCGGTAAGGGGGAGGGCCGTGCTCACAGTGCCCAAGGAAGTTGCCTAAGGAAAGGCACGCCGTTTTTCGGGTCCCCTCAAAAAATCGGCGGGGAGGGGGAGGAAAAGGAAGCGGGGTGGTGGCAGCAGGGGGACTCAGAAGGGAAACCGAAGCAACGTTTACCTCCGTCTCCCGTGGAAGGGTGGGGTACAGCCGCGGTCCCCGCGCCCCGGAGAGCAACTAGTTACCCCCACCTCCATCCGAGCGCAGGCGGACAGACCGACGCCCCCAGCCCTCCGCGGGGACCCGGGAGGAACCCGCCCGCTTTTAAACTTTCTCTCACGGTCGCGCTGCGGGCCGTGCTTCGACCGGGACGGGGGGGAGGGGGAATCGCAGGGCCTTTTTTTTTTCTTGAAAGGTAATTAAAGTTTTACCACCAGTCCAAAAGTTGCGCCCTCCCCCCGCCCGTGCCACCGTGCCCTCCTCCCCCTCCAGGGCTCTCAAGTTTTCCTCCCCGCCCGCCGGCCCCCACACTCCACCAGCTCGCGGGGCGCGCGGCGGATGCCTCGGCTCCTGCGCTTCCCGATCCCCACCCCCGCCGGCCTCTACTTCCCCCCGCCCCGCCGCCGCGGCGCGAGGACGGCCCGCGGGGCCCAGGACGCGAGTGTGCAAAGCCCATTATTCCGGAACGGCACACGCACGCGGCGCGAGGCGGGCGGCGGCCCCGGCCCCGGCCCCGACCCCTCTTTTCCTCCCCAGGATAAGGCAGGCGTAAACAAGTTGCAGGAAAAGCAGCCCCGCGCCGCCCCCACCCTCCCCCCCCTCCAGCCCGCCGCCCCGGCGCGGCCGCCGCCGCCGCGACCGCCGCCGCCGCCGCCGCCTCCCGACACACGCCCGCGCCCGCGCCCGCACCCGGGCCGGCGCGGCGCGGCACGGCGCGGGGCGAACGCCGCGACGGCGCGGGCTCCCGGCCCGGCCCGCGGCCCGCGCCCTCTCCCGCGCGGACGGCCGCCGCGGGCCCGCGCCGCCTCGCTTCCCAAAGCACTTTCCTGCCTCGGGCAGAAATAAACCGGAGGGTTTATTTTTGTGCAACTTTCCCAAAATGGCGGAAATTGGAGCTGATCTATATGAAATTCTCACACACTCGGTCGGGAAGAGGGAGGCGGCGAGGAAGCCACGCAAACTCTCGGCCGCCGAGCCCCGCCGCGGGTCCGTGTGTGTGCGTGCGTGTGAGTGTGCGTGTGCGCGGTGGGAGTCGGGCAGGCCTTTCCGCCGCGCACACACACAGCACACGCCGGGGAGACGCGCCTGCACATTCAACCAGTCCATTCTCCGCAGCCCGAGAGGGGAGAAAGTGGCCCGGCCTCTTTTCCCACTGCCTCGGTCTCCCGTACTTGTACTTCTCGCGCTCGCCCGCCCGCTCGCTAGCTCTCCGGTGCGCGCCCGGCACAAAGGCCACACGGGCGGAGGGGGCCGCAGGGGCGGCGCGCGGGGCTCGCGCCTCCCGCCGCACTGATCCGCGGCCCCGGCCGCCCCCGCGCCCCCCGCCGGCGCCCCCCGCCTCGGCTGCCGCGCTCGCCGCCCGGGCTGCGGCTCCGCGGCGCCCACCCGGACACGCACCCCGGCGGAGCCCGGCGCCGCCGCGCTCCCCCACCCCGCGCCCGGTGTCACGAAAGCGACCAAAGTGACAAGCTGGGGGGCGCGGGGGAGGGGGCCACACGCATCCCGCCGCCTGCGCGCCAGCCTGAGCCCGACGCGGCCGCCTCGCCCCGGCTCCCTTCCGCACGGCCCCCCACACCCTTCCCCGTGTGCGCGCAAAGAAAAAAATACAAGTCTCTCCTCCCCCCATTTTTTCCTTTCTCTTTTCTCTCTCTTTTGTTCCTCTTTCACACTCGCACTCACTACTTCAGAGTGAGATGCCCAGAGACTCCCTCTCCAGCCGTTTCCGAGTCACTTGCCCACTTTTTTCCCCGGGATTAAGTTTTCTCCTCTTTCCCAGAGGCGCAGAGAAGTGGGGGAGAAACCCCTTCTGTCCCTCCCCTCCCCGATCTGTTTCACAAGACGAGGGTGCGCTTCCTTCCCTCTATAGGGCTCTTAACTTTCATCCTCACCCAGAAAAATAAATGAATGGCTTTTGCACGGACAAATCTTCAGATTAATTAGAGATTAGATCCGATCAACCGCTTCTTACCCCCAAATTTTCTCTTTTTTTTTCTCCGTCTCACGAGTAGTCCTGACAAATGGTCCAGGGCTGCGGGCGCAGTGCGCATGTGCGCGTAGAGTCAGGGCTGGGGAGAGGGGAAACTGCGCTGGTGCCGGTGCCGCCGCCGCCGCCGCCGCCGCCGCTGCCGGGGAGGCTCGCTCTGGCTTCCCTGTTACTGCTGCTGCGCCTTCGCCGCTGGAAAGCAGCAATAAAGCCGGGTGGCAAATGCAGCTGCCCGCAGATCCTGTTTCAGGTGCATCTTTTCAATGGCCCGGTCACCGCCTCAGAGCTGGTTCAGGAACAGTCCAAACAAATAGGAAACACTGCTAAGGTTCCAGATTTCTTTGTCTATTTTTCACTTTACTTTTTTTAAAGGCAATTCTCAGATCAGCGAATCCACCATGTGCTGCGAAATGTATGCATTCAGCCATTAAAGAGTGGGCCTTAGTCTTGCACAAACATTACCCAAAGGCTAAATACGTGCTACAGGTCATGAAAAGTAACAAAGTTGTAAGCTTTGGGAGAGTACAATCTTCCCCTCTTTGATGGCTGGAAGAATGCATAATAAAGAAAGTGTGCATATAAAACTTGTGCCTTCTTTCCGCTTCCAAAGTGCGGATCTTTATTGACAGCTCCAACATGTTAGGCCTCTGTCGAGTGATAGGCTGAGATTCCTACGGTAACTTAGAAATCACTGTGAAAGTCCCTTGGCAATAAGCAGGTCCAGGACTACCCTCTTAACGTATTCAGTCAAGATGGCTGAGCGGTCCTAAATGGCAAAACCTGTCTTTGTTAAAGCGTCAAAACTAGATCAAGAGAGTATTACATTTCAGTATTGACAGCTTTCCGCGCATTGACTGCAGGCCGCGGTTTGGACAGCCTCACCGGTTTTTTTTTTTTTTTTTACTGAATAGGAGTACTTACAAAATAATTCGAGTAATTAAAGTTTTAATAAATATTTTGATGTCAATAGCAGAGTTTCTGTGTGAAAAAAAGTAGCATGTGTGATTTTAGGAATGAGGGAAGCATGTCTTAGATTTCGCAGGGGTGGGGAGGTAAGGGGAAGTCCCCATCCGCAGAGTAGACTATTTATTTTGCATCTAATAAAGGGTAAAGGAGGCCCTTTTCTGAAACTGCTGCCTGAGGCCTAGAATTTAAATATATCACAGATGGAAGTTCTATATTAAAAATCCTTCTCCAAAATGTAGGGAATATTATTCTTGATTGAATTTTTTCACTTAAGGAATGTTTCTTGAACCAGTTTCAGAAAATAAACTCTTAAATTCTTTCCTTAGGACCATGAAATTACTCTACAGAAGCAGACCACCCGATATATCTAATGGTGGTGTGCTGACCAAATTCTCCAAACCAAAAATCAGGACATATGCCTTAACAGGTACTCCAGAACAAAGGGACAAATCCTGTGAAGCTGGAATGAACTTATAAAATGCTTCATATGTTGAACAGCCATTGATTGAGGGGTGTGAAGTAGAGAAGACTGGGTAGTGAGAGCTATAGATGATCTCAAACCACCAGTTCACTATTGATTTCACCCACTACCACATTCAACCCTTTTCAGAGCTGTTCCCAAACAGCTTAATTAACTGATCTGAATTTCAGCCTCTCTCCTTTTCTCTCTAGCCCTTGAATAATAAGCAGTGGAATGGCCAAAGGCAAACTACAGGAGAAGGAGGAAAGAAAGGGCATGAGCTATGTACAAAACTAAGACCTTGCCCCCAAAGAAACTAAATTAATTTTAGATTCCTCTTTCTGAAAAATCCATTTTAGATTCCTTCTCTCAAGAAAATTTCTAGATATTTCTGTTGCACATATGTTTTCAGAGATACTGGTTCAACAGTCTCTAAATGTGTATTAATGGCCTACCTGTGCTAAGTGCTCTGCAAGGTGCTGGGAATAAACAGGTGACCAAAACTAGGCCCCAGCTACAAGGAATTCAGCCTGGTGAGAGAGACAGTGTAGTAAATTGGCCATTATGTTGCAGTAATGTTATATGGAAAATGTTATAGCAGAGGTATGTAGAGCAAACACAGCTGAGCACCAGTGGCAATAAGGAAAGGCTTTCCAGTAGAAGTGATGGCTAAGCTGATTCTTGAAGGACAAACATCCAGGGTACATGATGCCATCCTTCTTCCCAGAAGGTGTCTGGGAACATGAACCAATCAGAGAAGTGTTTCAAGAGCAAGGCTTGCCTAGAAAGTGTACTGACGGAGGTTCACTAATAGAAATAAGAATGACTTGGGGCTCTCTACAATACACTGTCTTTCTCCTCCAGAGATCATTATTAAAACCTCATCTCAATTTTTCTCAAGATGTGGTTCAGGATAGTAAAGATTTTGAAAGTACTCACTTGTAGGAATAATGACTTTAAAGGCTGCTGTCAAAGTTTTCTACGAAGAATCCATTGGTGCCACTATCCAAAACAGAGGCAAAATACATTATTAGAAGCTAGGTAACATGATTTTATTCTTCACGTAAGTGTGTACTATTTACCGGACGTTTCCCATCTGTTCACTAAATGGTAATATACTAGCAGAGGCTTCTTTGCCATCCCTTCCACCTTCCGCCATTCACTCACTTGTTAATGATTCATGATGAATGCCTTCTTTCCGGCATCCTTTAATCTCATCATCCTCTACCACTCTCCCACCTTCTCATTCCACCCTCCTCTACCCTGCCACATGTAAATACCAAATCCATGCTTCAGGTTCAGGTCTATAATTTCCCTGACATCCCACATTCAGCTATGAGCTCACTCCTTTATTTTTCTTTTTATTTATTTGTTTATACCCAAACCTGTCCACCCCAAAATGATTTCAGGTTACTACATTCCCAAATATTCCGAAGCTAAAGTCATTTTACATAGAAAATGTTTTAAACCAATCACTGTACTCGCTCTCCAGAGAATTTTTTAAGCTTCTCATCACCCCATCCCCCACCCTCATGGATGTCACTCAGAACTTCTCACTGTACTCCATCCTGGAATGTCGACGCTGCATGAACTTCATTTTAGAAACCTTAGCTCCTGCCGGACGTGATGGCTCATGCCTGTAATCCCAGCACTTCAGGAGGCCTAGGTAGGTGGATCATCTGAGGTCAGGAGTTTGAGACCAGCCCAGCCAACATGGTGAAACCCCGTCTCTACTAAAGATACAAAATTATCTGGGCATGGTGGCGCACGCCTGTAATCCCAGCTACTTGGGAGATTGAGGCAGGAGAATCACTTGAACCCAGGAGGCAAAAGTTGCAGTAAGCCAAGATTGTACCATTGCACTCCAACCTGGGCAACAAGAGCGAAACTCTGTCTCAAAACAAACAAACAAGCAAACAAACAAACGCTTAACACCCTTTTCCTAACACTATGCTTGTCCTGCATTGATGAGACAGGTCCCTCATGTCCTGGAAAAATTCAAGGATTACGTTTTCCATGAGCCAGCCCTTCACAAATTGAAAGTGCCCAGGAGTGAAGTCCAGGAGACTGGTGTTCTAATCCAGTTCTGCCACTACCACTGGGAACCATTAGGCATGTCACCTCACGTTTTAGGAGCTTCAATTCTCTCCCTACTTAGACAAAGTAAACAGAGTAATTGATTTTTTCCCTTTTTTTTCCTCCTTTTAATTGGCCCTGCTTCCTGGAGTTTTTGTTGTTGTTTTGTTTTGGAGACAGTGCCTTGCTCTGTCACCTGGGCTGGAGTGCAGTGGCGCAATCACAGCTCACTGCAGCCTCGACCTCCCACGCTCAAATGATCTTCCCACCTCAGCCTCCCAAACAGCTAGGAATACAGGTGCTTGCCACCACACCTGGCTGGTGTTTTTTATGTTTTGTAGAGATGGAGATCTCGTTGCTCTGGTGGTCTCAAACTCCTGAGCTCAAGTGATCCTCCTGCCTCAGCCTCCCAAAGTGCTGGAATTACAGGAATGAGCCACTGCACTCAGTCTGATTTCTGAAGTCTCTTTGAAAGCCATGTATCTCCCCACCCCTTCTCACATAACAGCAACATAATCACATTTTATTTCAAATAATATGGAACTGAGAAAGGGATTTTTAAGTAAAGAGTAAAGGCTCATCCATCTGTTAGGTATCATAATGTTATCAATGAATAGCTCATTCAGCTTGGCTTAAGCCTGGTACTAATGAGATGAAGGTCATGGGTTTCATTCCCTAATGGCTAGTTAGTTTTGATCTGTTTCATAGCCACAGACTGCTTTCCTAACCCTGGTCCCTCATGTTACAATGTGTGCTATTGGTCACAAGTCTATCTTAAGGTAAAATTGAATCTTTCTATAGAAATTTTCTAAAAGAACAATTCTTGAAATCATCCTTTTAATGTATTATCTTACTGTTACATGTGAGTCAAGTTATTGATTTTTTTTAGCCTATGTAATTGTGTGCTCTATGTTTTTCCAACTATAAAAATGATGTTAACATTCATTTGGCCAAAATTCTTATCATTGATATTTGTAAGAGCTGAGTTTGGTCTTCCTGTTAATGTTCTAGATAACACTGAAATGTTCTTATAGGTCTTTTCAGTTGAATACCAATCTCTTGCTTGTGATACATCTGTATCCAACACTCAGCACAAAGTTTGTGATAGTGAAATGTAATTGAAATGCTGAGGGAGGAAAAAGGGGTGTAGTACTCATCAGGTGAGGAAAGGATTATAATATGTATCACATTCTAAACATCATAAGGAAATTGAATATATAAAGATGTGATGTGAATATATATTATCATTTCATTTAGATATGAAGAAGGTAAGATAGAAATATTGCAAGCATATTCAAAAGATAGAATAATATGGGATTGTCAACTGACTTCTAAATTAAAAAGAAAAAGACAGTTTATAATTCTTCATAACACACTCACTTAAAACCTAAATTCAGAAGCCATATAAAAAACAATATTGGAAGGAACAAGCCAGACTTCAGAACATGCCTGTGACAATAACCCCAGTACACTTCGATCCTGGTTCTAGAATGTTCTTTCCATTTGACCTGGTCTCCTGGCCACAGCTGATTGGTCCAGGATTGGACATGTAATTTAAGGACTGAGTAGAGTAGCAGGGGTGGCCTGTAAGTCAGCAGGGAGTGTGCTTCCCCATATGAATGCCCAATCATATTCTCACACTTGGCCACATTAACTGAAGACACTGGGGACACTGGGGATAAAAGTTAGTTGATAGCCATTACAAAAACGATTAATAAACAACTCAGAAAGAAAAAGCATGGGTGTATTAGTGATTAAACAGTAGAAACTGTGCATAAGTAGAATCCATAAGTTAGAGAAAAACAGAGATAGGTGGCAGGAAGCCCAAAAGATAAAGGTGCCAGAACTGCAGTGGACGCTGCATGTCCTCTTATTCCCAAATGTCATTCCAGTTTTGTGCGGCCTGGTCACTCTGTGGTTACCAGAAGGGCTACTTGTAGAGCAGGATTCCTATCTTTACTGGTATCTCAACAAGAACTCCTCATCACTTATGGAAAATTGAGGCATTTTTTGAATGGAATAGAAAAACCAAAGACCCCAAGCAATGTGTATGACTCATTCTCTTTGGCCTTACAAAATTAGAGAGGACCAAGTTAGACGGTCAATTTAGTCAATGCAGTACCCAGTCATTTTTTCTCATTAGTGGAACATTCAGGCTGGATTTCAAGGTTCAAATCCCAACTCCACTACTTGCTAATGTGTGATCTTGGACAAGTTATTGAAACTCTCTTGCCTCAGTTTCTATATCTATAAAATGGGGATACTGACACTACCTAGCTCATGAGGTTGTTATGAGGATTTGATGGATGCATCCAAGAAAAATCCTTGGCACTTGGTTAGCAAGTAATAAATGTTAACTTCTTAAAAGGAACTTTTTCCTGTTTTATTTTTATTGAATATTGACAAATTATAATTATTTATATATTTATGGGGTATAAAGTGATGCTGTATGTATACAATGTAGGATGATTGAATCAAGCTAATTAACATGTCCATCATCTGAAATAATTATCATGTATTCTAGCTGTCTAACGGGAACTTCGTACCCCTTGACCCGATTCCCAGCCACTCTGTAGCCTCTGGTAACCACCATTCTATGCTTTCCTTTTATGAGTTCAATCTTTTGCAGCTTCCACATATAAGTGAGAATATTTGGTATTTCTCTTTCTGTGTCTAGCTCATCTCACTTAGCATAATATTCTCTGGGTTCACCTGTATGGTCACAAATGGCATAATTTCCCTCTTTTTAAAGGCTGAATAGTTTTCCATCACGTGTATATGCCACATTTTCTTTACGCATTCATTGGCTGATAGACAATTAAGTTGTTTCCCTATCTTGGCTATAGTGAATGATGCCACAATAAACATGGGAGTGCAGATATCTCTTCAACAGGCTGATTTCAAATCCTTTGGATATATACTCAGAAGTAGTATTGCTCAGTCATATAGTATTTTTATTTGTTGTTATTTTAGAAGCCTCCATATTATTTTCCATAATGGCTGTATCAATTTACATTCCCACTCACAGTGTACAAGGGTCTCCGTTCCTCTACATCACTGCCAACACTTGGTATCTTTTTTTTTAATGAATAGCCATTCTGACAGCTGTTCAGTGATATCTCATGGTGGCTTTAATTTGCATTTCTCTAATGATTAGTGATTTTGAGTAGCTTTTCATGTACCTATTGACTATTTGCATATCTTCCTTTGAGAAAGTCTATTCAGGTGCCTGGCCAGGCTTTTGTCTGTTTTGTTCCCTGTGTACTCCTAGCACCCAGAATTGTACCTGCACATAGAAGGCATGCAAAACACACTTATTAAATGACTTAAAGAAGTATTCTTATGTGAATTATTATGCTGCTCTTTGAGTTGTGTCTTTCCTGGCTGGTTACTAGACCATAGGTATTGTATCAGAGTTACGTTCATGGGCAACATCCTCCGAAAAGTTCCTAAAAGCATGTAAACAGAGAGTGTTAATGGAATTCATAGGCCCTATTTCAAAGGAGCCTGCTGTTCAGAATATATTATCTTTATTTAGCATTTATATTACACTTTCACATTTTCAAAGCCCTTTTCAGGTTTTTAACTAAATATTTGTTATAACATTCCTATGCTATCTTTCATAAGGGAGATAACTGAAGCATGGTTCCAATGGCTAATACCTATATCTAGAATTGAATTTATCACAAAATACAGTAAATGTAACTATATATTTTAAAAATCTGGAACATTACTTTGTTCACGTAGAATGCCGAATGGAATGTCAATGTAAGAGAAGAAGACAATCTGTTACTTTAAATTATACTAGCTATGCCTTGCACTGGTTCTATTTCAGAAACTAGAATCAATAGAAAGGTTTTTAAACTGAGGTTTCTCAATGGGTTTGAAGTCTTTAACGAATGAAATTTTGAAATTCAATATTGAAACATTTCAACATGTCTCAGTAATTTCCCCATACTTTTCTACGACAGTCTCTTCAAGAAAGTAGTTCTCTCCCAGTGCCAGTATGTTGGGGGTTTCTACATGTATGCCCTTAGAATTTGTTGACAGTGAAAAATAAAACTGGTAAAAATCAGCATGCCATCAATAAAATCACCCAAGAGTTATTTACCTTAAGGGTCTATAAATAAGGTTAAGGAGATTTGTGAAATACCCAAACTCAATCAGGCAACTCTGTGGAGTTTCAGGAAAGTCGGAAAATGTATCAGTGTGAAAGATACTGAGTTTCAGTCACTCTTTCAATGGGTTGCCTTCACGGTAGAGTAAAACCATCCTAACTCAAGAGGAGCCTTCTGAGTCAAGCTAGATAATCTACTCATTTGACCCTATTTGACTCCCTCTTCCTTAGCCCAACCAGCTGTTTACCAATCTTGACACCAGAGCTTCCCACAGCCTCACAGTGTTGCCTCTCTATCCCAATGTAAACTACTTCAAGCCAGGTGTGGTGGCTGGAGGCCATGAGTTCAAGACCAGTCTAGGCAACATCATGAGACCCCATCTTTAAAAAAAAATAAAATTAGCTGAGCATGGTGGTGCACACCTGCAATCCTAGCTACTCAGAAGGCTGAGGCAGGAGGATCGCTGGAGCCCAGGAGTAATTACTGTGAACTGTAATCTCACCACTGCTGTCCAGCCTGGGCAACAGAGTGAGACCCTATCTATAAAACAAAACACAAAACAAAACAAACAAACAAACAAAAAAACACCAAAAACTGTCAGCTCTTCCTTTCAACTTGCAAACTCTCTTTCTCTCCTATTCCTGGGGAAAGAATATTCCTATTTCTCCCTGCCCCTCACTATCCCTTGAAATGTGCTCCTGATCACAGCCCGTCTCTAGTCCTTCATGAATTTCCATTATTTTCCCCAAATTTTCAGTTGACTATTCTCCACTAGCTTTTTCCTCACAGCCAAAAAATTATGCTCATATCTTCCAGGTCCTCAAAAAGGAAACCTTTCCTCAAATCTGCATCACTTCAAATACTGTGCCGTAATTTCACCTTTCCTTTGCTGCCAAACTTCATAAACAAGAAGTTTATGCTCACTTTCTTTGTTTCCTTACTTCCTATTCATTCCTCAATGCACAGACACTGCTATATGTACTTTCTTCTCTGTAAATTGTCCAATGACTTCCTAAGTGTCAAATCTAGTGGCCACAGTCTATTTCCTATTTAAGATTTTAGAAACACTTGACAGTGTTGACTAATCCCTTCTTTGAAATGGCCTTCCCATGCAGCGTCTTTGTCAATTCACTGTTCTGACTGTTCTCTTATTCCTCAAACCCAGTCCCACTTTCTCTTGTCACCCGATAGATACATGTGCTTCCAGAATTAAGTTCCGGTCTTATCTTCTGTCATGACAGTCTCTCCTGAGTCAGCTTATTTATGTCCTTCCTCAGCATCGCTTTAAGTCATCTTTGTGTAGCGATGGACTATATTTTTATTCATGAGCATTTAACTGAAATTTACATTGCCGAATTTTTGAGAGATGACTCCACGTGGATATTCCATGTGTTTGAAGACAATGGATAGTATGGTATTTTTTTTGTTTTTTTTTTTAAGTTTGAAATTTGCCATTAGATCTGGGTTGGAATCCTAGTTCCACCCCTTTACTAAATATTAGATAGTAACTTATTCTACGTAAACAGAGTATCTTCCCATGTACCATAATCCATACTTCACAAGGTCATTATCAAGATTAAGTGAGATAATGTGTGTGAGGTACCTAACACAAAAGAGCTCAATAAATGGTAGCTATTGTTTTTGCCTGCTTCTTTTTCCTCTGCATTCTTCATCTCAGTTTGTAATGTCACCATGCTCTCAGGCACTGATTTAACAACAACTTCCTCTTCCTGCCACCCACATCCAGTTGGTCAACAGATCCTATTAGCAGTTCCACTGTAATATCTCTATTCCCAGCCAGGCACAATGGCTCACGATTGTAATTCCAGCACTTTGGGAGGCTGTGGTAGGTGGATCACTTGAGCTCAGGAGTTCGAGACCAACCTGGGCAACATGGTGAAACCTGGTCTGTACAAAAAAATACAAAACAAAATTTAGCTGGGCGTAGTGGGGCATGCCTGTGGTCCCAGCTACTGGGGAGGCTGAGGTGGGGGGATGGCTTGAGAGGCGTAGGTTGCAATGAGCTGAGATTGTGCCATTGTACTCCAACCTGGTGACAGAGCCAGATCCTGTCTCAAACAAACAAACAAACAAAAGAAAAATAACTCTACTCCCTCCTGGTACTATTTCCTCTGCCACTGCCCTACTTTGTCTCCTGCCAAGATTATTACTCTGTATTTCTAACTACATCTTTGCCATTACAATTATATTCTTCAAGTATAGTGTTGATAATGTTGCTTACCTGCTCCAACCCCTTTTAAATGGTTCCTAATAACTTCAGAAAAACTTTGTCTCCTTGGTATGGTACTTAGCACCCTGCAATTTCTGGAACGGATTAACCTTTCCATGTGCAGCCCCAATCCATGAGTAAGCCACACCAGGTAAGTCTAATGCATTATCATTCTTCTTTCCTTTTGTTCATGCTATTTCCTGAACTTGAAATGCCCTCTTTCTGACCACTCTTGATCTATCCCAATTTCTAACTCATTTGAAAAGGTATTTGTACATTCATGTTCATAATGGCATTATTCACAATAGCCAAAAATGAGATGTCCATTGATGGACGAATGGATAAACAAACTGCAGTTATATATATCCAGTGAAAAATTTATTATTTGCCCTTAAAAAGGAAGGAAACTCTGACATATGCTGTAACATGGATGGACCTTGGCGACATTTCAGTGAAATGGGCCAGTCAGAAAAGGACAAATACTGTATGATTCCACTTATATGAAATAACAAGAGTAGTCAAATTCATAAAGACAGAAAGTACAATGGTGTTTGCCAGGGGCTGGAAGCAGGGAGGAATGAAGAATTATTGTTTAATAGGTCCTGGACTTTCAGTTTTGAAAGATGTAAAAAGTTTCATAGATAGATGGTGATGATGTTTGCATAACAATGTGAATGTACTTACTGCCACTGAACTGTACACTTAAAAATGGTTAAAATGGCAAAATTTATGTCTATTTTTCCACACCTCAAGCAATTTAAAAGTTCATCTTTAGTGGCATCTATTAAGTACCAGGAACTGTGCTAGGAATTAAGAATACAAAAACAGATAAAATGCTCCCTGTTCTAGTGGGCATATGATTAAAAAGGGCTCAAATTCAACCTCTATATGAAAACTTCAGGTAAGCACACTTGAAATTTAAAGCTTTCTTCTGTCTCTATATCTATTTTAGCACTTGTCACATCCTGCTCTGTATTGTGTCTGGTCCTTGTAAACGTTTGTCTCTCTTTTGAGATAATAAAATACCCTAAGGTCAGGAGCTCTGTCTTATCTATTCATTTTTTAATCTATCAAAGCACTTAATACAGTTCATTGCACATAATGGGAGCTCAATAAATACTTGTGGAGTAGAACAGAATGGAATGGAAGTGAACTCCAGCCATCAGTGATGTTCTGGGCCCAAAATGATACCACCTGATAGACAGTTCTTCCTCAGAATGGTTGTACTGACCAGTGAATGGCATTCGTCAACAAAAAGATCAAAGGAAAGCCTCACTTCAAGAACACATCTACATCACGCAATACCAAGTACACACAGATATTATGGATTCGGTTCATGATCCTCAGTAAACATAACCATCATCTCATATCTGAATTAATTTTCCAAAATTTCAAATTTAAAGCCATGATTTAAGCATGGATGGATGGATGGGCTTAGGTACCATCCAGCCCACTTACAATCAAAGCTGTGAGCCAACCATTAAGAGTTTTGTGTGAAGAGAAACAGCCCCAATAGTTGGCTTCTGTCTGTGGCCCACTGGAATTTGGAGGAGTATATCTCGTAGCTGGTTTGATTTTGAGTACATAGCAATAATCAGCACAAATAGCACTTTGGAATCTATACCTTTCTAACCTCTGATAACCCTTTGATGATAAATCATCTAGGTAGCAACAGGCATTTAAGCCTGTCTTTTTGAGTGTCGGGGATTCTTCCCCCCTTATCAAATTGGGATTTTTCTCTTCATCTTCAAGAACAGAGTTCTTTCTTTTGCTTTCTAGATGAGGCATAGGCCCCTGACGCTTAATAATTACAAAGTGTATTGAATGACTACTGTGTGCCAAGAACCATGCTAAGCATTTTACATGCATTATCTCATGGTTTTCCCTTGACAACCCTATGCAGTAGAAAAGTGGTTTTCTTTTCTGTGTGCCTGTCTCAAATCCCTCTCCTTTGTTTTCCTTAAGAACATCACAATTTCCCTTTAGGAGGCTTCCTTCCTCCTTCCACGTGGTCTTGGGGTCTGTCCATTCTCAAGCTTCCGGACATCAAGGAATAGGCAGGTGATGAGAATGAGGCCAGTTAGAGTCTGTCAGGAAAAATCTGATCCATGGGATAAGGAATAAGCGTGGATGTAGGCAGATGATTTCAAAGCCCACTCCTCAAAATTCCTCAGTGACACCCTCACAGTCACCTTTGTGCCTGTTATCCATAAGGCCTGATGTTTAGCTTTTCCTTCAATTCTGTGACATATCAAATTTTGATCCAACAAAGTCTACCTTTTTTTTCTATCTAACATTAGCTGGAATCAGTTTCTTATAAACTATACATCTTCCCAATAAAGCAGTATATTGTTTCCTATCGCTATGCAGCAAACTACCACAAAGGTAGCTACTTCATGCACATTTATGATCTTACAGCTTCTACAGGTCCAGGCTCTGGGCATAACTAAGCTGGGCCCTCTGCTCAGGGCCTCACAAAGTTGCAATCTAGGTGTTAGCCAGGTCTCCTCAGAGGTTTGGAGCCCTCCTGGATGGTGTGAGAAAACCCAAGGTTGACCCTGAATCAGTGCATTTTCTAGAAGACACAAGATCAATCCCAAAGGGAGGATCATGTATGGGAAAAGAGTAAAGGAGTTCACAGAAGAGGGAATAATAAATTCTTACCAAAATGAGAGAGTGAGAGATGACGTCTTCCCAAAGGAAGTGAATAGGATTTTGCTTTACAGAAAAGTGAAGAGCTGCCAGGGAACACAGAAGAAGCTTCCTGATGCTCTAATTTTTAGTGTGGGGATCCCCAACCCCCAGTCTATAGCCTGTTAGGAGCTGGGGCCCAGCAAGAGGTGAGCAGCAGGGAGGTGAGCTAGCAAAGCTCCATCTGTATTTACAACCACCACCATTGTTCATATTACTGCCTGAGTTCCACCTCCTGTCAGGTCAGCGGTAGCACTGAATTCTCATAAAAGCATGAACCCTATTGTGAACTGCACATGTGAGGGTTCTAGGTTGTGTGCTTCTTATGAGAATCTAATGCCTGATGATCTGTCACTATTTCCCATCACCCCCAGATGAGACCACATCTAGTTGCAGGAAACCAAGCTCAGAGCTCCCCTGATTCTACGTTATGGTGAGTTTTATAATTATTTCATTATATATTACAATGTAATGATAATAGACATGAAGTGCACAGTAAATGTAATGCACTTGAACCATCCCGAAACCCTCCCCCACTGCCCTCCTGACCCACAGTCTGTGGAAAACTGTCTTCCAAGAAACCGGTCCCTGGCGCCAAAAAAGTTGGGGGACTGCTTCTTTCATGAATTCCTCCTCACTTTTTCCTGCTCATTAAAAGCTGACACATAACCTTTTTTATAATTAAGAGATGGTGATAAATTACCCACACATTGAAATTCCATTTTCTTTGGTTGGCCTAAGAAAGTTTGGAAACCAAGGAAAAGAAATACATTTTTTTTCAAACTGTAAATCCCATCTCTACTAAAAATACAAAAATTAGCCAGGTGTGGTGGCACACACCCTGTAAAACCAGCTACTTGGGAGGCTGAGGTGGGAGAATCGCTTGAACCCAGGAGGTGGAGGTTGCAGTGAGCCAGGATCATACCACTGCACTCCTGCACTCCAGCCTGGGCAACAGAGAGAGACACAGTCAAAACAAAAAAAAGAAAAAAAAAAAGAAAAGAAAATAGTACCTTTATAGTACTAATAGTGCCATCACTGGGCTACATCGTGTATTAACCAGTTTATTGATCACTAATTTTCTTATGTGATTAATCCTATTGCTTCTTGGAGAATTAATTCTTTCTGTTAGGCCAAAGGTGCCATTGATAGCCAACAAGGCAAATAGCATCAAGGTCACAGGAGAAGGTAGAGAAAACAGAGGAGAAAATAACATTGTACATTTTATCAAACCATACTATATCTACACCAGAAATACTATGTGTGTTAGTATTACTAGAAATTGTATATGAAACAATAAAACAAATAATGTGAAGATTAAGCTGCTTAAAGTAGTTGCTAAGAGATTTGGGATTTTTTTTTTTTTTCTTTTTGAAACAGAGTCTCATTCTGTCACCCATGCTGGAGTGTAATGGTATGGTCTTGGCTCATTGTAACCTCCACCTCCCAGGTTTAAGCTATTCTCCCGCCTCAGCCTCCGGAGTAGCTGGAACTACAGGTGTGTGCCACCACATCCGGCTAATTTTTGTATTTTTAGTGCAGACGGGGTTTCACTATGTTGGCCAGGCTGATCTCTAACTCCTGATCTCATGATCCACCCGCCTTAGCCTCCCAAAGTGCTGGGATTACAGGCATGAGCCACCACACCCGGCCAAGATGTGGGATTTTTAAATTAAAATTGTTGAGATTCCTAGAGCCCATATGCTAGCCAAAATTGTCCTTCTATTTTTTTATTAATTCAACAAATATTTATTGAGTACCTACTATATGCCAGGTACTAAAGTAGGTTCTGAGAGTAAAGCATTAAATAAGACACATAGCATCACTCTCTTTAGGATGTAAAATGTAGTGGAAAGATTGTCAATAAGCAGGCGGTTATAACACATCATTATATATCCTACAGTAGATAAAGTTACAGAGTCCTATGGGAACATGAAGTAAAAAAAGGTTGTTGCATATCAGGAACCAGGTGAGGTATTCTGGAGGAGATGGCATGTACGCTGATACGTGAAGATAGAATAGAAGATGTGGGATACCTGCAATGAGCCAAAAAATCAACAAACACCAAGAAAACTTGTGAGGTTTCCCTGGGAGCAGGAACAGGGGAATTGAGGACTATCATTTTTTAAATTGTTTGAAAATGTTAACATTCTTTTAAAAATTCATCCCTGCACACAAAGATGCTTAATGATCTCATATTTATGAGCTTACAAGCACTTCCCTGCAGCATCTAAGCAAGAACTCAAGAATTTGTTTTGCTTTTCCTTAACAGTCTTTGCCTGGAATCCATCTCCACTGGCTCTGAAGTCTTGCCTTCGTAAGGATTGCCACTGTGAACTCAGAATTTGAAAATGCTGGGGCCTCCTATTCATTAGTGCAGTCAGTGCCAGCCACTTCAGGCCTTCCTACAAAAGTTTTCAAATTGTTTCAACCATGACCCAGACAAATACCAAAAACTTATGCCTTCTCCCAAATCACATTGATATAGGATAATCAACAATACATTTTATCTATTACAATGGACTTTCCAACTTAATTTTCATTTCAATATTTTCAAGTTTTAATCAGTTAATATTAATTTTTGATTCCAAGCATGTAAATTGTGTAGGTGTATACATACTCAGCCCTCAACTCTGCTGTATTCATGTGAACACAGATTATGACACTGATGTAGCCTATTTGTATAGAGCTGTAATACATACCTTACTTTCTTAAAAAAACTATAAGCTTATACATTGTACAACATATGTGGAAATTACAAATGCACTTAATCTTTGACTAGCAGTTCTACTTTTGTCCTACAGATCTTACCACACATTTGACATGATATGGATACAAAGTTATTCAAAGTAGCAGTGTCTGTATAAACAAAATAATTTTAATAAATCATCAGCATGACATTGGTGTAAAAATTACATAAATTCTTGCAAAGAGATAAATAATTACATAAATTCTTGCAAAGAGATCTATGTAGCCATAAAAAGAATAAGGAATCTCTGTATGTCTTGATATGGGTCAATTCTGAAGACGTGTTGTTAAGTTAGGAAAGCAAGGTGGAGCAAGAGTAAATGCAGTGTGTTTTGTATAAGAAAAGAATACATAAAGGATATGGGCCTGGTGCAGTGGTTCATGCCTATAATCCCAGTGCTTTGGGAGGCCAAAATGGGAGGATCACTTGAGGTCAGGAGTTCAAGACGAGCCTGGCCAACATGGCAGAAACCTCGTCTCTACTAAAACTACAAAAATTTGCCAGGTGTGGTGGTGCATGCCTGTAATCCCAACTACTTGGGAGGCTGAGGCAGGAGAATCACTTGTACCCTGGAGGTGGAGGTTGCAGTGAGCTGAGACCGCGCCACTGCACTCCAGCCTGGGTGACAGAGCGAGACTCCATGTAAAAAAAAAAAAAAAAATATATATATATATATATATATATACACACACACACACACACACACACACACACATACACATAAATAATATGGATGTAGCATAGATATGAAAAAAGTTAATATATGCATAGACAAATGGTTCTTGGTCTCAGGACCAGTTTACACCCCAATGGGGAATTCAAATAACTTTTTTCACTTGGTTTATATTGACCAATGTTTACCACATAAGAAGTTAAAATAGGCTGGGTGTGGTAGCTTATGACTGTAATCCTAATACTTTGGGAGACCAAAGCAGGGGGATCACTTGAGCTCAGGACTTTGAGATCAGCCTTGGCAACGTAGGGAGACTCTGTCTCTAGAAATAATTTTTAAAAAATTAGCCAGGCATAGTGGCATGTGCCTATGCTCCCAGCTACTCAGGAGGCTGAGGTAAAAGGACTACTTGAACCCAGGAGGTTGAGGCTGCAGGAGGTTGAGGCTGCAGTCAGCCGTGGTCATGCCACTGCACTTCAGCCTGGACAACAGAGTGAGACCCTGTCTCAAAAAAAAAAAAAAAAAAAGACATTAAAACTGAGAAAAAATTTAAATGTGTATTTCAGAATGGCAAACCCATTACATGTTAACACAAATAACATATTTTTATAAAAAATAACTGGGTTTTCCAAACTAAAAAAAAAGGTTGAGTGGTATATTGTTATATTTTTGCAAATCACTTGAAGGTCTGCCCTAATAAAATACATCTGGATACTTACACCTGCCTCTGCATTCAATTTATTGTGCTGTGTTGTCCTGGTTGAAGTATACAAAGAAATATTCATGCAGATATGAGGCTAGGAAACAAAGAAGTATTGTTAGAGCCTTTTCAGGTAATTGTGGATGTTTTTTGATATTACACAAAACTTGACAATTAGTAGTTTCTCAAATGTTAGTTATAGTATCTGATATATTACCAAATACTTATTTATACTCTGTTACATTAAAATCTATTGTTCCCTTCCACTTTGAGTGGTTCTTTTACCTATGCATGATTTTTTACAGATCTGGAAAATACCGATCCACTGAGTTATATATCTTCCAAATATTAACACATTTTATTCTACAATATCAAAAAATTGCATATGTTTTATCACTATCAATTATGACAGAAAAGTTTTCAGATATTGAGAGCTGTTGAGCTCAAAGTGGTAGATAAAAGCTTTCTAAAATTCTAATTTTTACTTAAAAGTTCAAATTTTATCATTTGCAATTCATACTATCATTCCTTTCTTCCAAGTAACAGGCTTATTTTATTCATTTTTGAAAAAATATTTGCCAAACAGTCTCTGACTAAGCGTGGTTTGCTTGTCATTCTTTCAAGTAAACATGGTGCTCCATGAAGTATTTGGCTATTTGAGTTTGCAACTCAATCACACAAGTGCTTTTTCTTAAGTTGACCACAGTACCTTCTGTATGCAGCAGAAGTGCTTCCTATGTACTTTGTGTAGCATCAGACAGAATATTCAGAAGATAGGTACTCAAGAGTCAAGATTTAATAAAATTATTAGCTTTTCCTGTACCATCAAGGATATTCTTAAGTGAAATTTGAATGTTTTCATCAGTAAGTGTGTATCTGTTACTGATCTAAGAATAAAATTACCTCTGCTACAGTTACATGCCACTCTCTTGATATATGTCAATGTGCCAGTGGTTTCTTGTTTGTTTTCCAAAACAAAAGAAATCAGTGCATCATCTGTGGAAATGCCAACACTGATAATGGCAACTGGTGTCTTATTATCATTGTGAAAATAGTTTTGATTTCATGGACCACTTTGAAGCATCTTGGAAGTTTACATATCACACTGTTTTTTTTCACAATCATTCATTTATTTATTTATTTTATACTTTATGTTCTAGGGTACATGTGCACAACATGCAGGTTTGTTATATATGTATACATGTGCCATGTTGGTGTGCTGCACCCATTAACTCGTCATTTACATTAGGTATCTCTCCTAATGCTATCCCTCTCCCCTTCCCCCACCCCATAACAGGCCCTGGTGTGTGATGTTCCCCTTCCTGTGTCCAAGTGATCTCATTGTTAAGTTCCCACCTATGAGTGAGAACATGCAGTGTTTGGTTTTCTGTTCTTGCGATAGTTTGCTGAGAATGATGGTTTCCAGCTGCATCCAAGTCCCTACAAAGGACATGAACTCATCCTTCTTTATGGTTGCATAGTATTCCATGGTGTATATGTGCCACATTTTCTTAATCCAGTCTGTCATTGATGGACATACAGATCACACTTTGAGAACCATTCACATAAAACATTTCTGTAGCAATAAAATAGAAACTGGTTACATTATTTGCCTTTGACGAAGAGCCCTGGGTAATAGGGGTCAGGAGTAGAGAAAGACATTTCTCTATATATGCTTTTTACTTTTTAAATTTGAACCAAGGGAATGCATTAGTCATTCTGAAATTAATTTTTAAATGATTTTAAAGAGCATAAGAAACTTAAATGCTAGACCAAGAAAAGTGAGGAGACAACATATTTTTATACATGAATAATATTCAGCATGGCTTCAGAGTTACAAAGCAGCTGACTGGTGCCATACTCCGATGACTTTGGAACCATGGGTCACAGGATGCTTAGCCTAGAGACATTCGTTAGGCTCACCCACAAACTGCCTGTTAGCACGGTTCAGGCATGGACAGTAAACAAGGGACTTGCAATAAATCACACCACCATTTGATAATAATAAAACTCAGAGAGGAAAACCGGAAACTATATGTGACTGCAAATGATTAAGGACATCCAATAATCCCTAATTACCATTGACTTTTCTCCCTCCGACAGTCCCATCTCCATTTCCAAGCAATAAATCTACACAACCAAGGTAAGTACTTATCACATAGAAGGAGCTGCCCTTTTCCATAAACTGTCATGCTTTCCTGCATCCTTATCTTGGTCTACCTGACTCACCTTGCCCTTCTATTACCTATAGCAACAGTCATAAACTCAGTCACCCACAGGTTCCCAGCGGGTAATACCAATGAATAAAGCAGGCCACGAAAAAAAGAAGTGAGTGGCCCTCCATGTGGCTTGCATATTTCTGCTTATGGTAGAGGTAAACTGTAGAAAATATGTCACATTCCTCCTCACTCTATCATAAGAAAAACAAAAAGTTCAGGTGTGATAAGAAATGGAAACTGACATGTGGCCTCTGAGTCAGAGGGATAAGAACAACTGGTGGGGATGATGGCAAGCTGGAGAGCACAGACCTGGGTCAAGAGGGTGCCTGCTCCTCGGCTCCCCTTAGCAGCTCTGGATCTGGCGTTGCCATTGGAAATGTGCACTCAGTGTGATGGTCATATCTTTCACTTCACAAGAAAATATGGAAATCTGTATTTTTATGGTACATTTTCTAACTTTTAAAAATCAGCAACTACTTGGAAAAAAATTCTTCTAAAAGATTCTGCAGTCTTTGTCTGCAGGCAAACACTCTCTTTGTCAAAGAAAATGAGCCTAGGGGCTGATTTCAGACCACAGGCATATAGCTTGACATCTCTGATCTAAATTAACTGTCTAATATCTTGGTAAACACCAGCTGAGCCCAAAGAGAATTTCAAGGCAGCTGACCTGTTTCTCTTCACCAGGACAGTTTATTCCAGCCAAGGCTAACCTCCCAGTGAGGGAAAAAGAACTATCAGCGATTAAAGGTATCTTGGCTGTACACTAAATTAAAGAGGCTCCGCACACTGGGATAGGTGCACACTTGAAGGCTGTGAGTAGTACAGGCAAACTTGAAAACTGTTCATATCTGAGGAGGTGGGCTATGTTGTCACTAATGAGAGAGAGGAACTCAAACAATCACACAGACACCTGCTCTATAAGCCACAATACCAGCCCATCACAAGGGATATTCCAGTGCCAAAACTTTGAGAGCTTCCAGCCTCAGTCAGATTGAGGGAAGGTAATCCAGGGGAAGCCAACCAATACCTATATGCACAGCACCTGGGTAGGGCTGTCTAACGTGGCCCCCAGTGGAAGGAGGCGACCTAACCAGTCCTGCCAGATCTATTTCTTGGCATCAGACGCATACCCACAAATGCTGTGTTTCTTCCATATTGGGCTGTTGTGGTCCACTAAAAACATTTAAAATGGCCCTTGGGAATTTCTGGTGACTCTGCCCTTTCATGTTAACATCCAAAATGCAAACTCCTATGTCACATGCACATAGGCAAGACACATCTGAGAAATAATTACTTCAAGCCCTCTTGAGCTCCAAGCACCTCTGAGATAATAACACCCCGTATTTTATCACTGGCTTCTCCCCTTTTCCTTCTGAAGATACAGTATCATTCTGGTGGAAGTAGGTGCCCTCAGCAAAATGACATGCATAAGCGCTGCATGGGAGGTCCAATGCTTCTTTGTTCATCATAGAAATATTTTACTTCCATACATTACTAGCCACTTTGTGTACCCACTCTAGAAAGATTTTATTTAGACATTTAAAGCCATTTATCTACCTACAGTAAATAATAGACCAGGCAGAAGAAATGCAAAACAAACACCTCATCTTCCCAATAATACACCTGATCTACCACACTTGCTATGTGCAGAACTCATTGCAAATCTCCACCAACAGCATTATCCTCTATAGCAAAAAACAAAAAAAAAACAAAAAAACAAAAACAAAAAAAAAAAAAACAAATCCTACTCCTGTAACTTCTTTGCATCACCATCTTTTTAGAGACTGTTGAGTGCATGGAATCACTTCAAGCTACCCAAAAAGAGTTACAGGACTTGCTTGAACATGACAAGGACATAAAACCAAAGATATTGGACCTAGAAGACAAAGTCAGAATTGAAGGGACCATTTGTCATTCTTCTCCAGGCACATTCATTCTCTCTAGCTTTTCAAAGTTGTTAGAAGACTATTTCTCAGGACTGTCAAAATTGTGAGAGTAATCACTGAACCTCAAATGGTCATAAAATAATTAGATACGAACTGCTCAGCCCTAAGATACATCTGGTTGACTTACTCAACTTGAAAGTATAAAAATAAATTACTCCAATATCTGGACAGAAATCAGATCACCTCCAAAAAAAAAATATTGGCATCACACTTTTCTCCACAGCAGTATTTAATGCCAGAGATGATGGCAAAATGCAAAAAGTATTCTAAAGTAAAGAAAGTAGGACCAAAGAACGTTTTCTCAGGCCTACTGTATGTTAGTAAAAATGAACATACCTAAGCAAGAAAGACCTCAGGGAATATAATGCACCAAGCTCTTCTTGCAAAGAAAAATAAATTCGATGACAAAATCTAGTTGATTAGAAAATGAATCCAAATTAGAAATTGAGGAATAGATAAATAGTGGCAGAGCAACCCATGGTGAGCAATTAATCCATTTCCATATAGAAAACTACTGGAACATACCCAGCTTACTGGGTATATAAATACAGTAAGTCTTGACAGCATACAAATAAAACAACTTGCAAACACGGCGAAGTTGAGAGGCAGATGACAAGAAGCATGAGTGCCGAAGTCTTCATCTTTCATAGCAATGAAGCAATTGATATTGTCTAAAAGCAAAACACTTAGTTGAAAAAAATAACAGCTTTGACCTCTTTTTTAAAAATAAACTCTTTTAAGCTTTCTAAATTTTTTACAATTTTATTTATTTATTTATTTATTTATTTATTTATTTATTTATTTATTTATTTATTATTTTAGAGACAGGCTCTTTCTCCATTGCCCAGGCTAGAGTACAGTGGCATAACCATGGCTTACTGCAGCCTCAAACTGCTAGACTCAAACTATCCTCCTGCCTCAGCCTCCCGAGTAGCTTAGCTGGGACTACAGGTGTGCACCACCATGCCTGTATGGATAATTTTTTAAAAATTATTTTTTGTGGAGATTGGGTCTCACTGTGTTGCTCAGGATGGTCTCAATCTCCTGGCCTCAAGCTGTCCTCTCACCTTGGCCTTCTGAAGTCAGGGGTGAGCCTCCACACCCTACCACTTAATTTTTAAAAAGAAGAAACAATGGGCCGGGTGCAGTGGCTCACACCTGTAACCCCAGCACTTTGGGAAGCTGAGGTGGGTGGATCATGAGGGAAGAGATTGAGACCATCCTGACCAGCACGGTGAAATCACGTCTCTACCAAAAGTACAAAAAAATTACCCGGGCGTGGTGGTGGGTGCCTACAGTCCCAGCTACTTGGGAGGCTGAGGCAGGAGAATCACTGGAACCTGGGAGCAGAGGTTGCAGTGAGCTGAGATTGCACCACTGCACCCCAGCCTGGTGACAGAGCGAGACTCCATCTCACAAAACAAAACAAAAAAACCCCAAAACCAAAAACCAAACAAACAAACAAAAACAGAAGAAACAATGTGTTTTGTGGTGAAGGAAAACATTTGAAGTCTAGCAATTCTTTTCCTTTTTCTTCTAGTAAATAAAATTAAAATTGTTATTTTTCAAATAAGATCATTTTGCAAAAGTCCATCTTTCCATCCATCCACCCAGTTGTCTTTCTCGTGTGCTTTCTTTTTTTTTTTTTTTTTTTTTTTTATTATACTCTAAGTTCTAGGGTACATGTGCATAACGTGCAGGTTTGTTACATATGTATACTTATGCCATGCTGGTGTGCTGCACCCATCAACTCGTCAGCACCCATCAATTCATCATTTATATCATGTATAACTCCCCAATGCAATCCCTCCCTCCTCCCCCCTCCCCCCTCCCCATGATAGACCCCAGTGTGTGATGTTCCCCTTCCCGAGTCCAAGTGATCTCATTGTTCAGTTCCCACCTATGAGTGAGAACATGCGGTGTTTGGTTTTCTCTTCTTGTGATAGTTTGCTAAGAATGATGGTTTCCAGCTGCATCCATGTCCCTACAAAGGACGCAAACTCATCCTTTTTTATGGCTGCATAGTATTCCATGGTGTATATGTGCCACATTTTCTTAATCCAGTCTGTCACAGATGGACATTTGGGTTGATTCCAAGTCTTTGCTATTGTGAATAGTGCCGCAATAAACATACGTGTACATGTGTCTTTGTAGTAGACTAATTTATAATCCTTTGGGTATATACCCAGTAGTGGGATGGCTGGGTCATATGGTACATCTAGTTCTAGATCCTTGAGGAATTGCCATACTGTTTTCCATAATGGTTGAACTAGTTTACAATCCCACCAACAGTGTAAAAGTGTTCCTATTTCTCCACATCCTCTCCAACACCTGTTGTTTCCTGACTTCTTAATGATTGCCATTCTAACTGGTGTGAGATGGTATCTCATTGTGGTTTTGATTTGCATTTCTCTGATGGCCAGTGATGATGAGCATTTTTTCATGTGTCTGTTGGCTGTATGAATATCTTCTTTTGAGAAATGTCTGTTCATATCCTTTCCCCACTTTTTGATGGGGTTGTTTGTTTTTTTCTCGTATATTTGTTTGAGTTCTTTGTAGATTCTGGATATTAGCCCTTTGTCAGATGAGTAGGTTGCAAAAATTTTCTCCCATTCTGTAGGTTGCCTGTTCACTCTGATGGTAGTTTCTTTTGCTGTGCAAAAGCTCTTAAGTTTAATTAGATCCCATTTGTCAATTTTGGCTTTTGCTGCCGTTGCTTTTGGTGTTTTAGACATGAAGTCCTTGCCCATGCCTATGTCCTGAATGGTACTACCTAGATTTTCTTCTAGGGTTTTTATGGTATTAGGTCTAACATTTAAGTCTCTAATCCATCTTGAATTAATCTTCGTATAAGGGGTAAGGAAAGGATCCAGTTTCAGCTTTCTACTTATGGCTAGCCAATTTTCCCAGCACCATTTATTAAATAGGGAATCCTCTCGTGTGCTTTCTATGTGAATAATGGTGAATACCGGAGGGATTGCTTAGTGGCAGTTCAGATGCGTCCATTTGTATACATGCATGGAAGGGTTGTTAGAATAAAGTTCCTGTAGTGTTAATGCCTATTTCTTGGTGGTAGAATTTGTGATTGTTTAAACCTTCTTCACATTTTTCAATATTGCTTAAAAATTTCCAAGCATCCACTCTTTTAACAAAAATGGGTTTTTTTGGGTAAATAAAAGCAAAGAAATCAAATTTAATTTATATTTTTCAAGTCTTCCTCACATAGCATCGAGGAAATAAAATATTTAAGTAAATGAACGACTTAACCTTGAATACTTCCCCATACACAAGGCGGCCATCCAGAACCTGGGCTTGCTTGCATTGTTTTGCTTCAATTGCATCTCCTCAGCTACACTCTCTTGACTCTGCAATCCCAAACTTGAGTCCTACCTTTGGCCTCTCCATCCCCACCGTTTGACACCCAATTTCCCCCTATGGACTTCATTCATTCCTGGAGGGATCCATGCTGCAATTTTAGTTCCCTCAAGACAACAGTGTCTCCTCCCTTCTTTGGGCCTGATTTCAATCTACATAGCGAGCGTTTATTCTACTCAAATTAATTTAACAGAACCCTAGGGTTTGTTCAAAATTGTAATTTATGACCTCCTAGAAATTATTTATTCTGACTTTCTGCTGAGTATCAAGATTCTAATACATTTTACCATTTTAGTAATACTATATATAATATTAGATAAAATTAGAAACAACTTTTTTTTAGTTGGCTGTCCAGCATCCAAACCCCTGCCTTTGAGGGATTTTCCAAGGTATGGACCTTTGCTTCATCTGCTTTTGGATACTGACAAGTTGAGAAATCTGTATCTCACACACACACACACACACACACACACACACACACACACGCCCCATCTCATGTACATCCAGACCTAGACATGCCCGGTCACTTGAACCAGTTTAAGATTAGAATCTGGAGGGAGGGAGTGAAGCAGAGAAATAGGATGAGTGGAAAATTCATTTTGGTGGCAGCAGCCGTAGCAATAGTCACTGGATGCAGTGCCATCGGCAGTGTGCGTGTCCTGTGCTGGTGGAGACAGGTGGGTGAGCTGCAGCCTCTATTGTTCAGCTGTGGCTATGATTCTAGCTGCTTAGCCTTCCTTTGTTCCTGCCTGTTTTCAAAGCCTGGCAATTTTAGTCTTCCTGGTAATTCTGTGGGCTATTGAACAACCTTTCAATAAATTCCTTTCTGTTTCAAGCAGCTTGCATCAGTATCTTTTGCTTGCAATTAAAAACCTTGATTGATACTGTACTTGCACTCTGTGTATATATGTATATTTTAAATTATTGGCTTAGGACCTCCTACCTTAAAGTCAAATTCTGATAGTTGTCTGTATTGCTAATTCTGCCTATTCTTTTGACAACCTATTTATCTGTTTTTTATTTGTTTCTTTAACTGTGGATTCCATTTTTGTTTTCTAGTAATTCATTCACATTGCACTCAGTGTTGTGCTGCTACATAAGGATAAAGAGAAAAATGACACTCTGTCTGCCATTGAAGCGTTCAAATTCTAGTGGGGGAGGATGGGCTGGGCACCGTGGCTCACACCTGTAATCCCAGCACTTTGGGAGGCCCAGGCAGGCAGATCACTTGAGGTCAGGAGTTCGAGACCAGCCTTGCCATCCTGGTGCTACCCTCCCCCCCCCACTCCGCCGTCTCTACTAAAAATACACAAATTAGCCAGGTGTGGTGGTGTATGTCTGTAGTCCCAGCTACTTGGAAGGCTGAGGCTGGAGAATCACTTGATCCCAGGAGGTGGAGGTTGCAGGGAGCCGAGATTATACCACTGCACTCCAGCCTGGGTGACAGAGGCTCTGTTAAAAAAAAAAAAAAAAAAAAAAAAAATTCTAGTGGGGAGGATAAACAAGAAATTAAATAACAAGGTGATAATCATGAAATAGGGGTGGACCCGAGGTATTATAGAAGCAGAGAAGAAGAGTTCAGAGGAGTGGCACCTCAGGAGTCAGGAAACCCCACCCTGTGAGGGAACTTTGAGGGATGAGTTGAGATGAACACAGGGAACCAGTGCAGGAAACACTGAGGTAGTGCAGTATGTTCAGGAATCCTCTCTGAAGTTGGGTTTCTGAAGTGACAAGTGCAGTGGGTGTGTTTGAGGGCTGAGTTCCCAATCTTATGTGATCAGAAGAATTACTCGGGGCTTGTAAAGGTGTAGATATCTAGGGCTCCTCCTCCAAGGTATCTGACTCAGTAGGGCTGAACTGAGGCCCCAGGTGATGCACATGAAAGGGAAAATGTCTCAAGGAATGAGGCCAGAGGCAAAACTCATGAAGGGCTTTGCATGCTAAGAAGCTTGAATTTTATCATAAAAGCAAGGACCCATTGAAGAATTTTAAGAAGAGTAGTGACAAAACCAGACCTGCATTTTAGAAAGTTCATTCAAGCAGTATTAAGAGTTTAGGAAAAAGGAAATTGGCTAAGGAAGGCCAGTTAGGTTATTAGAAGGTCAACTCTGGCTGAGAGGTAATAAGTGCTTGAATTAAGGCTGTAATCTGCAAAACAGAATCAGCAGATGGAATTACCATCAGAGGGGAAGAGTCTAAAATGACAGTCAGCCTTAGGGTTTGCACACTTTGTGGATAAGTTTGATGTTAGCTGGATGACACAGAGAAGAGAAAAACAATACAAAATAAAATGATGAGTTCAATTTTGGCCATGTTGAATTTTAGGTGCATGTGGGATGACCATCAGTCAAATGTCTTATGAGATCTTATACACAGGAGTCTGGAGCTGAGAACATGCATCTGCAGAGAAGCAACAGACCAATTGTTTTCCAGATATAGATGAAAGTTGTCAGTGCCATTCAAAGAGCTGAAAAGAAGGCCATGGTGTCCCGGCCAGAAAAGTCCACTCCAAGTTGCATACATGGCGATGCATCCCTATATCCATTCACCTAGAGACTTATGAAAAGCGAAAATTTCTAGGCCATACTGACTGAGTTCTAAGGTGGGACCCAGATATCTGTATTTAAAGAAACTGGAAACTCCCTAAGTGATTTTGTTGAGTAATTGGGTTGCAGAACCCTCGTATAGAATGGTAGTTCCTGAATGTGCTGCAGATTAGAATCACCTGCTGCACACTGGCTTTTAAAAAGCCTAATGTCTCAAGTCTTATCCCATACCAATTAAATCAGTATGGCTGGGGTGGCCAGGTGTTAGCCTCTCTTGATGAACCCCAAGTGATTCCAATGTGAAATAAAATTTGGGAACCACTGATGTCGATTACTGTTAGCTAGATTAGGCCAAGTGAAGTGTTTGCACACAGCAGCTGACAGACACGTAGTCAAAGTCCTAGGCATGATTATAGCCAAGGAGCAAGGCTGGATCAGAGCTGAAGAGGCAGCACCAAGCATCAGACCTACTGTGAAGAGGAGGCAGAGAAAGCTGACCCACGTGACCTACATAAAAATAAGTGCGGGACCAACATTCTATGAGTGCTATAAGATTAACGATGTTCTGGATAGAAACAGGGAAATAAGTAAAAAGGTCCATGTTCTCTTATTTCTGTAAATGGATAGCTGAAAGATTCTAAGTAAATTTATTTGAGATTGTACTGGAAACAAATAGAGGATTAAAGGATGCTGAGCAATCCCTGAGGTACAGGATCCTTTAAGAGGCATCAAAGAAAGTGATACCATTATATTTAGGGGAAATGGCAAGGCACATCAGAAAGTTAGAAGGAAAACAGCAAGGGTGATATTGCAGAAGTTAATGGCAGAGAGAATTTCAAGGATGGAATAATCAGTAGGATCCAGTGCTGCAGGGAGAAGTGGTAGGAGAACTAAAAAATGCTAATTGGAAGGCCTGTAATCCCAGCACTTTGGGAGGCTGAGGCGGGCAGATCACCTGAGGTTGAGAGTTTGAGACCAGCCTGATCAACATGGAGAAACTCTGTCTCTACTAAAAATACAGAAAATTAGCTGGGTGTGGTGGCACATGCCTGTAATCTCAGCTACTTGGGAGGCTGAGGCAGGAAAATCACTTGAACCTGGGAAGCAGAGGTTGTGGTGAGCCGAGATCGTGCCATTGCACTCCAGCCTGGGCAACAAGAGTGAAACTCCATCTCAAAAAAATGCTCATTGGACATATCCCTTCATTTATGTTAAGAAAAAAAAAAAAAAAAAAAAACTGGAGGATAGCATGCCTTTTCTCTTGCATCCTACTTGATAACAACTATCCTAACCTCATTGAATTGGTACATTACTGAGGGATGGAGAGGTACTATTTGAACTGCATAGCCCATTCACATCATCTTTTCTTAAAGCCACATTGCACAGAAATGATCACATTTCTAACAGAAGCATCCCAAAACAGGTCCCTAAAATAAAAGGAAAGGAATGCTCCAAACACTGTGAAACCAAGAAAAAAAAAAGGAAAGGAATAAAATGCTGGCTGGCTGTGAGCTCTGACTAAAAGGTGTCAAACGCTTTAGTTTAGAGAGGTAAAGGCTGAGGGCTGTGATTGAAGCATCCAATTAGTCATCAAGTCTTCTCTACTCTACCTCTGCGACGCATCTCATTTCCATCCACTTTATGCCATTCTCACTCCCACTGGCTTTGTCCATTCTCCAGTGAACAACTCTGTTACTAGTCTCTGGGCTTTAGAAGCTGGTTCATCCTACCATGTCTCACACTGGCTGGGCTCCTGCAGCTCTTTCCTCTTGGAATGTACTTTCTGCATCCCATTCCCTGTCCGACAAATCAGGAAAGGACAGATGGGCTCCGAATTAGATTGTCTAGGTTTGTGTTCTCTGCCCTGCCATCTACCTGTCGTATGACCTCAAGCAAACAATGTAAGCCCTCCATGCATCATTTTCACCCCTGTAACAGGGGCAATGACAGTGCTTACCTGATAGGAACGTTATGAGAATGAAATGAGCTATATGTGGAATGTGTATGAAGAGCAGTGTAACATTAAACAATTCATCTCACTCAAATTGTTTTCTCATCTATAAAATGCCTACAAAAATCATATTCACCTTATATTGTTATGGAGGTTAAATTAGAAAATGCACCTGAACCAAATCAGCCTAGTGCCTAGTACATACTAAGCATCAACAGATAGCAGCGGATGTAACTGTTAGATCCCAAGTAAAACAGCTATGAATGCTCTCCTATTCCCAATTTAAATAAATCATTTCTTACTCCATATTCTGCTCTTCATTTTCGTTTTAGTATGGCCTTTATTTCTGTCTTTAAAAAATTTTTTTAAAATTTTTTTAGAGACAGGCTCTCTGTCACCCAGACTGGAGGGCAGTGATGCAATCATAGCTTATGCAGCCTTGAACTCCTGGGCATAAGCAATCCACAGCCTCCTGAGTAGCTAGGACTACAGGTGTGTGCACATCATGCCCAATTAATTGTTAAAAAATCTTTTTTAAAGACAAGGTCTCTCAATGTTACCCAGGCTAGTCTCCAATTCCTTGCCTCAAGCAATCCTCCTGCCTCCACCTCCCGAAGTTTTTTTTTTTCCTTTTGTTAATTATTTACATCTGCATCCTCCCCTCCAGATGATTAGACTGAGGACAGAGAACCATATTTTGTTAATGTATGGTTATACGACCATACCATGATTTTTAAAAATTCACACAGTAGGTTCTCATTAACTGGTAGGTGAATTACTTTACTTACATTTTTATACTTTTTTTTCTTATAAGTTTGTATTGTAAGTTTTCATGATGCTCAGCAAGGATGCAACGATAATATGGGAAAACCTTGTAGGTTGCAGTGCAAACTGGAACAATCTTTTGGAAGAAAACATGGCAACCAGACTTTCCAAAAATAGGAGACTGATTAAGTTACGGTGTATTGATATGATGGAATAATATAGAATATTACCTATGCCATATCAAACAATGGATATATGTATATATGGTAGTATTGAAAAAAGTCTAAAATGTATCATAAGAGTAATAAAAGATATGTAACAATGGAAATTGTTTCCTTTTGTGTAAAATTAAAGATAAATATGATAGGCATAACTTTATGCATATTTATACTTTTTTAAATTGGAAAGTATGATAAGTAATTGTGTACTTGGAGAAGGTGGTAGGGCAAAGGAAGAAGGGAATGAGGCCTTTCCTTTTCCGTTTTGTAACTTTTTGTTTTGTTTTGTTTTTGAGACGTAGTCTCGCTCTGTCGCCCAGGCTAGAGTGGTAGATCTCCGCTCACTGCAAGCTCTGCCTCCCGGGTTCACGCCATTCTCCTGCCTCAGCCTCTTGAGTAGCTGGGACTACAGGCGCCCGCCACCTCTCCCGGCTAATTTTTGTATTTTTAGTAGAGACGGGGTTTCACCGTGTTAGCCAGGATGGTCTCGATCTCCTGACCTTGTGATCCACCCTACTCGGCTTCCCAAAGTGCTGGGATTACAGACGTGAGCCACCGTGCCTGGCCTCCATTTTGTAACTTTCTACACTGTCTAAATGTTTTTACTATATGCATGTGTTATTACTCTTTTTTTAATGTTGATGAGAAAGATTAGGGCATACACTTTTTTGGTTGTTTTATTCTTTGTACCTCAGTGTATTTTTTTAAGCATTGCAAAAATTTCCCCATATTAAATGCTTTCCAAAATCATATTTTAGTAGTCCTGTAGCATTCTACCATGTAACACATATAATGATTTATTAATCCCTTTTGTTAAGTATTTAAATTTATAATGTTTTGGCAGTTGTGATACTAAAATGAGTATTTGATGATATCTTGAGATAAGTTCTGGAAGTGGAATTGCTGAGGCAGTAGTAAAATTTTGCCATTGGTACACCTTCTAAGAACAGCAGGTCTTAGAGTACTCTCCTGGGTACCTTGAAAGGTTTGGTATCAATTCTGGAATTAAAAACTTGAAAGAGCTAAAACGCTCTGTGCAACACAGAAGAATTTTGAACCCCCAGAGGCAATGGTGGGGGAAAATAAGGCAGAGAAATAAGACATAAGAATGTGTGCTTCAAGGATGCAGGATGTGGCCCCCTCCCTGTGAGTGGATTTCTATTGGAGACTTGTGAAGAAGCTGAATTGTTACACAGAGAAACAAAAACAGCATACAGCCTGAGGCCAATTACACCACAGAGCATAAACCTGGGAATTAACAGGAACCGGGGGAGGACTTGAGAGTGTCACCAATCAGGGAGCTGGGCGTGGAGTTGAATATAACTGACTTGCTTTCTCAGGCCAGACTTTCCACGTCTCTTTACCACACACGCTCCTCCTCTGAGGACCTCTGTTTTACAGGTTGGTAAACTCTTGTGATCTATATTACCAAATTGCCTTTTGGGGAGCAGGGGATGTACACATTTATGCTTTCACCAGCCATGGAGAAAGAGGCCTGAGACACCCCACCATCACCAATAGTGGGTATTACAGTTTTAAACCTTCAATTTAACAGAAAAAAATTGTTTTTCTCATTGTTTACTTATACATGATTTTACATTTTAGAGAAAGGTTGACAATTTTTTCATCTTCACCTCATTTCCCGGAGAAAATGGGAGCCATCAAACAGAACCCTATTTATCAAAACACACTGATATAATAGACACCACCTCTATGGCACTTGGTATGTGCTGGACATGGTTTAAGTGCTCTTATAAATATTAAATCATTTAAAAATTAACATAACAAATCTATAACATAGGTAATACTTTCCCTTCATTTTATAGGTGAAGAACTTGAAGTCTAGAAAGAGTGTAACTTGACCACACTTACAGTAAGTGGAAGAAGTTGGATTCCAGCCTGGTTCCAGCTCCTAAACTCTCTGACATGCTACCTCTTCTTTCTTTCTCCGTCCTTAACAACTTACCTTCATCATGTCCCCTCCACTGCTTTTAGGCCCTTTCAAATGTCAAAGGCCAATCCTTCTGTTCTCCTTTGATAGCCAGGTGCTCCTGCCTTCTAAGAGCCCTCCATCCATTCTCTTCCTCTCTCTTGCTCATCTTCAGCATCCCTTCAGTCCCAATATCACTCACCTTAAACAAAAAATAAAAATGAAACAATCACAGTAAAAAGGAAACAACAACAAGAACAAACCTGTCAAACCTATATTTCCTTCCCTCTACCACAGCTTTCCTCTGTATGATTATCTGCAGTCTCCAGGTTTTCACCCTCCATTTCTACTCAACCCACTCCAACCTTGTCTCTGCTTCAACCAGCCCACTAAACTGCATTTGCCAAGTGCATCAATGACATTAGTTTTTAAATATCCAACGGATTTAAAAAATTTAACTAGATACAGTGAACCATTCCCTCTTGTTGATATACTTGATAGACTACACACTTAGGGTTTTTATTCTATGCTCCATGTAGCATCTCAGTGTTCTTTGTTAGCTCCTCTTCCTAAGCCTAACCTCTAAATCTTAATTTTCATGAAAACTTAGACTTTTGATCTCTTTCATTCTCACTGTACTCACTCTCTCAAGTTGACCATATTCAGTCTCATTGTTTTAAAAACTATTATCTAACAGATGATTCCTCCCTAATTTATTTTACATGCCAGTCCCACTGGGATATGTCTCAGGCATCTCAAACTTAACCTACCAAAACTGAATTATTTATTTTCCTACCAAATCAGAAATATTCTTTCCTACCCCCTACACCTAATAAATTCCATGATGTCAGGGGTGAAGTTTGTGTTGATGTCTAGAACCTAGCATAGTTTCTTATATAATATATAGGTGGTGCCAATCAATAAGAGTTTAATGAGTGAATGAATGAATTGAAATTTTTTGTTTGAGATAATTCAGAATTATCTTTGTAGATCTGCATTATTAACCAATTATAGACCTACAGATCTATAATTGGTTAACAATGCACACTCACAATTAATGAAAGAAACAATATATGTACTGAATGATTTTGAAAATTAGAAAGGGACTTTAGACATTTTTTAGTATACAAGGTCTTAGAATTGAAAGGAAACGTAGTTCAGATCTCTTGTTTTATAGATACAGAAATTATTGTTAGTTAACTTACTTGTCCAATATGACATTAGTCTTGTTAGAGCTGGCATAGAACCCTTGAGTCTTGTTACAAGATAGTATATTGTATATAGATTCATTAAACTTAATTTGTGTGTGTACATGTCTGTATATGTGTGTGTATGTACGTATATATATATATATGTGTGTGTGTGTATAGTTCATACAATGAATTCATACAAGGATTATCTGTATCACTAACTGAAAACGTCTTAGTTATTTCCTACCTATTCCCCAACAGTATCCCCAGGGCCTAGAAAAGTACCTGACACAAAATGGATGGTCAATAAATATTGTTGACTGAGTGACCTGCAGACTTTTAAAAGTTGGTAACAACTGAAATAAACCCTAAGCTTGTTTCTTTATAAACATAGTCACCTATTGTCTAAACAACAACAACAGTGGAACCCAAGATGCATGGTATGAGAAGTATGAATGAGATTACAGGGTCGATAAGACATTTGGAATTGAGCTTGTGTTTTAAAATCTGGGGTCTGTAGTTCTTCTAAAAAGAGGACCAACTACTTCTTCCAAATTTTCTTTCTGTGTCAGGTATTTTATAAACCTTGTCTCATTTCATCCTGGCAGCCCAGCTATTAATAGATAGGTGTTATAATCATTTTACATATAAGGAGACAAACTCCAAAAGAATAAATAATTTTCCCAGAGTTGTCTAAAAGGTAAATATCATAGATGCAGTTTAAATACAAATCTGAAGTTACAGCATAGGTGATTTCACCTCTGATAGGCTGTCTTCTCCAAGACTGAGAAAAACTGTTCTTTTACACTTATTAGACTACTAAGTTCACATTAATTTTAGGTGGGACGGGGGAGGAAGAGAGGAATTATGCCTGTTTCTTTTTTTTTTCATCTAAAAGAAACCCCAACGAGATAAAAACAAAACTTAAGAGTTCGTGAGAACCAAACTCTAACTCAAGCTTGTCTACACTGCACCCCACGGGCCGCGTGGAGCTCAGTAAGGCTTTGGATATGACCCAACACAAATTTGCAAACTTTCTTAAAACGTTACGCGATTTTTTTTTTTTTTTTTTCACACTACAATAGTTAATTTTATTTGTTCAAGAGCTCATATTGCAAGCATTAAACCAAGCATAGGCTTTGATTCTGTGAGCCCAAATTCACATATTGAAGAAGATCAAAGCAAACTGCGATCCATGTACACGGATGAAAACTAAAGGCTCAGAGTTAATAACATTGTAGTTTTTAAATTTCTATAGCCTAGAGCCCAGTAGTCACAGGTCTTTTAAGTCCTTCTGGATGTCCCACAGGGTATCTGCACTTTTCTTGAGCTGAGCAACTTCATCATCCTTTAGCTTCTGGTTGATAACGCTGGTTAATCCTCGGGCATTGAGGATACACGGAAGGCTCAGGAAGACTTCATTCTCGATGCCATACATCCCCTTTACCATTGTTGACACGGGATGAATCCTGGATAGATTTTTCAACATGGATTCAATAAGATCAGCCACACTTAATCCAATAGCCCAGTTGGTATATCCTTTTAGCTTGATGACTTCATAGGCACTTTCAACCACCATCTTATGCACTTCCTTCCAATTTTCACTATCATTGTCAGTTCCCATTTCTGGATTCAATTCCTGGAGAGAAACACCTGCCACATTCACGCCACTCCACACAGCCACACTTGAGTCGCCATGTTCCCCCAAAATCCACCCATGGCAGCTGCTGGGATGAATGCCAAGTTTTTCAGCCATAAGGTAGCGAAATCTAGCAGAATCCAGATTACATCCACTTCCAATCACGCGGTGTTTGGGTAATCCACTTAGTTTCCAGGTAACATATGTAAGAATGTCCACTGGGTTGGAAACCACAATTATGATGCAATCAGGACTGTACTTGACAATCTGAGGAATAATGAATTTGAAGACATTAACATTTCTCTGCACCAGATTGAGTCGACTCTCCCCTTCTTGCTGACGGACTCCTGCAGTTACCACTACAATCTTAGAATTGGCAGTCACAGAATAATCTTTATCTGCCACAATTTTAGGCGTCTGAAGAAATAAGCTCCCATGCTGCAGATCCATCATTTCTCCTTTAAGCTTATCTTCCAAAACATCCACAAGAGCAAGTTCATCAGCCAGAGACTTTCCCAGAATGCTGATAGCACACGCCATACCAACTTGTCCAACACCCACTACAGTGATCTTATTGTTTGGGACTGTCGTCTCTTCTTCCGCAACTGGTGCAATGAGTTTTTCCTTAAGAGTTGCCATTTTGCACAGGAGAGGGAAGGCGCTGGAGACCTCTGTAACAGCAGCACTGCGGAGAAGACAATTTTACGCGATTTTTTTTCCAGCTGTTCAGCTATTGTTAGTGTTAGTATATTTTATATGTGACCCAAGACAGTTCTTCTTGTTCCAGTATGGCCCAGGGAAGCCAAAACATTAGACGTTCCAGCTCTGACTTATTTTTTCATGTTTAAATCAATTTTGCTGAGGATGATTTACATAAAACAAAATGCAACCATCTTAAGTTTATAGCTTAATGAGTTTTGACAAATATACAAACCTGTGTAGTCATCACCCCAATCAAGAAATACAACATTTCTATCACACAAAAAGTTCCATCACCTCTTCCTGGCTCCAGGCAACCACTGATATGCTTTCTGTTGTTTTAAATTAGTTTTGCCTATTCTAAAATTCCGTATAAATGCAACCATATGGCTTTTTTTGGTGTGTGTTTGGCTTTTTTATTTACTTAGCATTATGTTTTGATAATCATATAACTGAAAATGTCAGGCGTTCACTCCTTTTTATTGCTCGGTAGTATTATAGTTAATGAACATGCTATATATGTTTTTATCCATTCACCTATTTTCAAACATTTGGGTTAGCTCAAGGTTTGGGGTAATATGAATAAAGCTGCTGTGATCATTCAGGTGTAATCTTCGTGTAGGCATTTGCTTTCATTTCTTGTATTTAAATATCTAGGGGTAGAACTGATAGATCAGATAGTAGCTATATATTTAATTTTACAAAAAACTGTCAAACCATTTTTCAGGATGGTTGTATCTTGTGTGTGTGTGTGTGTGTGCGTGTGTATGTTTTGAGTTGGAGTTTATCTCTTGTTGCCCAGGCTGGCATGCAGCGATGTGGTCTTGGCTCACTGCAACCTCCGCCTCCTGGGTTCAAGTGATTCTCTGGCCTCAGCCTCCCGAGTAGCTGGGATTACAGGTGCCCACCACCATGCCCAGCTAATTTTTGTAGTTTTAGTAGAGACAGGGTTTCACCATGTTGGTCAGGCTGGTCTCGAACTCCTGACCTTAGGTGATCCACCTGCCTCGGCCTCCCGAAGTGCTAGGATTACAGGCGTGAGCCACCGTGCCCGGCTGCTTGTATCATTTTTACAAGAGTGTTCCAGTTGCTGTATATCTTTCTCAGTGTTTGGTACTGATACATTCTTGATCACTTTAGACATTCTAGTGTATGGATTTGTAATCGTACTGCATTGTAGTCTCAATTTGCATTTCCCTAGTGACTAATGATGGTGAGCATTTTTATTTGTTTAGTTGCCATCTGTATATCTTTATTGCTAAGTAGTCTTACATTGCATGAAGATACCATGAGTTATGTATGTTGATATATTTTGAATTTCTATTACTAGGCACACACCGTTTACTTCTTTCTAAGCAGTTGTCCCTTTCATCATTAGGAAATATCTTTCTTTATTTCTGGTAATAAACTTTGTCTTAAAGACTACTTATTTGCTGTCAATATAAACATCTTGGGCTTCTTTTACTTATTCTTTGAACAGTATATTGTTTTCATACTAACTATGTTTTTATACTTAAAATGTATCCCTTATGGGCAGCATATGTAAGGGAACTTCAAAAAGTTCATGGGAAAATGGAAGTAAAAGATAGAAATATAAATTTTATTTCTCAATATAAACTCCATCAAGTTCAAGACTTTTCTAAGTAATGACACCAGCTATTTAGTCCATTCTTATAGAACTGAGAGTTCTGGGAATATAACCATTGTCAGTGCAGTATTTTTTACGTTATTCACTGGAAAAAAATGGATTTCTTTCACAGATTTTTTTTTTAGTTTAGGATACAAAAAGAAGTCAGAAAGAGCCCATTGGGACTATATGGTGGATGCTTAATGATTTCCCATAGAAATCTTTTCAAAATTTGCCTTGCTTGAGAGAGGAATGAGCAGAAGTATTGCTGTGGTGAAGAACTCTCTGGTCAGGACTTTCTGAGTGTTTTTCTGCTAAAGCTTTGGCTAACTTTCTCAAAGCACTCTCGTAATAAGCAGTTGTTACCATTCTTTGGCCCTCCAGAAAGCCAACAAGCAAAATGCCTTGAGCATCTCCCCAAAACTATTGCCATGACCTTTACTCTTCACTGGCTCACTTTTGCTTCGACTGGACCATGTCCACCTCTTGGTAGTCATTGCTCTGATTGTGCCTTGTCTTCAGGATCACACTGGTCAAGCCACATTTTGTCTCCTGTCACAATTCTTCAAAGAAATCCTTCAAGATCATGGTCCTACTTGTTTAAAATTTTCATTGAAAGCTCTGCTCTTGTCTGCAACTAGTCTGGGCACATCGGTTTTGGCATCCACAGAGTGGAAAGTTTTCTCAAATTCAATTTTTCAGTCAGAATTGTGTAAGCTGAACCAATTGCAATGTCTATGGTGTTGGCTATTACTTGTGCTGTTAACTGTTGGTTTGCTTCAATTAGAGCATGAACAAGATGAATTTTTTTCCTTGCAAATGGATGTGAATGGTCCGCCACATCAAAGATATCAAAGATGAGGGCTTCATCTTGGATATTGTCATGTCCTTTCTTAAAATGAGTTATCCATTTGTAAACTGTTGATTTATTTGGGGCATTGTCCTCACAAACTTTTCATAAAGCATTGGTGGTTTCACCATTCTATTACCCAACCTTCACCATAAAGTTGATGTTTAATCTTGCTTCAATTTTACAGAACTGCTGTTGCTCTGTTAGGAGCTCTTTTCAAATGGATGCCTTATCCTTCTTAGTGCCTTAAATTAGATCTTGTTCAGATTTTGTAACAAATTAGTGAGTTTACTTTGGTGTATAAACTTTTTGAAATGTGTGCATAGTTTTTTGATAATACACATTTAACCTGAATTTTTGAAAACCCTTGTAATTGGAACTGTTTTGTCCAATTTGATAATTTCTTTTAATTGGGATGTTTAGGCCACAATTTACTTAATACAATTATTGATATCGTTGAATTTAATAACCAGTTTATTACTTGTTTTCTGTTTTTCCCTCCTTTTTGTCCCTCTCTTATCTCTTTCCTACCTAATTTTGGATTATAGTATTTCAATATTTATTAGTATTTGATTTTAATGTATCTACTATAGACTTTTAAGATATACTTCTTTGTATTTTTTAAAGTGGTTGATCTAGGGACTTATATACATATATACACACATACATATACACACATACTCTTAATGTATACTATTCTTTACACTTTAAATTAATATTGTACTAGCTACTTTATGTACATTATAAAAATCTTTCAACAGTGTAGATTGCTTTCCTTCCTCCTGCCATCCTTTATTTTGTAGATGTCACATATATCTATATACATTGAAAACAACATGTGACAATATTGTAATTTTCACTGTAGAAAGTTAAATATATTTTAAAACACCCAAGAGGAAAAAATGGATATTTATATTCATTCAGATATTTATCATTTCTGATGCTTACTATTTGATCCTGAAATCCCAATTTCCCTCTAGTATCATTTGCTTCAATCTGGAAGGCAATTGCCTTTAGCATGTTTTATAATGCAGGGCTGTTGGCAACAAATTCTTTTAGTATTCCTTTATATGAAAGCCTTTATCTTGTTTTAAATCTTGAAGCATATTTTGTCTGGCTATAGAATTCTGGGTTGATTTTTTTTTTCTCTCAGCACTAAAGATATTGCTCCATGTCATCTGGCCTCCATGGTTTCTGATGATAAATCTGCAGTCATTAAAATCATTGTTACTCTGTGTGAATGTGCCATTTTAAAAATGGCTACTTTTAAGATCTTAAAAAAATCTTTGGTCATTTAGCAGTTTGATTATAATGTGTCTAGGCATAGTTTTTTTTGAATTTATCCTATCTGGAGTTTTTTGAGCTTCTTAAATCTGCTAATTTATGTCTTTCAGAAAATTGAAGACTTTAAAAATCATTATTGCTTTAATTTTTTTTCTGTTTCCATCTTTTTCATACTTCTTGGAAATACTTTGGAATTACAAGGACATTAGACCTTTTGATAGTTTCCCATATGTCCCTGAGGTTCTAGCTTTTTTATTTTTTTCCTCTTCATCCTTCAGATAGGAAAATGTCTATTGATCTAGTTTAAAGTTCACTAACTTTTTTTTTTTTGATACGGAGTCTCACTCTGTTGCCCAGGCTGGAGTGCAGTGGCATGGTCTTGGCTCACTGCAACCTCCGTCTCCCAGGTTCAAGCAATTCTCTGCCTCAGCCTCTGGAGTAGCTGGGATTACAGGCGCCCACCATCACGCCCGGCTAATTTTTGTATTTTTAGTAGAGACGGCGTTTCACCCTCTTGGCCAGGCTGGTCTTGAACTCCTGACCTCGTGGTCCACCCGCCTCAGCTTCCCAAAGTGCTGGGATTACAGGCGTAAGCCACCACACCCGGCCTTCACTAACTTTTATTCTCTGCCGTCTATATTGTGCTATTGAGCCCATCCAGTGACATTCTTATTTCTGTTATTGTATAATTCTAAAACTTTCTATTTGTTTATTTTTATATAATAGGTTTTCTGATGAGATTTCCCTTACTTTATTCATTTCAGGTATGTTTATTTTTACCTCAATGAAAGTTATGATAGCTACTGTAAAGTCCTTGTCTAAAACCTCCACTATCTTAATAATCTCAGAATTAGCATCTATTGATTGTCTTTTCTTCTTAGAATTGGTCATATTTTTCCAGTGCTTTTTATAACAAGCAATTTTGGATTGAATCCTGGACACTGGCACTCTTATGATGTATAGATTTGGGGTTCTGTTATAATCATCCAGAGAATATTGATATTTTTGTTGTAGTAGGCAATTAACCTAGGCAGGTTCAGATGATAACCTCCTCTTGCCTTCTTTGAGTGGTGGTCCAAATCTCAATTTATTTCTTTGAGTTTTGCTATTTTGAGTCTGTTCCATGCATATTTGGTTCTGGGATTGGCAGTTTGTGTTCATCAACAGAAGTGGGTGATAGAAATTTCTGTTGATCTAGCTTAAAGTTCACTAACTTTTTAGGCAAGAAGGCAAGAAAAGGTTATCACCTCTTCATCCTTATGTTATCATTCTGTTCATCAACAGAAGTAGGTGATGAACACAAACTCTGCCAATCCCTAGAACCACATACACATGGAACAGATTCAAAATAGCAAAAGCTCAAAGAAATAGAGATTTGGACCACCACTCAAAGGCAAGAAGAGGTTATCATCTGAACCTGCCTAGGTTAATTGACTACTAAAACAAAAATATCAATATTCTCTGGATGATTATAACAGAACCCCAACTCTATACATCATAAGAGTGCCAGTGTCCAGGATTCAATCCAAAATTGCTTGCCATAAAAAGTGCTGGAAAAATATGACCAAAAGCACTGGAAAGACGAAAAAATTTGAGTTAATTTTTGTATTGTGGTGTGAGATAAGTATCTAATGAGTTTTAATTTTGCTTAGTTTTTAATTTCTAGAAACTCCATTTGGTCCTTTTTCGAATCTTCAGTATCACTTATTATACCTTTCTCTTCTCTACAGATATCATCAAGCTTGTTTTATTTCTTTAAACATAGTGAGCATTGTTGTTTTGTATTTCGTGTCTGATAATTCTAACATCTGACATCTTTGTGCATCTGTTTCTGTTGTTTGTTGTTTCTGTTGGGTCACAGTTAGAGTTTCATTTCCTTATTTGCCTCTTTATTATATATTGTGTGTTGGACATGGGTTTGTGGAAATAATGTAAGACCTGTAATGAAGGTAACTTCTTCCCGAGGTGGTTTACATTTTCTTCTGTCAGACACTTGGGGGCACTGCCCAACTAAGACTATATTAAAGCAATTCAAGTAATTTGAACTTGGGCTGTAATTCTACTTCAGAGTTTAACTTCTGGATCATCCTCACCTTGATGGTATAGCCCATTGGGGTTACCCAGCTTGTTGCAGGGAGAGCTCCTATCTTGAATGAGTTTATGGTTTTGATTTTCTTTCCTCTCATCATGTGGATTGTCAAACTAAGGTTCTACCTTTCATAGGTCAGAAAATGTTCTCTGGGTAAAGGCTCTTTTGTGTAGATGAAACTATCCGGGTTCTTATTTTCTTTCAGCTTTGGCCTATAATTGTTTTTCTCATTATCTTCTTAGCATTTAGAAAGATATTTTTTGCATTTTTCTTTAGGCTCTTTGGTTACTTCCACCAGGAGTTGATCTGAGTTGATCTGAATAACCCAGTCTGCAATGCTGTTTACAAGTTTTATTCCCCGCCCTCCACCCCTAACCAACGATTAACCACTTGCCTAAAAACATTTGTTGAAAAACATATGTCACATTTATGTTTTACTCAATAAATATATTGGTCTGTTTCTGACCTATTTTTTTGTTCCATTCATTTCTCATTATTCACTGTGATTAATGGTTAGACACCACCACAAGAAGGCTGAATATCCTCATTTCCTTTGTTGGCCTCTGTAACTAATAGCCTTGATTTTCAAATGGTGACCTAGAACATGCTCATGCATTGCTCATGGGATTGTAAAATAGTGCAAGCTTTATAGCAAAAAATTCAGTTACATCTAAAAAAAACCATTTATGCATTTATCCTTTAATGTAGAAATACAGCTTCTAGGAATTTATTCTGAAGTTATACCACAAAAAATCAAAATTCATACATAAATATTATTTATTACAGCATCTATAGTTGCAAAATATAGGAACAAACTAAATGCCTAGGAAATTGGTTAAACACTATACATTTACATGACAGAGCATCATGAAGCTGTAAAAAAGAGTGAGGAAGATGCATAGGAACCTATAAAGATTTCTGGGAAACCTAGTTAAATGAAAAATGTAAAGCGCAAAAGAGTTTGTATACTATGCTACCATTTGTATAAGCAACAAGACTACACATATGTATCTGCTTAATTTTGCAAAGAGAAACACAGAAAGAATAATCCATAAACTTATAAAATTGGTTTCCTTTAGAGGTTGGTGGGAACAGGGCAAACCATTTAGTATTTTAACTATTCAGAATGTAAAATTAAATATAAAAAGACAAGAAGTGATCCATTAACATAAGGACACCAAATGTGTATTATTAAGAATTTGTATAATTCTTAATAATACACAAGTTTGTATGAGAAACAAGACTACACATATGTATCTGCTTAATTTCACAAAGAGGAACACAGAAATAATAAACCATAAACTTACAAAATTGGTTTCCTTTAGAGGTTGGTGGGAACAGGGCAAACCATTTAGTATTTTAAATATTCAGAATGTAAAATTAAATATAAAAAGACAGGAAGTGAACGATTAACATAAGTAAACCAAATGTGCATTATTAAAACAATAAAATAATCACTCAGAAATAACATAATACAAGTAACTTTGAACACAGGACTCTGTATAGCTTCAGTAGGATATAGTCTAAGGAAAAAGAACTGTAAAGAATTCTTGAATTTACTCAATAACCAGTTGTTGCTGCTAGTGGTAGTAGTATGGTAAATCTGAAACTATATTGTTGGTATTTATAGAATGGAGAAAATGAGTAAATATCTTAATTTTATTAGGAACCAGGGTTCTTACTGTAGGAGAACAGAGGCGTAAAATATGACATTGGGAAAGGAGAGGAACACATAGTCCCAAGATATTTTTCCTCAGATTACTTATTAATTACATGGGGGAAATAATAACTTTATAGGGAGAACCTGACTGACACCACTTTAATTAAGGGATCAAAGTCAACATCACCAATATTAGGACAAACTGACATCATGTGCTTATAATACAAGGCACTGAAAAGAATGCAAGATCATTTCCATAATATTTCTGCCAAAAATGCATGGCCTGCATCTAATAATCAGGAAACATCAGACATACTGAAATTGAAGAATAGTGTACAAAACAACTGCCTGTATCCTTCAAAAATATCAACGTCATGAAATGCAAAGAAGCTGAGAAAGTTTTCCAGGTTAAAGGAAACAAAAGAGCCATGATAAGTAAATGCAAATTCATAGCCTATCATAGATCCTAGATAAGGGGGAAATTGGGACAATTTAAATATTGATTGTATATTATATATTGAAATTTATTATTATTAAATTTTCTCTACTTTATAAATGAACTGTACTATGATCATAGAAGTTCTTAAGTTATGCACACTGAAATATTTGGGGGTAAAGGGGCAATGATGTCTACATCTTATTCTTAAGTGGTTCTAAAAATAATATATGTATGTATATATTCACATTATGTCTATATATACATATATACATGTATGAAGAGAGTTTATTTGCTAAAGAAAGTATGAGACGATGTTCACAATTGGTGAATCTGAGGTTTCTAAATTGTAGGCCATAGGAATCTGAAAGAGTGTAACATAGTAATCAGATTTAGGCTTAGAATATTTATGAAGAAAACACCTTACTGCTTTAAGGTACTTTGTGTGGCACACTGTCCTGATAGTGACCAGTTAAAGCCTAGAGGAGCCAGGCCTCTGGCTGGTATAGCAGAGCACGGCACAGATAATGCTTGAGGAGACTGGTCAAAGGGGGCTCAGGATCAGGAAACACCACATTAAAACTTCCAGGAGACACAATTTCAAACTCATCAAACAGGCAACCATTAAAGACCTTCTAATTCAAAGGATTGACGAAATGAAAACTCTCACACACTCCTGGTATAAAATAGTGAATTGGTATCATCATTTTGGAGGTTAATTTCATTATGTGTCAGTCTGAGTCCAAACAGGATACAGAAACCACACAGTTATTTTAACAGAGAAAGTTCAATAAAAAGAATGATTAATTCCAACAGAATATTACAGTAACAAGGGATCAGTAATAAGAAATGAACTCTAAAGAATGCAGAAATAACAGATAAAAGCAGTAGCCACTATCTTTGTGGCTTAGATAGATGCCCATGGAAGCGCTCCCTACCCTCAAGGCGGAGATCCTGACCATGTTGGAGAGGGCGTGGCGTGGCTAACCAGATGGCAGATAATTGTGATGTCACACCAGTACAACTTGCTGAAAATCTTCCAGTGAGTAGAGGCTGCTGAGGAAACCTCTTCACAGAGAGGTATCTCACCAGAGGCACTTTGTGGCAAAACCACCTAAAGGGTGTTCCAGGGGCAGCTGCCGGTTGCTGTGCACTGCAGAAGCCTAATGCTACAAAAGCTGCATATGATGCAGAAGCCAAATGCTGGAGGAGCTGTGCCTGCTTCAGGAGCTTTGTGCTGGGGAAACTGTCACAGTGTAGGGCTTTCCAGGCTGACACACCAGCACCAGCAAGCAAAACCCTTTCCTTCTGCAGTGCTTCTCCATTGCCCTCAACTGCTATAGCTTCACATTGTACTAGCTGACAAAAGAAAAATACTTAAAGGGCCCAGATGCATTTTCATGGAGCTGGCAAAAAAATATATAAATTTAGATTTAAATTCTAATAAATAAACTGGCATACGTTATACCTAGGAAGGTTTCAGATGTGTATACCATATTATTGGGAGACAATTTTCTACAAAGGAATTATCTCAATGCCTCCTGGGTCTAGGAAGCAGAACTGTTGGAGACTGTCTTTTGGGCTCAACCAGGGGAGTAACTGGCATCATAAAACCTTAGGTCACTTTATCAAAGAGCCAAATTCCTGGGAGAGAATATATGATTGGCCTAGCATGGGTCATATGCCTACACTTTGGTCAAGATATCATAATTCATGGCCCCATTATGACTTCAGGAAATTGAAACCATGGTAGTTTCCCTCCACCATCTCCCCCAAAATGAAGTTGTATTTATGGGACAGTGAAATTGATTTTGGGCATAGGAAACTAACAGATTCTCTTTGGAGCAAGAGCTGGCAAACTAGTGTTTCTAGGCCAAATCTGGCTCAACATGTATTTTTGTGTGACTTGTGAGCTAAGAATGATTTCTACGTTTTAATTTTTTTTTTTATAAGTATTATTTTTTGAGACAGAGTCTTGCTCTGTTGCCCAGACTGGAGTGCAGTGGCATGATCTCAGCTCACTGTGACCCCCACCTCCTGAGTTCAAGCAATTTTCCTGCCTCAGCCTCTTGAGTAGCTGGGGTTACCAGCACCTGCCACCATGCCTGGCTAATTTTTGTATTCTCAGTAGAGATGGGGTTTCACCATGTTGGCCAGGCTGCTCTTGAATTCCTGATCTCAAATGATCTGCCTGCCTCAGCCTCCCAAAATGCTGGGATTCTAGGCATGAGCCACCATGCCTGGTTGATTTCGACATTTTTAAATGATTGAGAAAAAATGAAAGCAAAGTTATATTTTGTGGCATGTAAAAAATCATATGAAATTCAAATTCTAGCATCCACAAATAAAAGTTTATTGAAGCATAGCTACACTTCTTTATTGTCTATGGCCTTGTGCTTTCATACTACAATGGCAGAGTAGTAGAGTTATGACAGACTGTGTGGTCCCTGTAATGGTTAATATTAGGTGTCAACTTGATTGGATTGAAGGATGCTTGGATAACAGGTAAAGTATTGTTTCTGGGTGTGTCTGTGAGAATGTTGCCAGAGGATATTAACACTTGAGTCAGTGACTGGGAGAGGAAGACCCACCCTCAATCTGGGTGGACACCATCCAATCGGCTGTCAGTACTGCTAGAACAATGCAGGTGGAAGAAGGTGGCATAAGCTGGCTTGCTGAGTCTTCTGACTTTCATCTTTCTCCCATGCTTGATGCTTTCTGCCCTTGAATATCAGACTCTTGGACTTACACCAGTTGTTTTCTGGGGGCTCTCAGGCCTCTGACCACAGACTGAAGGCTGCACTATTGGCTTCCCTACTTTGGAGGTTTTGGGATTCGGACTGGCTTCCTTGCTCCTCAGCTTGTAGAAGGCCTGTCCTGGGACTTCACCCTGTTATTATGTGAGTCAATTCTCCTTAATAAACTCCCTTTCATATATACAACTATCCTTCTAGTTCTGTCCCTCTAGAGAACCCTGACTAATACAGTCCCCAAAATCTAAAATATTTACGATCTGGCCCTTTATAGCAGGGGTCCCCAGTGCCCAGGCCACGGACCGATCTGGCCCTTTATAGCAGGGGTCCCCAATGCCCAGGCCACGGACCAGTCCCTGTTGGGAACCCTGCCACACAGCAGGAGGTGAGTGGCGAGCAAGTGAGCGAGGCTGAGTTCCGCCTCCTGTCAGATAAGCGGTGGCATTAGATTCTCTTGGGAGCATGAACCCTGTTGTGAACTGTGCATGCAAGGGATCTAGGTTGGGCATACTCCTTATGAGAATCTAATGATAAATGAAGAGTCTCATAAGGAGGATGAATCATCCCGAAACCATCCCCCCCCCAACTATCTGTGGAAAAATTGTCTTTCATGGAATAGGTCCCTGGTGACAAAAAGGTTGGGCAGCACTGCTTTATAGACAAATGACCACATTCCTCTCTCCCTGCTCTAGAGTCTTTCTACGCCAAGTGTAGTGCGCAGACCAGCAGGCAGGAGGCGGGACCCCACTCCAGAGCCACTGAATCTACACTTGCACTGGATTCCCAGGTGATTCATTTGCACAAGGAAGTTAGAGAGACACTGCTTTAGAGAAGGTAAGTCTGAATCCTGGGAGGAGCCCATTTTGTTACTGTTTTTAACCATTTTTGACCTGCCAATATGTGTGAGGCATTGTGATTTTCTGCCATTGTTCATCAGGTCCCTTCTATTTTTAAAGGTCACGCATATGTTAAATCTACCTTAGACCACAGAGGTTTATTGTAAGAATATAAAGGAAGGAAGGAGGGAGAAAAGGCAGGAAGGAAGAAAGGGATGGAAGAAGGAAGGGAGGAATGTCAAGATACTATGTCAGCTGGCCTCCCTCCTGAGGATCTGTTGGAGGCATTGATTTCAGTTGAAACACCAGCAGTAGCCCTAGTGGTCCCCAGAAGCTGTAGTGATTGAAAAGCCGCTGTAGATTGACATGAGCTGGGATTATAGGTGCCTACCACCATGCCTGGCTAATTTTCGTAGTTTTAGTAGAGATAGGGTACCAAAAAAATTGTATTTTTGGTAGAGACTAGCCATGTTGGCCAGGCTAGTCTCGAACTCCTGACCTCAGTTGATCCACCTGCCTCCACCTCCCAAAGTGCTGGGATTACAGGTGTGAGCCACTGCACCCAGCCAATTTTTGTAATATTCTTATTTCAACATGGTTTATATGTCTTCACCAGATTAGATTTTATCTCAAGAAACCACTTTCTTTGTTTGTCCATAAGAAGCAACTCCTCATCCTTTAAAGTTTTGTCAGGTTGCATCAATTCATCCACATCTTCAGGCCTTAATTCTAATTCTGGTTCTCTTTTTATTTCCACTACGTCTGCAGTTACTTCCTCCAGTGAAGTCTCAAACCCTTCAAAGTCATCTATGAGCATTGGAATCAACTTCCAAACTTTGTTAAGGTTGATATTTTGACCTCCTCCTATAAATCACAAACATTCTTAATGATATCTAGAATGGTGAATTCTTGCCAGAAGGTTTTCAGTTTACTTTGCCCGGATCCATCAGAGGAATCACTATTTATACTATAGTCTCATGAAACTTATTTCTTAAATAATAAGACTTGGAAGTTGAAATTACTCCTTGATCCATTGGCTGAGAAATGGATTGTGTAAGCAGGCATAAAGCAACATTTATCTCCTTGTACATCTCCATCAGAGCTCTTGGGTGACCAGGCTGATTATCATTGAGCAGTAAGATTTTGAAAGAAATCTTTTTTTGAGCAGTGGTTCTAAATAATGGGTTTTAAATATTCATTAAACCATGCTGTCAACAGATGTGCTGTCATTCCAGCTTTGTTGTTTCATTAGTAGAGCATTGGCAGAGTAGATTTAGCATAATTATTAAAGGCCCTATGATTTTCAGAATAGTAAATGAGCCTTGGCTTCAACTTAAAGTCACAAGCTATATTACCCCCTAACCAAAGAGTCAAACTGCTCTTTGAAGTTTTGAAACCAGGCATTGACTTCTCTTCTCTAACTATGAAAGTCCTATAAGGCATCTTCTTTCAATTTAAAGCTGTTTCATCTACATTGAAACAGTTTAGTGTAGCCACCTTCATCAATGATCGGAGCTAAATCTTCTGGAGAACTTGCTGCAGCTTCTGCATCAGCACTTGCTGCTTCATCTTATATTTTTATATGATAGAGATGGCTTCTTTCCTTAAACCTCATGATCCGACCTCTGCTAGCTTCCAATTTTTCTTCTGCGGCTTCCTCACACCTCTCAGCCTTCATAAAATAGAAGAGAGTTTGGCCTTTGCTGTGGATTAGGCTTTGGCTTAACGGAATGTTATGGCTGACTTGATCTTCCATCCAGACTACTCAAACTTTCTCCACATCAGCAATAGGGATATTTTGCTTTATTATTATTATTATTATTCATGTGTTCACTGGAGTAGCACTTTTAATTTCATTCAAGAACTTTTTGTTTGCATTCACTACTTAGCTATTTGGTGCAAGAGGCCTCGCTTTCAATCTATCTTGGCTTTTGACATGTCTTCCTCACTAAGCTTAATCATTTTTAGCTTTTGATTTAAAGTGAGAGATGTATGACTCTTCCTTTTACTCAAATACATCAAAGCCATTGTAGGGCTATTAATTGGCCTAATGTCAATATTATTGTCTCTGAAGGAATAGAGAGGATTGAAGAGAGGGAGAGAGACAGGGGAGCAGCTGGTCAGTGGAGCAGTCAAAACATGAGTAACATTTATCAAGTTCTTATACAGGGGTGGTTCATGGTTCCTAAAAACAATGACAATAGTGACATCAAAGATGACTGATCGCAGATCATTGTAACAGACGTAATAAGAATGAAAAAGTTTGAAATACTATGAGAATTACCAAAATGTGACACAAAGACACACAGCAAACATAGACTGTTGGAAAAAATGATGGCGACAGACTTGCTCAACAAACGGTTGCCACAAACCTTCAGCTTGTAAAAAGTGCAGTATCTATGAAGTACAATTAATGTAAAGCACAATATCTGTGAATAACAATAAAACAAGGTATGCCTATAGTTAGAATAATTTAAAAACGCTAAGAGACCATCAAGTCTAAATCCATAAAGCTCTGTCTTATCACACAGACTAACTTTCTAGATTATCTCTCACTATCTCTGGGATTCTTATCTGCAGATGACTCTCTAATTTGGCCCAGTCTTCCACCCCTCCTAGCCCAGTTACCCATTTTGCATTTTGACACTCATCATCTGTCTCAGTCAAATACTCTATGTCTTTGAATTCTTCTCTAAACCTTTTTCCTCTCACTGTAGCCAGACTCTCCCTTGAGGGCTTTGCTTCCCTATGATCCTTCCAAGTGATGATTGTTATTCTCCTGCATCCTACAGAATATTTGGTCTTGGGATGCAGGAGAATAACAGTCATCACTTGTAAGTCTTCATCCATTCTTGCCATTGCCATTCCTAGAAAAAACTCCCCTTGTTCCTTAAAATAAATAAAAATACAAAAATATTGGCCAGGTGTGGTGGCTCATGCCTGTAATCCCAGCATTTTAGGAGGCCAAGGTGGGCGGATCACTTGAGGTCAGGAGTTTGAGACCAGCCTGGCCAACATGGTGAAACCCTGTCTCTACTAAAAATATAAAAAATTAGCCAGGCATGGTGGCAGGTGCCTGTAATCCCAGCTACTTGGGAGGCTGAGGCATGAGAATTGCTTGAACCTGGGAGGCGGAGGTTGCAGTAAGCTAAGATCGCACCACGGCACTCCAGCCTGAGCTACAGAGCGAGACTCCATCTCAACAAAACAAAACAAAACAAAACAAAACAAAACAAAACAAAATCAGAAATAACTTATTTTGGGGGAAACAAATGCCGTCCTCTTCAGGGCTACCATGCAGTGATGTGGAGGCAGAGCCTATAGAAGCCTGTGTGGATGCTGGCTGTGACCAGAAAAAGCGTTCCATTTTCTAATTTGCAAAGAGATCTAAGCCATTTTCCAAGCAAGTTTGAGCAAGGCTGCATTCATCCAGAGGGTGGTTTTCTATGACTTTCTGTTAAGGTACTCACTGTAGGAAGGAGCAGCCACCTTGATAAGAATATACCACCTTCTTATTGTAGTCATCTACAACACTCTCTTCATTCATGGGAGGTTTTATCTCTGATTTATTACCTTTCTCTCCACCACTACCTTGGTCTTCATTCTTGGTGACATCAATATCAACATAGGGACCAATTACCCATAATGTTACCACTTTGAAAATGTCAATTTTGCTGTTGTGATAAGGTAACTGAGTGGTTACGTTGATAAACTGCAGAATTTCAATTTCAAGCATCTTACTGCTAAACTCCTCCCTTCTACCTTTTCAGATCATACCCCTACTATAGGAATTTCAGCAATTCTTCAAGCCCACCATGATTTCCCTTCAGCATTCTCACCTTGAATGAAACCCAACCCCTAGTTAAGTCTAATTTTCTGCTTCTTCTCCTTTTATGTCCCTGTTGCCAAAAGTGGCTAGAGAAAAATGAATGACTATAGAGACCATTGGCACTCTACAATTATGTTCAAAAATCTTCACATATGCCCTCGGTATGACTTGGCAGAGTTATGTCAAGGACTGAATGGTCTGAGATTTTACCACATATGTAAGCTAACAAGTTAGCCTAACAGAGTTTCATGAATGCTCACAGAAGACACAAGACTCCTGAGTCAGAGACAAATAACTGTATTATTCATTGCACAGAAAGCAACATGAGCACCAGCATATTTACCATCCTTTCCCACTCCTCCATGTCCCTGACAAATAAGCCCCAATGGATCCTTGCGGATGCCATAGGCTGTGTTCAGAAGAAGAACTCTGAGACTAGGGACTCAAATCTTTTATCATGGGCAGAGAGCAGGCCTCCTCTTTGCCCAGAGGGAGACAGGATCTCTATCTGCCAAGGCTGTTTATTCTACTAACAACGTCTTTGAAGAGGTACTTGGGAATAAAAGGAGTCAGTGCCTCTGTTCACAAGATATGCAAAACCCTGAGAGGTCCATGGAGAATTGTCTGTTAATATTACTTGGATCTGGACCACAATCACAGACTTTTTAAAGCTCCTATATTTTTCACTTGTTCATTGAATCTCCTTGCTTTTTGTCCACTCTTGGGTTTTATCTCCCACAAGAATGTATGTAAGCACTAGGAGGGCAGAATATTCTTTTGTTTTCTGTGTTAGCTATTTGTCATCTTGTAGAAGAGTATTTGCAAAATAGTTGAGACTTAATAAGTGTTTGTTGAATAAATAAGTGGATGACTTTCTGTCTGCATTAGTAACAGTTGACTCTAGTACTTCATACTTGAAATCCCTATTCAAAGGATCTAGTTGGCTAAGTCAGTCACCATCAAGGATAATGTGCCCCTACTAGGGGGAAATACAGCTCCAGGCACCTCACAGACTATTGACTAGCTGCCTAGTCATTTACACAAAATGGCCCTCTACAACATCAGCACCTACCTCAGAACCTTGTCCGTGGTAACCATGGCTTCTGGGGAAGCCTAGAAAAAGACAGACAAACTCAGCTGTCAGAAATCTGTGAGGTTGTATTACAACAGTGAAGCCTTCAAAGCGGACCATGGACAAGGCAAGGATGTCAAGGTCTCAAAAAATAGTACAGAGGAACTGGAAGGAAACTTGCCTGGTCTGCCTAATAGCCATTTGTGTTTTTTCATTTAAACTCTTTGACAACCTTCTGAGACAAAAAAAAAAAAAAAAAAAAAAAATTCCTTTTAATATTTTAAAGATAAGAAAATTAAATCAAGAAAATCAACAAGTCTCCTATTCCATGCAACACAATGGAAGATTCTAATGGAGGAATTGTGCATTTCTCCTTTACTATGCACCTTCTAGGTGCCAACGGCTAGACTAAGGAATTTAATGGTGATTAAACACAACCATGGGTCCTAAACTCATTGAACTCAGAGACAAGGAACCTTAGTCCATATACCCAGGGTGCAACAAATGTCATCATTCTTTAAATCTACTTAATTTTACTCCCAGCATCGGTCCTACTAGGCTTAGTCTCTTTGGTGTCTCTTTTCCTTGATTACACGTATTCATGCCCAAAGTTGTATAAAGATTTGGGGGTCTCAGATGACACCAATGCACATGAAAACCCGTTTCAGTCATTAGGCCATATTGGTTTTTGTTCAAAATATTCGTTATTCCTGTATATATGGTTCCGTTCTCTTCAAAAGTTCTACTCTTATCATGGATGAAGTAGGCACCTTTGCCTAAACCAGAAAACCATGCCTGAAATCTCTCCTTCTGAGGTACACCTTGCAAACTCTGTTTCTTCAGACTTTCACCTTCTCTGAGAAAACTGCCAGGGTCCCACAGGCCCCTCACTTCTCCACAACTTATAGAATTCCCTGCTTCTACTGTTAGCCTTTCCAAATCACTCTCCTCCTACCCTGTAGTCTCACCACAAAATTTATTCAATGGGTGTTACTCAAAAATTGTTGACCTCCAGTGTATTCTGCCAAGATCCTTCATGGAGGTAGTTAAAAGCCTGGCTACCTGTATGAGATAGAGTAAGAGAAGAATACAGAAGAACAAACAAATTAGTATGTCAGTATATTATTCTGCCAGTCTTCCCTGTCTAAGTATCCCTCAACCAAGTGGGATCTAGGACAGTGTTTCAAATTTGGTTCTTCACATTCTCATGCTCAAAGCAGCACCTGGCTGGAGACTAATGACTTGACTTTGATTCCTAGCTGCTCAGTATGAGGCCACCTTGCCCATTACTTTACTTTCCTATGGGGCATAGATATCCCCAGAAGTGTGTAACAAAGTCAGAGGAGGAAGGTCAAGGGTACAAGGGCTACCTTCCATTTCCTATAATTCTCACGTATTAAATTAAGTTTCCTACAATCCATACTAAGGCAGAAAAGGGAATATATTTTAATTTGAGTTCGTTTATACGTTGCCTGATTTCAAAAGGAATTTAAGGCAGCTAAGGAATTTAAGGAAGATATTTAATAACAAACAGTGAAACAGAAAGAGGTTGCTGCTTAACCTGAAAATTCAATTTAGCAGAGTAGTTTATTCAAAATATTCCAATTAAGCAAGACTTAATTATGCTTTATGTTTGTATTTACTACTACAACATTTTGTTCTTACTCATACAGTGGAACAAGTTTTTGAATGAGTTGTCAAACAAGGGAGAAAGAAGTTTTTGTTGTTCTTCTTTTGCAATGAGATGATTAGTATTCTCCTGTTACTTTTCTAAATTTACAGTCATTTACCAAGCCATAAAAACTACAGGGGGAGCGGAGAGGCAGGTAATAATGGTAGCTCATGATTTAAAATATATTACCTGGGTCAATCATTTTTAAAACAATATAAACTAGTATGTTTTACTTAATATGGAGAGAATTCGTGTTAACAAGTTAAAAGGATTTTTAAGTCTGACTTTTGGTTGAGGCAACAAAGGCCAACAACAAAATGGTTTCCCAAAACCCTGATGTTTAAAGAAGAGGTGCTAGACCACCCCTATAAAAACAGAATACTTAAACCCTTTCCCGTTTTCCTCTCAAAGGCATAAATTTAATGAGGTTAAAGATGTAGAGTAAGAGAGAGGATTTCTTCGGAGTGTGTTGTTAGAATACTTTGGGGTTTCCCTGATCACACCTTGTTAGGGGAGGGGTTGGTGATTGTCAGTTCTCTGTCACCTTAAGCCAAGCTAGAGAGGGGCTTCAAGAAAAACACTCTGAGAGCTTGACCTATGCTTCCTGAAGTTGGGGAGCATGAAGGCTGGTGAAGAAGTTCTAACTAGAGCAGCCCAAGATGGCAGAGCAAAGGAATGGGAAAGGTCTGTACTGTTGAGCGCACTGCTTATTCAGCAAGGGTGGCAGGAGTGTGTAGTGGTTCTTGGACTCAACTAGACTTAGGCCACATAGGAAGAATCTGGCTTGGAGCCCTGTTGAATCAAGTTCAGGAGCACTGCTTGGAAGGGAATTCCAGTGGTGTGCAGGGACAAAGGGATAAAGTATATGTAGCCTACCAGTTAGAGGCATTGCTTATATCTGGGGGACTGCAGAGGGAGGCCTCCAGTGAGGAGTGTCTTTAAGGAATCCAGGAAATCATCCCTTAGAAGAAGAATCAGCACTGGGAATCTGCCCCCAAACATGGGAACCAGGGCCTGATGACTTCACTGCTGGTCCAACAGGGTCCACCCTGTCCCTTACCTCTTCTACCTCTCGTCATTCCTAGCCTGCAACTTAGTAAGGGCAAAGGAAAGGAGAAGCAAGGCAGGAGATTGGAAGCCTCTGTGACCCAGTGGACCCAGGCTGGGGTCGGGGAGAAGTTCTAACTTTAAATGAAGCTTGGAAATGTATTACATTGGACTGCACATTTTGTTTACCAAAATGGGTTGCTCTGGTGACTAAAAATGACTTGAGTGACAGCAAAAGCCAAGAATTGGTTTGAAGGGGCAGAGGAATAGCCTTGTTTTCTGCTCCCACCCAGTGGAATTCTGCTTATACAGACATTAGAATTATCAATGCCTACTGCTGTCAAGACTTAATATGAATCACGCAGAGTCCTAATAGGCAAGACATACTGAGAGTGAACTTTGTAGGCTAGCAGGAAAACATGTTCTAATCCCACTCTTCTTTTCATTCATACCAGGGATCTGACATTATCTCTCTCAAACAATGTCCAGTAGCCTTGAATGACTATGTAACTGCATAATTACTTTCCTTTGTTCTTTTTTTCCAGTTAATTGTTTTAGAGTAGCTAAGCTTCCTACATGTATTTCTGTCCTTTGTGGTCCTCAGTTGTATAAGCTTCCTACATGTATTTCTGTCCTTTGTGGTCCTCAGTTGTATATATTTTGTCAAAAACAACCTAAAGTTTAGATAAATTTTCTTTTTTAAAAATAAACTTTGTTTTTTAGAGAAATTTTAGGTTCGTAGCAAAATCAAAACAAAGTACAAAGAATTCCCATATACTCTGTTAATTTTATATATATTATATATATACAGGTAAAATAGATATAAGAAAATTTACCATTTTAAACATTTTTAGCAGTGCAGTTCAGTGGCATTAAGTGCATTCACATTGTTGTGCAACCATCATCGTCATCCATTTCCAGACTTTCCTTATAATCCCAAGTTGAAACTGTAAACAATAACTCCCATTCCTCTCTCCCCAGCCCCTGGTCCTACTATTCTACTTTCTGTCCCTATGAATTTAATTATTCTAGGCACCTCATATAAGTGGGATCATACAATATTTGCACTTTTATGACTGGTTTATTTCATTTAACAAAATATTTTAAAGATTCATCTATGTTGTAACATGTTCAAATTTCCTTCCTTTTCAAGGCTGAATAATATTCCATTGGATATATATACCACATTTTGCTTATCTATTCATCTGTTGGTGGACATTTGGGTTTTTCTGCTTTTTGACTACTGTGAAATTTTTTGTTGCTAGAATTGATAGTCTTCCACTGACTACTTCCCCTAAAATAGAACCTTCTCTAGCACTTTTATTCCTCATTACCCCTATTACTGGCTTGTATTTGTTCTTTATTCAAAGCCTATTTACTTACTTAATCCAGAGAACAAAATCTAAAGCTTTACTTGTTTGAAAAATCCATACATCATAGGACCTAAACCCCAACTGTACATATGAATCATCTGGGGAGGTTTCAAAAAGATATCCATGACTAGACCTCATCCTAGACCAATTAAATCATACTCTCTCTAGGTGGAGCTCCAAAGGTGGACCTAATGTGTGCTGGGGTTGAGCATACCTTGCATTCTTTGTCTGCAGCTACTTCTCTGTCTGCAGCTACTTCTCTGCCTTCACCTTCACCACTTTCTGCCTTGCTCATCTGCTCTAACCCTCCTGGTTTCCTTGCAGTTTCCACTGCAGGATCATGCAGTTTGCTGCTGCTTCCATTTGAAATTTTTTTTATTTTTCTTTTTTCTTTTTTTTTTTTTTTTTTGAGACAGAGTCTCACTGTGTTGCCAGGCTGGAGTGCAGTGGCATGATCTTGGCTCACTACAACCTCTGCCTTCTGGGTTCAAGTGATTCTCCTGCCTCAGCCTCCCAAGTAGCTGGGATTACAGGCGCCCGGCACCAAACCCAGCTCATTTTTGTATTTTTTAGTAGAGATGGGGTTTCACCATGTTGGCCAGGCTGGTCTTGAACTCCTGACCTCAAGTGATCTGCCTGCCTCAGCCTCCCAAAGTGCTGGGATTACAGGTGTGAGCCATTGTGCCTGGCCTGAAAGTTTTTCTTCAAAATCCATATCACTCCCCACCCTCACTTCTTTCAGGACCCTGCAAAAGGAAGCTTTCCCTGACCCTCCTAAATTCAATAGCATGACAGATCCCATGTGCTCATTCCCCTTACTTTGCTTACCTGCCTTCGTGGAACTTACCATACACCTCCAAGTATAGATTGTTTTGTTTATTTTCTATCTCTCCCTTTTAGATGGTAAGTGTCAGTACAGCAAGGTTTTTGTTCATAGGCATTTCCCTAGTCGCTAAAATAGTGCCTGGCAAAAACCAGATGCTCAATAGATACGTATTGAGTGAGGGAGTGATTCTGGAAGCTTCAGAGGCAGAATGCCAAACACAATTCGAAGAAGTCTGGGATAGAAGGATGTACAGAAATTAATGGCATAATACTGTACACAGTGGGACTTTGGGAAGAAGTCAATGCTTGCAAAATGACAGCCATTGAACCTGCCCTTTATTCTTCACAGTCTGTAAAGAAGTTATTGCTGCTTTTCCAGGACAGAAGGTTTCTGGTCTGCCTCACACCATCTGATGCTCTCCAGACCTCACAGCCTGGGTGTGCATGGGTGCTGAGGGAACCCAAAACCATGAGCAGGCAAACAACCCACCTAAGGCTACATTTACTGTTGAGAAGCAAATTAGTAGTGCAGAAATTCCATAGGGAAAAGATGTCAGATCACAGAAGAAAATACCAAGAGGTGGAATTAATAAGGAAAAAGAGAAGAGCAGGATGGATCTAGGAGACCCAACGAGGGATTAATTCAACATGTGCAGCTCCTTCTGGAACTCCAGAGGAGGCAAATTGGAAGGAAAAAATTATATCATGAGAGGAAATTCCCCTGAGTAGCAAGAGACTTGAGGATACAAATTAATAGACCTCACCAGATTTTACAAAAGGTTACTTTAAAAGGAGACACACAAACTTTCCCTTCTGGCAATGCTGGAATTAGAAGGACTAGACTTACCCTCCCACATTAAATAACTAGAAAACTAGTCAACACATGTGCAACAACGATCCAACGATCAGCCCTGAGAGAAAGGAACCAAAGGAGGTGAGCTCAGCGAATGTCCCCACTTACTGCCCAGATAGACTTTGGGTATTATTGAAATTCTTGAAGTTTAAGAATAAAAAACTGCAAGACAGAAAGAATAGAGCAGGCAGGAGAGTGAAGAAGTAAAAACACTGTAATTTTCAGGTACGGGGAGAAGACACATGAACAAATAAAATATATAGGATTCAATATAGTTGTTGTTATATTCTGATATTATAATAGATAAGAATAGATTTAACTGTAGATTTAACCAAAAGAAGAATTTAAAAGAGAGAAGAAATTTCAAATTACCAAATTTGAAAAAGCAACGAAGAAAAAACTGACATAAGCAGAAGAAGTAATAATGGAAGAAAACACAGCAACAGGATAATAAAATATAATATAATGGAAAGAATAAAATAGAGTATATCAGTTTTCACTACATTTTTTAACCCCGCCAAACTACAAAATGATTTTGAAATGACACTCATCTAAAACAAAGTAGCAAAGAATCATTGAAAAGGAATACGTGAGCAAAGACACACAGATTGAGTATCCTCTATCCAAAATGCTTAGGACAAGAAGTGTTTTGGATTTCCTATTTTTTTCAGATTTTGGAATATTTGCATGTACATAATGAGATATCTTGGGAACAACAACCAATTCTAAACACGGAATTCATTTATATTTCATATACACCTTGTATACATAGCCTGAAAGCAATTTTACACAATATTTTAAATAATTTTGTGCATGAAACAAAGTTCATACATGTCCATACATGTGGACAATCTGTGATTGTCTGGCATCACCATCACTCCTGACTCTGAATGTATATGCTACCAATAAGCAATCATTTTCTTACGTTTATTCACAAACAAGTACTTAACACTAAAAAATATGACATACCATTAATACAGTGAAAAACTAATGTGTTCAGGTAACTAAGCAGCATGGAATACCTGTTTCAGCTGTTAAACAGCAACAACAGCAACAACAAACTATGGCGGGCTTTCAGTCTGCAACTAAAATGCTGTGTTTTGTTTAAAAGGTTGTTGTACACTGCATTCTTCTTCTGTTTTGGGTGAGAATAAACATCAGAGGCAGGTGAGGGCCTAGAAGTGGGTCCTCTGGGGATGAGGAGGCATTCTGCCGGATGGCTTTTTAAAATGTCTCCTCCAGAGTCATCTGCCTCATTAATAACAGTTTTTGTTTTAGAAGTCTCTTTGATTTTATGAACTGACATAATGTCCTGTTCTCTGTGAATGCACATTTCTCTATTCTTTTAATAAGTCCATCACACATTTTCACCATGCCATCTGTAGGCACTTTTTCTGCAGTGTTAACAATGTCATCTTCATCGTTGTATGACTGTGTTTTGACTGCAACCCATCACGTGAGGTCAGGTGTGGATTTTCCACTTTGCCATCATGTCGGCACTCAAAATTTTCAGATTTTGGAGCATTTCATATTTCGAATTTCCAGATTAGGGGTATTCAACCTGTACCAGCAAAACAGACAAATAGAAAGCAGCTATGGGCCAGGTGCGGTGGCTCACGCCAATAAGCCCAAGGCCAAAAACATTAAACAGAACTGAGAGAGGTATTGTTTAATGGTGAGACATGCCATTCACCTGGACTCAAGAAAGTTTTTTCCCATAGATTACGCATAAAATTTAATGCACAAAATAGTGTAGTCATCAAACACATACAAAGGTTCTATAAGTGCAGCTAGATCGTTAAAGAAATATAGTGAAAGAATTTAATATGCTTTTTCTAGAATTTGATAGATCAAGTAGATAAATAATAAATAAGAACATAGATTATTTTAATAGTACAATCTACAAGGTGTATGAAGCTATGTCTTCCATCAGAGAACATATATTCTGTACCAAAATCTATGGAATATTAGAAGAATCAATCATGTTCTTGGCCACAAAGACAACATTAAATCAATTCTAAAAAGTAGAAACTTTACAGGCCACATTATCTGATAATAATTCAACATAAAAAAGATATAATCATCAAAAAATTTAATTCTTTGGAAATGACAATGTGCAATTTTATTTTTAAAATCCCAAATCAAAGAGAAAATCAAAACCAAAGGAAAAAAATGATCTAAAAAGGAAAGAAAATGAGAACTGTTAATACCAAAACCCATGGAATATGTTAAAGCTGGAAGAAATTTTATAAACTTCAAAGCTTTTATTAAAAATTTTAAAAAAGATTAAGTCCAGGTGCGGTGACTCACTCCTGTAATCCTAGTACTTTGGGAGGCCGAGGCAGGCGGATCACTTGAGGTCAGGAGCTCGAGACCAGCCTGGCCAACATGGTGAAACCCCGTCTCTCCTAAAAATACAAAAATTAGCCTGGCATGGTGACGGGTGCCTATAATCCCAGCTACTCGGGAGGCTGAGGCGGGAGGCTGAGGCAGGAGGATTGCTTGAACCTGGGAGGCAGAGGTTGCAGTGAACCGAGATCGCACCATTGCACTCCTGCCGGGATAACAAGAGCAAAACTCCGTCTCAAAAAAAGAAAAATTTAAAAATCATCTAATTTATATAAGAAACAACAAAATAGATTGAACAAAAGCAGGAAGATAAACATTTTATGGGAACAGGAACTTTCTTTTGCTTATCGCAACTAATTTATTTACTTGGAATAGTACAAAGACCAGTAGACAGATGTGAGGTAAGCCAGATAAAGAAAAGAGAAAAAATTATACAAAATTAAGAATGACAAAGAAGATATAATCTGAGATAGGGATACAATTAAAAAGATTATAGGTTATACACAATTCTGTTATGGTATCTTCGGGGTGTCACTGCGCCAGCCTGAAACCTCTGTGGCTGGTGCACCTTTGATCAAGTTTTGCTCCGGCCTGCTGAGCTCATTCCGCCCACTCGGCCTGGCAGCCTGCCCTTGGTTCCCGCTACTGGCCTGGACCCCACTACCGGCCTGGACCCCCGCCTGCCAAGGGCAAGCCAGGCACGGAGCGGTGAGGGGGTGTGTAAGCCACTGTGCACAGCCAGGCACACTGGCTGCGGAGGGGTGGGCAGCTCCAGGTGCCGGCATAGGCACCGGCTCCCGGGGAGCCTGCAGCCGGACCAGTAGTACCACAAAGCAGGCTGACACTGGGGAATGTGATTGTGGCGCCCGGACGCTTGGAGACACCAGCACCCGCAGAGCCCTAAAGAGACACCAGGAACCGCAGAGCCCTAAAGAGACATCAGGAACCGCAGAGCCTAAAAAGGGTGTCACAGCCCCGGGTCGGGGAGCTTCTGGGTCTGGAGTACCCGAAGGGCCACAGCTCTTCCCTCCTTCTCTCTTCTCTCCTTGACACCTGCAACGTGGCAGGCAAAGGGAATCTTTCAGCCTTGTTTGTGTTACAGCTCTTTTGGCCCCGCCAAATGGGTCCCAAATTCTTGTCCTGCATCAGGAGAGAATGAGGTACACAGACAATTGGAGGGTGAACAAGAGGAGCTTTATTGAGCAATAGAACATCTCAGAGGAGACACGTTCCTCTCCATAGCCAAGGTGTCCCCATGAGTGTTCAGCTCTCAGCAGAGAGGATAGCTCCTCTTTGCAGATGATCCTCCCATCATCTCTTCAGCTCTTAGGAGAGGAAGTAGCTCCTCTCTGCTAGGCAGGTCCTCCGGATGAGTATCCAGCTCTCAGCAGAGAGGATAGTTCCTCTCCACAGCTGGTCGTTCTGTCCTATCCTCAGCTCTCAGCAGAGAGAAGACCCTGGGGTGGGCAGCTCCTCTCTGCAGCTGGTCCTCCCATTGCCTTCTTGAGTGCGGCCAAGTCTAGGACTTTTATGGGCCTCAGAGGGGAGGAAGTGTGCACCCATTAGTTCATGGGAATCCATGGGCGGGCCCAGAAAAAGCAGCACAAGTTCCCATTCTCGTCCACACGGGAGCAGCGGCCCAGTCCCCAGGCTTCAGGTCCTCCCCGGTTTGAAGGTGGGGCTTCACCAGGGACCTGCCCCTTTCTGCCTCTGTCTGCCTCCTGCTGCTGCTTGTGGTGCCCAGGCTGTTTGTGCCCAGGGGCGCCTGCAAGCCAGAGTCAAACTGCCTTCAGCACCCCCTTGGCCTCTCTCCTGTGCTCATTGGTGCCCAAAGGCTGGAGGGGGCCAAGGTGGCTGGGGCCTGGTATGTCAGTGCTGCTCCCAGTGTGCACACATCCAAACAGGTTGCGACGGCACCCGGGTTTGGCCTCAACTTTGCTCCATTATCTGAGTGGACACTGAGTGAGGAGAGGCCAGGCAGTAGGAACAGATACTTCTGAGCCTTCAGGGCAAGGGGGTACCTTCCCGGGACCCCCGAGAGTGCAGAGATGCCTGGGTCCGCAGCTGCAACCTGGGAGGCTACAGCCATGCCGGGAGGATGGGGCTCCTACCTTCTCCTGTCTCCCACCAGCTCCATGGAGCATGGCACTGCCCTGGGCCCAGCTTCACCTCAGGGACCCTCTCTGCCCGCAACTCCCCCACCCCAATGCCTGACTGCACTGCTCCGCTGCTGATGGGCAACTTGGCCCAGCCCCACTGCAGCAGCTCCCAGGGTGGCATCCCTGGCCAACCTTGCACAAACAAACCACTTCATGCTCCTGGGGTGGGCCCCGCAGCCCCAGCTGCGCCTTCAGCCAGGTGCTTGCGGGTCCCTGGGACTAAGTGGGGGAGTGAGGTTGAAGCTGCGGTGGAGGCTGTGGTCCTAGGAGCCGGTCCTGCCCGGCCATGCAAGGGTGGGAGTGGTGCAGCTGGCAGCCTTGGGATGCAAGGCACGGGGGACCCACCGCCACCACGGCAACTCCCACAGCCGTCCCTGCCACCACCACTCATGCTTCCCCCCTTCAGCTGGCATGATGGCAGCCGCTGCTCCAGATGGCCCACCACTGTCATCAATTATATGGCAATGAATTTTAAAATCTAGGAGAACTAGATAATTTCCTGGCAAAATATAACTTATATGGTAGAGAGATGCTATTTCATTTTCTTTCTTTTTTCTTTTTTTTTTTTTTTGAGACGGAGTCTCGCTCTGTCGCCCAGGCTGGAGTGCAGTGGCCGGATCTCAGCTCACTGCAAGCTCCGCCTCCCGGGTTCACGCCACTCTCCTGCCTCAGCCTCCCGAGTAGCTGGGACTACAGGCGCCCGCCACCTCGCCCGGCTAGTTTTTTGTATTTTTTTTTAGTAGAGACGGGGTTTCACCGTGTTAGCCAGGATGGTCTCGATCTCCTGACCTCGTGATCCGCCCGTCTCAGCCTCCCAAAGTGCTGGGATTACAGGCTTGAGCCACCGCGCCCGGCCGAGATGCTATTTCATTTTCTTACTGTTTCTTCTTAGGGGCACCGAGACACCTCATTATTAGGCTAAGACCATGAGAAAGAGATCTGGTGAAAGATGTGAGAATATACAAGTGATATAGGGCACTTTCAGGTCCTGGGACCTAAACATAGCCTGCTCATCCCTTTAGTCCTTTTAAATGATGATTTTAGAATATTCCAGATAGCATAGCTATAAGTTGAAGGATGGCTCTTTGATGACCCATCTCAGACTGTGATGTGAACCAGAAATAAATTTGTATTGTGTTAAGCTTCTGAGATTGTATGTTTTTTTACTTCAGCTTAGCATAACCCATCCAGACTAATGCATCTACAGCATTTGACCACAAAGAAATAGAAACTTGACTAAAAAACAAAAACAAAAAATACCCTTTATAAGCATTTGGAAAGAAGGCAAAACTTAACCATTTAAAAAGCATCAGGTCCATATTGATTTTAAACTGATAGTAACTTTGGAAGAATAGATAATACTTATTTTAATGATGCCAACTCATGGGGGTGGAAAGGAAATCTCCTTAGCTTATTTTATAAAACCAATATAGCCTTAATACCAACATCCAATACAGTTAGTAGAGCAACAAGAACAGAAGCTTTGTAGGCCAAATTTACTAACAGATATATATGCAAATTTTCTAAATAAATTATTAACAAATAAACAGCAGTATATCAAAAGAAGGCTACACAACCAGGTAGGTGGTTCCAGGAATGTGTGAATGATTCAAAACTAGGAAATCTTTCAGTGGCTACATCAATAGACTAAATAAGAATAAATAAACTAAAGGAGAAGAGCCATGAATATATCATAGATGCCAAAAGTGTTTTGATAAAAAATTCTCCTAATGCTAAATGTAAAGTAGAAAACAAAGGAAATTACTCAAATATGATAAAGGCCATTCACCCAAACAAACATGATTATCATATTAATAATGAACTATGAATGCTGATGGAAAAATTTGGAACAATGTAGGAATAATCTTAATCAAAAGGCTGGTTCTTCCATAATCAACAGATATTCTAAAAGCTCAAAATCTTAACTGAAAACAATATTCTTAATGTGGTACTCTTCTAGAAAAAGACTGTGAGTACTTTATAGTTAGTAAATGTAGGACTTTGACAGCTTTGAAGTACAATTTATTAGTATCCCATTCAAATTGTCTTTGTCAAATTTCCTAACTGATTCTCCTCCCCTGGAGACCTCAGTGCATTTATCTTATATCACGTGAAACTGCTCTTGTGTCAGACATAGTTCCCTGATATATGCAAAAGCATCATTTTCATATTTCATCTTCACTGAGAAATACAAAACAGTTTAATATATTAATAGCTAAAATAAAGACAGAGCCACTTCCAGATATGCAAGGGATTGAAAAGACTGGCATAAATAGAAAAAATTTAAGTAAATTATTTTATTGTCTTTTATTGTTTTAGATATTTCTAGCTGTTGGATCTCATATGAATATTTTACTTATTATTATTTATTTAGTTTTTAGAGTCAGGGTCTCAGTCTGTCACCCAGGCTGAAGTGCAGTGGTGTGATCATAGCTCACTACAGCCTCAAACTCCTGGGCAGCATACCTTCTTACTTGGCCTCCCGAATCCCTGGGATTACAGGTATGAACCACCACACCCAGCCCCTATGAATATATTTAAATCAATGGTCTCCACAACTATTTTAGTGAATTCTGCTAGGAGATAAAGAAAATTTTGTGAGCCAAACGCAACCTGTACAACAGAAGTTATTTATTATACATTCATATTCCTAGATGAGTTAAAGATATTTAATTATGGACCTATAAACATTTTCACAGAATTATAAAATAATATAGAATATTTACCTAACAGGGAATCGAGATTGCATATTCAATATTTTCCTAATAACAGTAGTAAAAGAAACATCAAATATGCTTTCTCTTTCTTCAGAGTAAAATCTCTTAGCGTAATCCCCAGGCCTTTACTGAGCCAGAAACCTGGGACTTTCACCATGGTGATCATAGAACACTCACCAGAAGGTTCTTCAGGAAGGCTCCATCTTGTCTGGATCTCAATGGTAGAGATATTTAATCTTAAACTGATACCATCACAACCCACACAGAAATGAGAAAAACTAAAACCACCTACAATAGGAACAAATAACATTTTGATTTATTTTCTTTGGTCATTTTCTGGACATATATGCATATATGTGTAATGTGAGTTTCTTCAAGGCATCCCATCTGGAGTTAAGCACAGGGTCACTTTGATAGTGTCACCTCTGTTTTACTGGCTTGTGAAAATGCAGGACCTTAGTCCCCTGGAAAATTTTGCCCTGCTCCCAACACATTTCTGTGGTTTCTAGAGAGTAATGTACAGGTGCCCAGGCACTAGCCAAGGCGGATCCCACATGGCAGGCCCCTGGCTGCTTTTTACAACCAAGAATGGCCCTGACACACTGAAGCGTTCAAGGTTCCAAGCTGGGTGCAGGCCAAGAGAAAGGCAGCAAAACAAGCCCTCCTCCACATCTGTGTTACATTGCGCTATGGCACACACTAAAACACGGTGGTGCTCTGATGTGTTGCAAGTCTTTTGGTTTAAGCAGCTATTCCTGCCTTTGCATACCGTCCTCTGTCTCCTAAGACCAGCTCCTATCCTAGATCCCAGAGGTTGAGCCTGGGTAGATGCAGGATTCAGACACCCCTGGACTCAGAATTAGGGTAGTCTCTCATCCCAGGGCCTAGTCTTACAGTCACACTGTTTTCCACAACTCCCTTTTTGCTTAGAATGAGTTATTTTCCAGGAAGTTCCTTCATTCCCCCAAGCAAACTGAGAAAAGCCTGGAAGGCCACCTACCAGATACTTAGGCCTGCCCAGACTTGCTTACATCTCAGAAGGCAGCACACAATCTCAAACTGAGACAGCCCTGCCAGCACACTCACGCTCAGATGCTGTTTATTGTTTACAAAGATGAAATCATGCTATATGCACAATCTTTAGCTTGCCTTTTGAAACTTAATAATATGTCAAGCATGTTTTCCATGGATTAGAAACAAGACTGTTTAATTCCAACATAGAATTCTGTTTTAGGAACATACCATCATACATGTATTAAGTACATTCTCGTGTTAGACACAGAAGTTTCCAATTTTCCTGTAAAATAGAATTGCAATGAACAAACTTGAATACAAATCTTGTGATTCTCTCTGGTTATTTCTATGGAATAACTACCTAGGAATGGAATTACTTTGTCTTGTACAACAAGTTGCCTCCCAGAATGTTAGAAAATAATTTTTTATTTCCAGCAGTATATAAGGGTATCTAATTTACTATGCCTTAGCCAGCACTGATTATTATACTGTTTTAATTGTTTCCAATCTGCTAGGAAAAAAAAAAAGAACATGGAATCTTATCTAAATTTGTATTCCTTTTAGCTAAAACAAGTTTAAATATTTTTCCTAATAGCTAATGATTAGCTTTATTTTTTTCTTTTATTAAAAAACATGTTTTTAGGCCAGTTGCAGTGGCTCACGCCTGTAATCCCAACATTCTGGGAGATCAAGGTGGCCTGATTCCTTGAGGTCAGGAGTTCGAGACCTGCCTGGCCAACATGGTGAAACCCTGTCCCTACTAAAAATATAAAAAAGTTAACTGGATGTGGTGGCACATGCCTGTAATCCCAGCAACTTGAGAGGCTGAGGCATGAGAATAGTTTGAACCCGGGAGGCTGAGGTTGCAGTGAGCCGAGATCGCACCATTGCACTCCAGCCTGGGTGACAGAGTGAGATTCTGTCTAAAAAAAAAAAAAAAACAAAAACAAAAAAAAAAACACACAAACAAGTTTTTCTATTTTTGAAAAATAATTGGAGACAGAATAGTTTAAAAATATCTTTTCATATGAAGGAATAACAAAGATGCACAAAATAAAATAAAAAATAATGTAACAACCACCACTTTATGTTTTGCCCAGCATAAGAAATAAAAACATTAGCAGTAAGGTTGATGTCCCTAAGCACTACTCCTTGATCACATTCCTCTCCTGTCTCCCATGAGAGGTAGGCTTTACACACACACACACACACACACAGAACACACTTCATGCATTCATGTATCTATGTAAACATATTGAATGGTTTATTCATCATCCTATACAGTATTACACTTTTTGTATTCCTCCTGTTATGGAAGATTTTGAACACTACACAAAAGTTGATAGAATAACGAGCCCATCATACATATTTAACAATTATCAACTCATGGCCAATCTTCCTTCAGTTTTACCTCTAATCCACCAATCCCACCCATGTATTATGTGGAAGTAGATGCCAGATATCATACCATTTCATCTGTAAATGATTGCGAATGTATCTTTAAAAATTAAGGATGCTTTTAAACACATCTACAGTACCATGATCATACTTGAAAAGATTAACAATAATTCTTGTTGTCAGCAGATATCGTGTTAAAATTTCCAGTTGTCTTATACTTCTAATTTTTTTTTGCAGTTTGTTTCTTGGAATCAAGATCCAAATCAGGTCCACACACTGTGACTGGCTTCATATTCTTTTATTTATTTTTATAATGGTATTTTCATCCTTTTTATTAGTTTTTAAGAATTGTTTACATAGTATATATATTTCCCTGCTACGTTGCTAAAAATACTATTGTAGTATTTGCCTTTATATTTTAAGGTTTTTTATTTATAGAAGTTATTTAAAAAATTTTGATAACTCAATTTGCCCTTTTGAGATGTAGGAAATTAAAAAACTAATTGTAGAGTTGATGTCCCCAAGGACCCCTTCTTGATCACATTACCCTCCACTCCCCCATGAGAGGTAAGCTTTACACACACACACACACACACACACACACACACACACACACACACAGAGAACATACTTCATGCATGCATGTATTTATGTAAACGTATTGTTTTGAATTGTGTATTCATTGCCCTGAACAGAAAGACCTTTCTTATGCCATATCAGATATTCATCTATGCTTTATATTAATATTTAAATAGTTTTACTCTTACATTTAACTCTTTAAATATCTAGAACTTAAAATTGTATGTTATAAATTAGTGCTCCAACAGAATTGTTTTCTAAATAGCTTCTTTGCAGGGACACTTTCAATTTTCAGATGAGGAAACTAAATCTCAGAGACTTTCTTTTACACAGCCGAAGAAAGCCTAGAATTTAAATCTTCTACATCTTAAGCCAAAATTATTACTTTTATCTCCTCCCCATTTTCTTTCCAAACCATAAGGAAATGTTTGTGAATCCAGATGATCATCTGAAGAATTTTGAAGCTACAGTGATCTCAAAAACCACTTCTTGAGGGTGAATCTCACATATTCCTGCCTGAAAGCAAAGACTTTTTTAGAATAAGCATACAGTTTTTATCCAAAGAAACCAAAGGAATATTACTATGTTCTAGATCAGTGTTCATAACAGAGCCAAATATAATACACACACTTTTTTTCTTGTAAACTCTATTTTAGTCTTCAGTAAAACAGAACAAAAGTCTCTCAAAAATCTGGTTAATAATAACTACAATAATCTTTGCTTATACATAGTTTCTCTTTTCAGGGTTTCAGTTACCCAAGGTCAACTATGGTCTGAAAATAGGTGAGTACAGTACAATAAGATCTTTTGAGATAGAGAGACCACATTCTTGTGACTTTAATTACAGTTGTATTAGTCTGTTGCCATGCTGCTCATAAAGACATACCCAAGACTGGGTAATTTATAAATGAAAGAGGTTTAATTGACTTACAGTTTCACATGGCTGGGGAGGCCTCACAATTATGGCAAAAGGCCAAGGAAGAGCAAAGTCATGTCTTACATGGCAGCAGGCAACAGAGCTTGTGCAGGAGAACTCTGCTTTATAAAACCATCAAATCTCCTGAGACTTATTCACTATCACAAGAACAGCATGGGAAAGAGCAGCCCCCATGTTTCAATTACCTCCCACTGGTCCTTCCCACAATGTGTGGGAATTATGGGAGCTACAATTCAAGATGAAATTTCAGTGGGGACACAGACAAACCATGTCAACAACATATTGTTATAATTGTTTTATTTTATCATTAGTTATTGTTGTTAATGTCTTACTGTGCCTAATTTATAAATTAAACTTTATCATAGGTATGAACAGTAAAAACCATAGTATACATAAAGTTCAGTGTTATCCACCATTTCAGCATCAATTGAGGGTCTTGGAACATTTCCCCCTAAATAAATAGGGACTACTGTAACCCTAATTCAGTGCTTACAATGTGCTAAGTACCATTCAGCAGGCTTTACATGCACTAATTCACCAAAGCCTCTTAGCAACTCTGTGATGTAACTTTTTTGTTTTAAAGCTGCAATTTTATGCATGAGGCAACTGAGGCATAGAGGAAAAGTAACTTACACACTGTTTATAAACAGATTGCAATCAGTAGAGCTAGGATTTGAGCTTTGTTTTAGAGTTTGTACAATGTGCCTTTTATAATACTTGCAATATGTGGCCACAAGGCAGTGGTCACAGGTGCTAATCTGGCAGAAATAGATTTTGGGGAAATCTTGAGACTTCTGCTCCTGGCAGATGTATTTCATGGTGCCATGACAAGGGGACATATTCTGATTTCAAACGCTATGTCCTCATGCCTGACGATCTATACACATATGCCACTCTCTTATAATTAAACATAAAAAAATTCAAGGGCATCATACGATAACCTCTATAAAAGCAGATGTCTAAAGAAACCAACCAGAATTTAGAAATCATTAGCTACAAAGTAGATGAATAATGAGAGCAAAAGTGAAGGAAAGGGAGAAGCGAGTGAGATCTAGTGACACATAAAACTGACAGTTTTCTTGTGACCCTAAGGGACAAAGCTTATTATAGGCAATGAACTATATTGGTTTACAGTTTGGATTTTATTTTGATCAAAAGCAGATATTTTCTCAGGCAATCCTCAGCCACAGCCTTCTTGGCTGCAAAACCAAATGGCTGGCTACTCATGTACTGTTGAATGTCTGAGTGTCTGAGTATGTTTAGACAACTGAGTGCAACTGCAAAAATGTCACAAGTCAGCCTTTTTTGCTCCTGTATCAGCAGAAGACATAAGCTTACATAATGAGACCGTGAGATCGATAGGAAGAACCCAAGTTATATTGCCTCAGCCCGAAGCCCCATTTTGCATCATTCATCTACTGAGCTGGTAAACTAAAAAATAAAAACAAAAACAGAGAGGATTACTTATCAAAAGGTGGGATAAAGCAGTTATTCTTTGTGTAATGCTTTTTAGAACTTTCTAATTGTGGATGCCAGGTGGGGCTCACTGAATTTCAAGCTTGGACTAAGTTGCGTATTTCAGAAGGGTCTCTCTTCCCTCCAAAGCCTGTGGCTGAATAATGTGGGGAGGCTCTGGCTGCCAATAGCCACAGAAAGTGTGATCCATCAATTTCCAACCTGCCATTTCATACCGAAGTAGCAAAGCAGTTTCAACACTGGTCCCTCCATGAACTCGCAGAAATATGCAGTTGCTTATAGCCAGATGTAAGGTGAAGGGGTGGGAAGTGGGAGGGACAGGGCATCACATAGCATCTTATTCTTCTTAAAGGAGTGTTCTGGGAAACTCGAGAAAGCCACTTAACTTTTCTGGATCTTGGCTCTTTACATTCAAAGCAAGACAGTTTAATGAAAATTAGTTCATGTCTATTCTCACTGATGTAGAATAATCAAAGGAATAAAAGAGTAAATTTCCTAGTACGTAATGTCAAGCCTTTGTGTTCTGAGTTTGTTGCCCAAAGAGAAAGAAACAGCTTCATGTGTATTTTAAAATCCTTCTTGACTATATCCCCACTCAGATCTTCGTTGGGAGGTAGTTGGTTCTGCCTAAGGTGTCAGAGTTGAGGTCAGTGGAAAAGGATACATTCTAATGCTTGGATGTGAAGGTGTTGGTTGGGGCATGACTCAACCCTAGGGAAGAGCTGGATTCCCAGAGGCTGAGAAGGTAGAAAAGTAGTGAGACCCCAAAGTGACACAAATTAGTACTCTGCCTTCACATGGCCTCAGGATGTAGCAGGACCTCTGGTGAGGCAGCATGTGGAGTTGTGGGACTGAACCTTAAGGGCTGCTGCCTTGATGACCAAAGCAAGCACCACAGGGGCAAGGACTTACCAAAGAGGGTGAGGATGTTGAGAGCAGCAGAAAGGTTCAACTTTGAATGCAACACATGGCCAGCAAAGAGTTCAAAAGGGAATGTATTAATCAGGGTTCCCCAGAGAAGCAGAACCAATGCAGAGAGATTTATTTTAAGGAATTAGCTCACACGATTATGGGGGGCTGGTAAGTTTGAAATTTGGAGAGCAGGCCCACTGCCTGGAAATTTGTGGAAGAATTGGTATTGCAATCTTGAGTCTGCAACCTGCAGACTGGAAACTCAGGCAGAATTTCTATGTTGCAGTCTGAAGGCAGAATTGCTTCTTCTTTGGGAAACCTCAGATTTTGCTCTTAAGGCCTTCAATTAGATGAGGCCTCTCCATATTCTGAGGAGTAATCTGTTATGTTATATTCAGTCTACTGATTTAAATGCTGATATCTAAAAACTATCTTCCCAGCAGCATCTAGACTGGTGCTTGGCTGAACAACTGGACACTATAGCCTAGCCGAAGTGACAAGTTAAACATCCCAGTGACCTTGATAGCAGGCCAGAAGACCACTCCCAGAGTTCTCTACATGGTGTATGACCCTGGATTTTTACAGGGTTCAAGGAAAGGCCCATCTTTCCAAATGAGGAAGAACCGATTTTCAACTATCCTAAGAGGTGAGGGCCTAACAAGATTTGATTTGACTCAGAGAAGTTAAGAAACATTATTTATTCTTATGTTCAAGGGTCATGGAGAAAATTCACACCACTATACATATAAAAGCAGACTAAAAGATCTTCAAAGTAATTTCAATCTGTAACATTCCATGATTTCATGATACGATGCTACTCTGACAAGCCTTATCTGAGACATTGTGGCAGGTTGCCCTGTTTTCTATAGAAGTATTTTCTGGCTAAACTGGAATTGTATATCCTATCTTTTAAAATAGTTGTTCTTTTTTTTTCATGTACAAACCATTCTAAATAGAAACTGGTGAATGCCAATTTTAAATTTTTATTGGCAACTATTTAATATAAGGTAGATATATTTAATTTTGTCAGGACCTACAACCTGAAAACATTCCAGATTCCATAGAAATTATTGTGCATAACAATTAACATTTATTCATAGCACAAACCTTTTCAGGAACAAGCTCAGTAGTGCCTTGTCTATATTATAAGAAGTGTTTTGGTAAATAATTCTATGGTAATAATCACCTTTATGTTAATCTGTAGAAGAAAAATTAAAGCACAAACTTCTAACACAAAAAAATTACGTTCAGAGTTTACCAGAAAGTAAGAAAACAAAAATTACAATAAAAGCAAACAAAAATATTTTTGCTAAGCCCAGCCCATCGTTCACATTAGACATATAAGCAGCATAATCACTGGCAAGAAAAATAACATCTATTTACCTGTGGTAAGATGTTGGTGAACAAATGGATTATATCAAAGTGTATTTTAGAAAGGTCTTCTGTGATCGCCACAATTTAGCTATTAGGTTCACAGATCCATGGTTACTATGTTGCTAGAACAAAATAGAAAAGGGCCATTTTACTCTTCTCTGGAAAGAAACAGTCTTATTCTAGAAAACCAGTGACTTACCAATTCACTATTCTCCCTAACTCAGATGTTAAATTTTTCAAACAACAAACAAATGAACCCTATACACCCACCCTCTTATACCCACACTCACCCATCCACACACAATCTAACTACCATCTTTCCCTTTGCAAAGGCATTAAAGGCCAGAAATGCTAATACACTTTACAACATAATCAGAGAGGAGATAAAAGCTTCAGTTTATTACTCTAATAAGGGACACAATAGCAGATGAAGAAGGGATGGAGCTATTCAGTCTTTATTTTGATCATCACTTATTTGGACTATCCTCTTTAGTTCAGTGCAAACAAACTTTTAAAAAGACAGGCTAAAAGTGGTGGAAGAGTGCACATGTATATACCCTTTCTCACTTCCAAACCCTTAAGGAAATGGCAGAAATGGTTTTATTTATTTGTTTCTCAAGAATAAATCTATATCAGTGCTAGAAAATGAGAAAGAATGCTCAGAAAATGAAATTTTCTAGGAAGATAAATAGAAACCAAATGAAATCAGGTTGATGAAGAAACGAGGTTAGAGAAAACCTCAGGCTAAAACACGGGTAAGAGAAAATTTTACAGTGTTGAAGGAATTTCAGTGATTATCCGAGCTCAGAGTCAACACATTCTTGAAATAGCTAGGCCAGTTGGGCACCTTCTTTCTTTCTCCCTTTCCACTTAGGCTGAGTGGCGGGGATTAGCAGTGTTTGCCCCTGGATAAAATCAGAAAAACCGTCTCTGGAGGGTGAATAATCTGCCATGGGAGGCTGAGGTCCCCTCAGAGAATTATTCTGCCCTGGAGAAGCTCAGCGGAGACTTCCCTGGAACTCCACCACAGATACAGAGGGGAAGAAAAGGGAACAGATGATCAATAAAGCCAATGGGCTACACCCCAGATTAAAGCCCTCTTGATTTTGGTAACTGGACGGGGGAGGTTACTAGCCTGCCTGACTTCTTCCTGCTCAGAATGGAACTTGGCAGTCAGAATGCCCTGCCGACTTTACATAGCACACAATTAGGTCTTGCTTTGGAGAAGGGACTACTTGGGGAAGAAAAGCAACACAATTCAGAGGAGACCCTATCCAGGTGGAAAAGGTCAACTAATCTTTGTCATGTCCAATTAAGAAAAAGTAAAAGAACAGGAACAACAAAATGTGAAAAGACAAAATTACCAGCATAAGAAATGAGTAAGGAAGACTATTTTATATAAAAAATTTGAAAATCTAGATGAAAGGATTTCTAAAAAACGCAAATGATTGTGTTTGACTGAAGCAGAAATAGAAAACCTGAATAGATCAATAACCACCGAAGAGCCTAGAAGATAGCCAAAGATCAATCTCAGAAAGGCACCAGTCCCAGATGGTTTTATAGGTGAGTTTTCCAATCTGTGGGAATTTTTCTGGGAGGAAATTGGAAAGACATCCACAAAAGACACCCTGTGGAACTTAACTGGAAGATATTTAAGCTCATCCAGAAGAAAAACATGTGAGAATTCAGGAAAAGTTAAAAAAAGAGAACAACCACATATTAAAACATATATCAAGTTATCATAGCGGTAACAGTATAGCACTGTCGTAAGAGTAGAGATAGGTAAGTAGAAAATAAGATCTGGAAGCAGATCAATTATATATGAGAATTTAATTTATAAGAAAGGTAGATTTTCAAATTGCTGGGTAAATATTAGTCACTTACATAAATAAGACAATTGGCTGTTTAGAGTAAAATAACTTCCAATTTATAATATGAACATACACAAATAATTCTAGATGGTTTTAAAAGCTGGGCATTTAGAAAATGTATCAACTTATTTACACATTAGAGAATACATTATAAACTTGGTGTAGTAAAAAACTTCCTAAACATTACAGAACATCTAGAAACCATAAGGAAAAAGACTAATAGTGTTGACCACTTAAACAATTAAAACTTCATATGATAAAACACCATGAACAAAGTTAAAACTTGGAAATATTTGCAAAATATATGACAGATCAACAAATTATTCCTACAAATTGATTTTTAAAAAATAGAGTAAAAACTTCAAGAGAAAAAAAGAACATATTAATATATGAATAGACAATTCAAAGAAGAAAAAATATATATGACCAATGAATATATAAAGAAATGCCCATTCTCACTAATTATCATGAAACACAAATTATAACAAAAGAAAGTTCAGCTACATATTTTTAACCCTTTAGACTGGCAAAAATTAAAAAGGATTGCTGATATCCAAGACTGGCAAAGTTGTGTGGAAATGTGCACTTTCATACGCTATTGGCAGAAATGAAACGTTCACAGCCTTTTCTGGAGTATCCTTTTGTAATATTTTTGTTTCTTTGATGTATAAAAATATCCTCATATGGCCATGAAGGAATATGTACAAATAGTTTCATCATCATGGTATTTTTAATAGTGAAAAATGGAAATGATAAATATCCACCAATGAAGGAATAAATTAGGAAACATCTATGATATGGAATGCTTTGCAGAACTTTATAAGTTATCTACAGATACTGACATGAAACCGTCTTCAACACAGATCTGTAAATTTCTAATAAGCAAAGTTCTATTTAATCTCTACACTGTGATCCCAATTATGTTAAAAAAATCCCCAATTGTATATTTTTATATGGATGTGTGTATTTAAATACATAGAAAAAAAATCCAGAATACATATCAAACTGTTAATGGCAATTTGGGGAAAGCAAGTTGAATTTTTGTAGAAGGAGGATGTTGAAAGAGGATTTTTTTTTTCCTCTGGACATGTATTTTAAGTACTGTTTTTAAAGCAATGTATTGTTAAATAATGAGTATGTATTTGTACCTTAATTCAAGTTCCAGAACAATATATATAAACCACAGTCCTAATAAGGTAAAAAATAATAGTCCAGGTGTTGTGTGAAAGAGAACTTCGACTTTTTCATCCATATAATCTGTATTACTAGATTTTAACAATAAAAATGCATTCGTGTATTACTTGTATACCTCTAAAAATTAATTCATTAAAAGTGTATAACTCTTAATATATACGACATTTTAAGCATTAAAACAAAAACGAATTGCAGAACAACACCTAAACTAATATCCCCCAAAGAAAAATTTGGTCTGGAAGTTTATACACAAGATACAAGGAAAATGTATTCATCTACTATAAATATAATTCTCAAAAGGAAGAAAATAGTAAAAGGTAAATCATACTTTGTATAGAATTCAGAGCCTACGGTTTAGCCACATGATTACAGCAGAAAAAATCAGGAGCGTCATACAGTCTCCTGCCCTCAATAATCAGTGGGAAATCAGAGCACTGAGACTTTTACAAGGTGACTCTGCTCCCTGGTCACAGCCGATGGGCACGAAATTGGGCACCTGAGTCAAGCTGAGACAATTACCTGGTGAATTGGGAGCAAGGGAGAATCCATTCCCAGATGTGCCACGCCTGAATCTTCCCGTGAGTCCCAGACCTGTGGGCGGCCATCTTCCCTTGCCCTGTGGATCCAGGAGCAGAGAAGGCGCTTTCTAGGCAGGGGAACAACCACACATCAAGGGACAGAGAGCGACTGACCTGAGACTTCTAGGAAAAAAGAAGGACTTCCCATTTTCCCAAATCTTTCCATTCCTAGTTCCCACAGTTCCTGGTCCCCAACTGCATTTCTCCTCATGGGTGGAGGCCTTCTTCAACTTAGTGTAAATTTATCTTCCTTGCTGCTAGTTGCAACCAAAAGGCAAAGTCAGCATGTCCCTGGCTGACCATAAGGTTACATTCCAGTAAATTGGGTCTGTCAGATTTTACGGTCCCTGTGCTATTAAATGGACCATGATAGGACAGTTACAATCTGTGTGTCTGGTACTTGACACTTCTTCAAAGTTAAAATTATGGAAATCAGAGGTATTTAATAACAAAGAAGTCCTCGTGTAAGGCATTTTCTCTCCGTAAATTCTCTTTCACAAATTAGTTGTTTAAGGGTTGTGTTCCTACAACATTTCTCAATTACTGTGTTTTAGACATAGGATATGTCTAGTGAGGGCTAATTAGTCTAAAACATCCTTAGTCAATTTTGAATGCTTATAGAGATCACCTGATAAAATCAGTAAAAATAAAAAAAATGGACATAAACAAATTTAACACTACTTCAGTCATTATTTTTTGAGGGCATGGAGTATGACTTTGCAACTCCAAGTATTAGATTTATTGTGGACAAGACTAAAAAACAAAATGACTGAAGCAGGAAGTATATGGTTACATTGTAGAGACCATCATGAATCTACCATCTACAAAGCAAATTTTAAAAATAATTGATACGGGAAGGAGTAACAAATGAAGGCAACACAATTAAATTGATATTCTGATCCAAATTTTGTTTCTAAAACATAAATAAAACAATGTACAAAAATGATTAAAACAAAGATTAGCGGTTCTCATCTCAGGTTTAATTATTCTTTTGCTATATTTTTACAATTTGTTTTACAGAAAGCATTTTCACTTTTATAATCAGAAATTGGTTATAAAAAATTAATGCAAAATTTTAAAAATATGATTAAGGAGATTTCTGCATCCCTTATCAATGGAATTAATGTGTAACTTTCACACAACTACAGACATGTTTTTATTTATGAGTTATGATTTAAATATTGAAAGTTATCTGTTTTATATTCTGTTAGATGTCTTGTTACCATGGGAACATTCAGGTTAATAGTAATGTTACTGAAAAATAATCTGTACTTAATCCACATTTAAGATTCATTTTTAAAGAAGATTGACATAGTATTTCAAATATTCCAGCACACTTTTTGATTCCATAGAACACAAAGTATTATTATTAAAATTGAGTAATTATTGGTATTTTATTTTCCAAAAGCTGTAGCATACCAAGTGAATGTTTAATACTTAAGTGGCCAGCAGTATTTTGTATGTTTATATTTCCAGTGTAATTGTGTGTTTCAGAAGAAACCAAATCGTTTCTCCGTATTTAATTCAGATTAAGGTGATTTCAAAATATAAAGAGAAAAAAAATCATTTTTCTGAATTATTTAATTCAAATCAATGTAATTTAGAAATTAATTAGAAAAATATTTGAGGGAAAACCATATTGTTTTGGGAACCAGATGTATTTTGCTGTTGTTGAGTGGAAGGAAAAAAGATTGTATCATGTATTAGATTGACTATGTCCTCTCTAAAATGATGGGGACAACATGCTAAAGCATACAGTAGGTGCTCAGTAAAGGTTGGATAATGAGCAACCTGAAACACCTGCAGGTTGTGGCCATCATCCCATTCAGTTTCTCATTCCTTTCTCTGTGTTCATTGTCCTTTCTGCCTGGAATACTTCTTCCTTCCTGTTGCCCCTTCTCCAATGCACCCCCATCTCTCCAATCCCCAGGCCACGTCCCTTCCCACCGGAAGCTTTCTCCTTCTGGAGTTTTCCTCCTGTAAAAGCTTTTGCTTACCTTTTCCCTGATGCTTAGTTGGTGCGATAATTTTTATTATTATTATTTTTAACTTAAGTTCACGGGCACAGACATAAGATGTGCAGGCTTGTTACACAGGTAAACATGTGTCATGGGGGTTGTTTGTACAGATTATTTTGTGGTGTGATAATTTTAATACGGGTATTTCGAAGCTTCAGGGGACTGTGGATACAAAGGGGAACCCATTATGAGATTCCTGTTCCATGATGCCCAGAGATGTCTACAGAGCATCTCACATGGGCTCCAGGTACGTGACAGTTTGATGGGGCTGTTTTGACAGTCATTTTCATACCATGATTTTGAGGCAGCCACTAAGATGCAGCTGTTTTAACTTCAGAAACTTGGAAATGGTCACTTTGGCATAGCATTTCCCAAGGCAGGGACATTTTGATGATACATTTGAAAACAGCCGTATCCCAGTGTTTTTCTTTTTAACAATTTTTATTACCAGGTAATGGGAAAATGAACTCCTTTGTCCCACTTTTGGGAAAAACTCAACCTATTATTTTTACCTTCACTGATAGAGTGGTAGTCTAAGAGGGAAGGGGCTTAGAGATGAGAGGAGAACTAGGCTGGAGCCTTTGGCAGAAGCACAGTCATGAAATCAACTTACCACACTCACTCATCTCAGAAAAGGCCATTGATCATTCCAAGCAATACATCTGCTCATGTCCGAGAGTTCACTTGCATCTTCAATGAGACACCTCGTGTTTTCTCATTTGTCCGTTAAAGACACTGGGAAGGTGACTATTTGGTCCACCTGTATGATCCCTTGTTCTTAAATCTGGACTGTATAATAAGGCTCAATTAGATTTCTGACATTTCTCACCTCAACAATATGCTTAAACGATGATTACTATTTTGAATCTTTATTTTTAAATAAAGTACTATTATTTTCTTAGAAGTTAACTGAATTCTATCAAATTATGAGAGATTTTTATTTTCAGTTTATGAAAGTAATACAGATCTATAGACATTTAAACCATGCTCAATGAAGTGAAAAACACAAATCTCTCATAATCATGGTGTGCCTAGAAAGCAGAGAAAGGTTCAGGGATGTTATATGCATTGCTTGAGAAAACAAATCAACAACTAACAAAGCAATGCTTACACACTTTTGACAAGGCTATCAAAGCGTCCCCTGCACTGAAATAACCTTTAAGCTGCATCAACACAACCAGCATCATGAACAGTTCCCATAGAGTATCTTCTAGGTTACACTTATTTTCTTGATCCACTCCACCCATACCCTGATTCCTCCCAACATCTCTCCCTCTTTGTCACTATTCTTGGGCTTCCGAAATTTCCAGAGAATATGTCAGGGCCACCGTTGTTCCAACTGAGAATGGTATCCATTCTGAGATGTGTGGATTGCAGGGCTCCCGATCCCATCACTCTTAAGGAGCAAGGCTAGATTCACTCTCCCAGACTCTAGGTCACCTGTTGCCACCTAACAGACCTAAGAAGCACTGTGTGCACCCCACACTCCCCTCTTCACTGATTCTACCTGTCTCATGAAGCCCTTTGGAAAAACAACTCCTTCTGCTTCTGCCTGCTGCTCCTCTCTCCTTAAAGCTCAAGCAGTTCAGACCATTATTACAGCAGGAGGAAGGCTCTGGGGCATGCTGCCTGGGTTTACATCCTGGCTATGACACTTGGGGATGTATGATCTTAGTGAAATTATGTAAGCTCTCTTTGCTTCTGTTTCCTTATCTGCAAAATGGAAATGAGAGTTACAATGTCTACTCCAGGCAACACAGAATCTGTCTCAGTGCACCAAGTGTTGTGATGAGCTGTTGTGAAGAATGAAGTATTAATTAAGAACACACAAAATCTTTAGATCAGTGTCCATATTTGGGCAAACACTTGACAAATGTCAATTGTTATTTAAAAAGAGAAGAAAGAAAAAGAAAAACACTAGTGCCCAGAGACAAGACTTCAGGTTGTTTCAGTTCTCACCTGCCCCATTTGTTTACACTTGTGCACAACACTTTATCCTTGGAGGCTATCTCATACAAACTCTTATATAACCAGACTTCAGTTCATATCCAGGTCTCATGCTCTCTTTCACCCAGCTAGGACCATCCTACATTATTCAGTTTCTTTTTCCTTATTCCCTGCAAATTGCTGAGGCCATGCATCTCTCTTTCCCACTCATGTTTTCTCAGCACCAGGATGGCAACAGACACACAGATTTTTAATAAGTGAATGAATGAATGAATGGATGGATGATGGCGGTGTTTATATTGAAACCCTGAGTGCTGTCTCTAAATACTTTCATTCAAGACGGCTTGGTTCCTGAATTATATTTAAATGAATTTCATTTTATGAAATTGTACTGAATCTAGAGTAAAATTAAAATAGAACATACAAGAGAATCTTCTTTTAAGTGGGAAATTGGAAGTAAAAATATAAGGAAGATAAAGAATAAAAACGCACACGCTTTCCACAGAAAGATTGAACACCAAATGAATAACTTTTTCCCTCTTTAGTGTTTTGTTTCAGCATCGTTATCCCACCATTTAGAGGATATGATGACTTATGGTCTTAAAATGAAGCAGTATATCATTAAAGCCATATTTTCTTCTAATTAAATTCAATACCATCCGGGGGAAGAATAGCTTATTCAACACAATACATAGAAATGCTTTTCCATGTCATAAAGAGCTCAAATAAAGGGTTCATGTTTTACTGTGAATCAAGGAAAAGCACACTCTGGTTTTACAGGCTTCTTTTGGCCAAGCATTTTCTCTTAAATGAGCAGTTTGGGCTTCATTTTACCAGTGAAGAAGAAGCCTAAAGCTGTGATTAATTTACCATGGTTCAGATAAAACAGTATCAGAGAGATGAAATCAGTTTCCACCAAAAAAAAAAAAAAAAAGTGATAGTGACCACAATTTCTTTAACTACTGTCACCGAAGCCTTCCTAAGCAAAAACAAGCAACTAAAGTACAACAAAAACTTATCACCAAAAAACCCCCCAAAACAACAACAACAAAAAAACAAAACCTGAGATGCATGTAAATGATTGATGGTAAACTTCACCATGTTCCAGGGGGCTCTGCAATTTATTTGGCAAACCTTTAGAAAATCTCTGGAATGTATCAAGCATTGATCTAAGCCTTGGAAATGTAAAGATGAAGAGAACACACAGGTGCTGCTTTCAAGTGAATCAAAGTCTAATAATTTTGGCACATTTCTTCTAGAAATGTGCTCCAATAAGAAGCCTAAAGGGAAACACCTGTATGCATATGTACACACAGCTCTGTTTATTCACTTAGAGACACATATTTGTTGGCTGCTGATTTAGTGAAAAGGAATCTAGCGAGGAAAATTGCGTAAATAATTTATATATTTTTCTCCAGAAAGCTTTTATCCTGAATTCGTATTTGAGAGTGACAAACTTTACCATTAGTGGAGTAGTAGTAATAGTAGCACTAATCGAAACAATAGTTAACAAGAGTGAAAGAAGTCTTATTGACTAAACTATTCTTAAAAATTTCAAAGCTCTATTTAAAACAAGCTCAGTTTTAAGATGATCAAGACATGGAGAGGAAAGCGTTTATGTAAATACATACAGCGGGAGGATCCAAAGTCAACAAAAGTCACGCCTCGTGCCCACATCTTGGTTGGTTTCTAATACCATTCTTGAATGAAATGAACCAGAACGTGAATAAATAGCTGATTCTAAGGCTGGGGCAGGAAATGTACAAGATGAGCTTGGAGCATCTTTTAGTGTCAGGAAGTAAAGAAGTGCTCCAAAACCAAAATGATAGGAGTGTGTCAAAGGGAAAGGAGAAGTCAACCTGAAGAAACACCCAATGGCCAAAACTAGAACAATTTGAGCATCAAGACAGATAGTGTAGTAATGGATTGTAATCCCAAGTATAAAACAAATATTCATGAGTTCTTCTGATATAAATAGCTGAATAAATAAACAAATGTGGAAAAGAGACAAATATACAGAATTCCGGGTAACTTATGTTCATAGTTCCTACTTAGGGAAGTGAATATAGCTCTCTACCTACTTCTTAAGTATGGGCTTTGCATTGTGACTTCCTTCCAAAGAGTATTGCAGGCAAAGTGGGAAAAAGAGTAACTTTCCAACTGAGAAACCTGGAAAACATTATGTTGGCCAGATGATCAAGGTTAACAGATGATCATGGTTATTAATAGTACCAGGTCATGTTGACAGTATGAATACTTGATATTCTGTGAAGAGAATGGCACGTTACCTCTGTTGTCTTCTTTCCAAATAACCAGAACCCTATTCCAATCATGAGAAAAACATCTCACAATCCCATATTGAGGAGCAGTCAACAAAATACCTAACACTCTTCAAAACTGCCAAAGCCTTCAAAAATAAGGAAAATCGGAGAAATTGTCACAGCCAAAAGGAGCAAAAGGAGACATAATGTCTAAATGTAATATGCCATCCTGGAACAGAAAAAGAACATTAGATTAAAATTAAGCAAATCTGAATAGAGTACAAATTGTAATTAATAACAATGTATCAATATATCAATGTTTGTTATTTAGTTAATGACAAATGAGCCATGGTAATGTTAGATGCTAACATAGAAAATTGGGTACAGGGTATATGGAAATTCATTTCTTTGCAAATTTTCTATGAATCTAAAACTGTACTACAATTAAGAATTTACTAAAAAAAATCTAAAACAGTAAGAGTTGATACAGTTATTTCAATAAATGACAATAGGTATGTAAATGTTAAAATTAATACTCCATTTTGATTCTATTTACTATCTCACTACTGGATTGTGCAATGTGCTTCAGTTTAGTGTAAATCCCAAATATTTTGAAGTCTAAACGATAATATAATACTAACAATAAAAGTTCTTGAGGTACTGTCTCATGTCTTTTCACCCAACTCTGTGCTTACCCCACTCACTTAACTAATTTCAGGGACTTTAGGCATTTTGAAAAGTTTTTTAAACCATATGGCTATTAAAGATGTTGTATATTGTTGTTTAAAATATACTTTCTGATGTGAATAATTCTTCTCTTATAATATTTTCCCCATTTTTAAATGTGGTTGGTTGTTACTTTGTGGTACAGAAACAACGTTAGATTTCAAAACTTCCCTGTCTATACAATGTAGTCACATTTTATGCAAATTTCAAATAGTGAAAAGCAAACATATTAATAAAGTCTCAATGTACGTACCAAAGTTTAAATAATCTTAATTCCTCAAAATAAACATTGATGAATCATGTTTAAAAGCTGACGGATCCAGTACATTTTAAACTGTTTACACTATTACCACGTGGTGGCGCCATGTCAGCTGGTGAATGTAAAGCCTTGGCAAACCTTGGATTCCTCCTAAATTGCCTTGAGGAACTCTTTGACCTCGTCAGAAAAGCAGTCTATGTTCTGACTCCATCCTCCATTTTACGGGAGAGACAACTGAAGTCCACAGAGTGCAATTATTCCCCCACTTCCACACAGTCTGTTACTGAGCCAGGAATAGAGTGTACTTCCTATCACTTGGCTCTATTCTCTCTTTCTGTCTCTCTCGCTTTCTCTATGTGTGTGTATAGATATATACACACTATATATACACAATATATAGTATATACATATCATACATATATAGTATATACTTATATATACTGTATATGTAATATATAAGTATATATTTACCTCATATATGCTATATAAATAATATAAATGTCATAAATATATAATAGTTACCTCTAATGTATAAAAAATATATATTTATGTAATATATACACAAATTATAATATATAATATAGATACATAAGTATATAAACAAAAGAGGTACATATACATTCATATATTTAATTTCCACAACAACAAATTTTATGGAGTAAAGTGTACCTCTTAATGTCACTTTAAAGTTCGTGCATATACATATCCAAAATATATTTATAAAATCTTGACTAAGCACAATTTTTCTTCTTTAGGTCCCTGTAAGTTTCTATGCTGTGATTTTTGCTCAGCAAAATTTTTGCTGATGCAACAAAATTTAGGAGCCATTAGAAAAATGAGTTAGAATTACACAGGTTAACTTGGAGGTATTTTCCCAAAGTATTGTTAAATGAAAATATAAAAAGCAAAAAAAAAAAAAAAAATTGTGTTAGCATAATTGCATGTTTATAAACCAAATAATGACAAAATTAAAATATCCTGCAGAGTATGTCATAAATGTACAAGTCTGTACAGAAGCATTTGAATGCAGCAAAAGTATGCAATAATTAATGTAAAGTTTATAATGTGAGTTATCTCTGTAGGGGGAACAGGGAAGCCACATGAGGGGAAAAGTAGGAGAGACTAAGGAGAAAACCACATAAAAAGTGGAAAAACACTGCACACTTACAAAATGCCTATATATGATCACATTTATATAAAGTTATATTTATGTAAATATATGTATAAAATATACAAATTTAAATAGTTGGTTTTAAAGGTACTATAAATAAGGACACAAGAAAAAAGAAAATCTAGAAAAACTATTGATGGTAAAAGATGATAGTTAAGGCAGCAGGTACCTAATCTCCTAAAATAAAAACCTTTCCACAAAGCAGTTAAAAATAAGACAAAAAACAATAACCTAATAGAAAAAACGAGCTAACACCACAGCAGGTAGTTTACATACAAGAAAAATACAAATGGCTTTTACACATCTGTGGAGATGTTTAGTCTTATTCATAGTCAGGCACATGAAAACTAAATCTGTATGAAATTTTGTTTCAAATGCATCCTATTGGCAAAAAATTAGTATGTTCTAAAGCCAAGTTTGGCAAAACTGTGAAGCAAGAGGAGTCTTCTATACTGCTGATGAGAGCATACATTGGAACAGTTACATTTGAAAGCAATTTGGCAGTATGTACTAAAAATGAAGAATCCAAACCCTGTGACCCAGCGGGTCCCAGCGGGTCTGCTCATATGTCGATGAAGAGACGTTTACAATGATGTTCATAGTAGCATTGTCACAAAGAGCAAAAATTGGAAATGGCCTAAATGGACCATCAATAGTAGAATAAATAAATGGTTATATATTCATTCAATGGATTACTGAGCAGTAGGACATGAATGAATCTGAGCTGCATACATATCATGAATGAATGATCAAAAAATAATGTCTAGGACAAAAAGCACACTGCAGGATGAATACTTGCAATATGACACTATATGAAATTTAAAAACATGCCAACCACTTATATGCACACACATATACACAAATCTACGTAATCTGGGAGTAAATAAATGTAAGATCTACATAAATATCTGAGATTTACATAAATATCTGAGAATGATAAATATTAAATTCAAGGCAGCAAATACTTCTGAAATAAAGAGAGCAAGAAGTTCATCTAGGGAAGGGTATACGGTGGTTTTCATCTGATTGGTAATGTAATTTTTTTGACAAATAGTATATCTTATGTTATTTCATATTTATTCATATATATATTTCATATATATGCTTAAAATTATAACACTATATTAGTTATACTCATATCTTTGTTAATATTTTATAGTATTTTTCAAAAGATACTCAACCCCCTCATAAGAATAGTCCGTCTTGAAATGACAACAAGAAACGATTTTTCACTGATCAGAATGCTAAAGCTAAACATTGTAATAATAAACTGTTCTGGCCAGAGTTCGGGGCATGAGCACTTTCAGTCATTGTTGGGAGAGTACATTTGTAGAACTTTTAACTATGGGATGATTTGGCAATGTTTATCAAAATTAAATGGGTATTTGTGCCGTTTTTACCTAACTCACTTAAAAAATTTTCTCTTTAAATAATCTCCAGCAAGAACACAAAAGTATATATACCAAGCTGTTCATTGCAATGTTGTCTGTGATAGCAAATGACTACAAACATCCTTTGGAAGGGGCAGGTAAGATAAATGTGCTTCATCCGTGCAGGAATGTTATACAGAACACAGAACACTAAAAAAAAATGTGGTACCCACCTGATCAACTGGTATGAAATAGTGCCTAGGGTAAATAGTTAAAAAAAAAAAAAAGCAAGGTGAAGAACATTCGTTGGGTAGTCTGCCTTTCCGTAACATGGGTTACCTGTACAATTAGAACTGGGGCTTGGATAGCGGAGGCCTAAGGGATGAATTTTTAAAAAATATTTCCATTCATATGTTTTAAATCTTGTATCTCACGTGTGCATTACCATTAAATAAACTTCAAAAGAAGCAAATACATGAAATAATAAATAAAAGATTTAAAATGAAAATAAAAACAAGAGATGCAACTCCTACATTTAATTTCAAAGATAGCATTGGCATTTTAACTTTACTATTTTAATGAAGTCACATGACTTGCTTTATATCCAAGGCCTAAGGCTTCAATTAATTTAGGGGTAATCTATTGACCAAAGGAGGAAAGTCTCATTAAAAAGTAGCATTTGTTGGGAGGTCCTAGGCCCAAAGGAGGGGCTTTCTTACCAAGACAACACACTTCCAGTTCCTTCTCAGAAAGGGATTAGGGACCATGATGAGAAATTTTAATAATTTAGGTGAGGTCTCACTATTAGAGTTTTACAATCAATTAATTAAGCTGTATCCCTGCTTGTCCTAAAAAAATTTCAAACCAACTAACAAATGAGCACAGAATATAACATAATCCAATGAATTAAAAACAAGTGAGAAAAGGAGGCAAATATTCATTATTTTTTATTTCTCCTTGTAGTGCTTGTTAATTTTTGTTTTACATACTTTGAGCCATGTAAATATTATAGGTACTTATGAATTCAGAATTGTTAAACATTCCCAGTGAATTGAAGCTTTCTTGTTATTAATTCTACTACTGCCTTTTGGCTTAAAGTCTATTATCATTGCTAGTACAGGCTGAGTACTCCTAATCTAAAATGCTCCAAAAACTTAAAGTTTTTTAGCACTGACATGACAGTATAAGTAGAAAATTCCACACCCGACCTCATGTAATGGGTCACAGTCAAAATGCAGTGAAAACTTCGCTTCATGCACACAGTTATTAATAACATTGTACAAAATAATCTTCAGGCTACATGTATAAAGTGTATATGAAACATAAATAAATTCTGTGTTTAGCTTCAGGTCCCATCCCCAAGATATCTCATTATGTATATATAAATATTCTCCAATCCAAAAAAGTCTGAAATTTGCAACACTTCTGGTCCCAAGCATTTTAGATAAGGGATAATCAACCCGTAGTAGAGTTACACCAATTTTCTTTTTAATTAATTTGTATGATTTTTTTCCCATTCTTTCAACTTTTCTGTTTTGTTATGTACAGTAAACTACATATGATTGCTGTCTTTTTAAATATACATTACATTTCCATGGTATGTTGTTATTGTTTTTTAATCCATTCTGGAAGTTTGAATTTTTTTTTACATTCAGTCAATTACCTTTATTTATTTATATTTGTATTTACTTTTACCATCTTACTGTATACATTCGATTTGCTCACCTGTTTTACATTTATTTTTTTCTCTCATTCATTGAAGCCCTAGGATGAACCCCTCTTGGTTATAGTGTATCATACTTTATGTATATTTCAAGATTTGATTTACTTATATTTTAAAAATAATTTTGTGTCTACGTACATGAAGAATATTGGTCTGTAATTTTTCTTCGTCTTTAATGTCCCCCCACCCATCTCGGAGTTCAGAGGGTATATACGGGGCAGGAAGTAGGGAAAGGTAGCAAAGAAAGAAGGAAAGGAAATGGAGCACAGGGCGAGAGGGAGGGGAGGGGCGGGGCGGGCGAAGGCGGAAGGGAGCTTTCTTTCTTCTTTCTTTCTTTCTTTCTTTCTTTTTCTTTCTTTCTTTCTTTCTCTTTCTTTTATTTTCTTTCTTTCCATCTTTCTTTCTTTCTCTTTCTTTTTCTTCCCCTGCCTCCCTCCCTCCCTTCCTTCCTTCCTTCCTCCTTCCTTCCTTCCTCTTTGTTCTTTCTCTCTCTCTCTTTCTCTCTCTCTTTCTCTCTCTCTCTTCCTTCCTCTTTCTTCTTTCTTTTCTTTCTTTCTTTCTTTCTTTCTTTCTTTCTTTCTTCTTTCTTTTCTTTCTTTCTTTCTCTCTCTTCTTTCTTTCCTTTCTTTTCTTTCTCTTTCTTTCTCTTTCTTTTTACTTTCTTTCTCTCTTTCTTTTTCTTCCCCTCCCTCCCTCCCTTCCTCCTTCCTCCTTCCTTCGTCTCTTTCTTCTTTTTCTCTTTTCTTCTTCTTCTTTCTTTCTTTCTTTCTTTCTTTCTTTCTTTCTTTCTTTCTTTCTTTCTTCTTTCTTTCTTCTTTCTCTTTCTCTCTTCTCTTCCTCCTTACTTCCTTCCTTCATTCCTTCCTTCCTTCCTTCCTTCCTTCCTTCTTTCTTTTTCTTTCTCTTTCTTTCTCTCTCCCTCTGTCTCTTTCTCACTCTCTTTTCCCTTCCCTTCCCTTGCCCTCCCTTCCCTTCCCTTTCCTTCTTTCCTCTCTTTCTCTCTCTCTTTCTTTTCTTTCTTCTTTCTTTTTCGAGACAAAGTCTTGCTCTGTCACTTAAGCTGGAGTACAGTGACATGATCATGACTCACTGCAGCCTCAATCTCAGGGGCTCAAGTGATTCTCCCATGTCAGCCTTGCAAGTAGCTGGGACTAAAGACTCATGCCATCACACCTGGCCTATTTTTGTATTTTTTGTAGAGATGGGATTTCACCATGTTGCCCAGGCTGGTCTGGGCTCAAGTGATCTGCCTGCCTCGGCTTCCCAAAGTGCTAGGATTGCAGGCATGAGCCACCAGGCCTGGCCTCTTTTTTTCTCTTTTGAGCATAATTGTCAGATTTTGGTATCACTCTTTTGGCAGCCTTATAAAACAAGTTGGGAAGTATTCTCTCTTCCTCTATTTTCTTAAGTAGTTTATGTAAGAGTGTTGTTATTCCTTCCTTAAATGTTTGATAGGATTCAGCAGTAAAACTATCTGGGCCTTTGTAGGAAACTTTCTGGTAAATAATTAAAAATTTTAATAGATATAAGACAACTCAAATAATATGTTTATAATTATTATAGCCTTATATTTGTTATTATATTCACATTGTTTGTCACTATTATTTCATAGTATTTTTAAAAGATTCTGTTTTATATGGTATCAGTTTGAGTAAACCATTTTCATCAAGAAATCTGTCTATTCCATCTGAATTATTGAATTTTTTGGTGTAATGTTGTTTATTATATTCCATTATCATCCTTAACGTATGTAGGATCTAGAGTAATGATATCATCTCTTTTACTCCCAATATTAATAATTTCTCTTCCTTTTTTTTCCTTCAACAGTTTGGCTACATGCAGATTTATCAATTTTATTTGTCTTTTTAAAGAACCAAATTTTATCTGTATTAATTTTCTTTATTGTTTCTCTGTTTTCTATTCCATTGATTTTGGCTTTCTATTATTTCCTTAAGAAAGTACTTTTAATCGATTTGTCTTTATATTTAAAGTACATCTCTTTCAGCCTGAGGAAGCTAAAAAGTAATAACAATAAAAATAAATGAATAAATAAAGTACATCTCTTATAGGCCATATATAGTCGAGTCTTGCATTTTTAATTCATTCTTACGGTTTTCATGTTTTATTAGGTATGTGTAGTCCATTTAAATTTAAAGTAGGCCATATATGGTGGCTCACACTTGTAATGCTAGCACTTTGGAAGGCCCAGGCAGGATGATCATTTGAGGCCAGGAGTTCAGGACTAGCCTGGGCATTATAGTGAGACCCCACCTCTACAAAAATTTACAAATTAGCAGGCATGGTGGTACAATCCTGTAATTCCAGCTACAAAAAAAAAAAAAAAAAAAAAAAAATGTGATTAATGTTTAGGAAAGGTTCACCTTTTTATTATTATTTTTTATTCCTTCTTCTCTTTCTTCTTTGGGACAATTAAATGTTTTTCATCATTCAATTTTAAATTATTTATAGGCTTTTTGGCTCTCTTTGCTTTTAAATAAAAAATGCACAGATTATAATTTATCTTCTAACACATCCTTGAAGTTTCTGTGTAGTTCTGGACACTGCACTAGAGATCCAAGGCCATGACAGATGAAAGAATTGGGCTTGAGACTTGCCTGCTGAGGCAGGTCTATTGCTCAAGCAAAAGCTTCTAACCCATATTTTATTCAGGTGCCAAGTTAAGAGACTCCTGGGTTCTAGAAGGAGTTGCTGGATGTAGACAATGGTTTGCTGCCATCTCCTGAGGTGGCCCTTCATTTCTATGTGGGACTGTATTACCTCTAAGCTCTCTAGGGGCACAGTTCTCCTGGATGTGTTGGCTTTTGAAGACCCCAGATATTCATCTAAATACGAGTATAAGACATCAACTTTGTAGTATTGACAGTCTAGCAGTTGGTGATTTGAAACCCATACAGAAGAGAAGGTTGCTATATGCTCATTATGATTGAGTTGACATGAAACGAGAAGTTGCTGTAGACTCTGCTGGTCCTAAGGTTGAGTGTGTACTCCTTATCTTAAACAAAGGTAGTTTTTCTGGCTTCTTTTCTGAAAAGACTTCTTAATAGGTGGCATTCCTAGTTGGCACCCTGGGCGCTGATAGCATGGCCTGAGAGACTCCCTATATGGCACTTGGGCAATACTGATGGTAGTAAACCAAAATGAATGCTATGGCTCCTTAGCTCCCCATGACATTCTCAGGGATGAATGTTGTGCTGATCAGGGTTTAATACCAGATGACAACATGAGAAGCCATTTACTTATAGGAAAGACAAAAGATAGTTTCATATACTTTTCCATACCAGTATGGAAGGGTATAGTCTTGTGTGATGGTCTTTTCCAGCACCAGGCACCACTAGATCATTTCCAAAATGATTGTCAAGAGCTTGGAATAGCTTTGAAGTTGAGATTGTTAGATGAAGAATTAGTAAACGTCGTTGGTGACCTGAAGTGTACCACAACCTGGACTTATAGGTAAGTCAAATTATGACCCCAACAGCTCAGGAAGCAACCTACATATGTCTAGGCAAGGAGCAAAGTAGAAGGATAGATCAGGGTAATATTCATTCTGTTCTCATTACTAGAGGCTGAGACACTGCTTGGCAGTAGGTTCTGGGCACCACTATATCTCAGTCTAAACATAACTTTAAAAAGGATCACCCCCTTGAATTTTGCCTCTTACCCAATGATAGTCTGGATAAATATGGAAGTTTGGGAATTAGGATCCTGCTCCACAACCAGATATCCTTTTCTGGCTCATAGAGCCAGCGCAAGAATGGGGACGATCTGAACTAAGGTGAATCAAGATGTGCACCTGGTTCAATATTGTGGTAGCCTAGTCGAGATAACAAAGCTGAATGCTAGCCAGAGAAACTGAGCCCATAATGAAGAAACTGAGCCCAGAGAAACTGAGCCCAATGATTAAACTCAAATGTGAAAAGAATGAAGTAAGGACAAAATTGGAGGAGTAAGTGGCAAGATTGCTCTCCAACAACATCAAATGGAGAGTGAGAAAAAGGATGAGTCTTGGGTTGAATAATAGCAGATGAGAACCAAGACTTTGAATGACAAATGTTAGGGGCTCCCTTCTCATGTGGCCTTTTGTGAGGATGTGGCAAAGGAGGAACAGTGAAGTGGGATAAGGCCACCAAATTGGCTTACTAGAGCCATACAGGAATGAACACCTTCCCTTACCGCTTCACTGAAAATGGTCTTTAAGGTAGCCAGTAATGTCTTAATCTTTTTTTAAGAGTCAGTTTAAATTTCGTCTTACTGGAGAAACTCAGTTCTGTTTTATTTTGTTTTCTTCAGTTCAAGTAGCTTCTCCCCCTCTCTAGTAGAGTCTACTTGTCTCTCAATATCCATTCTCTCCTTCTTTCTTACTATGTTACCTTGAATTTTTCACTGGTCACTCTGGCACTAATTTAAAAGGTTATACGCCGGGCGCAGTGGCTCATGGCTGTAATACCAGCACTTTGGGAGGCTGAAGCGGGTGGATCACCTGAGGTCAGGAGTTTGAGACCAGTCTGACCAACATGGTGAAACCCTGTTTCTACTAAAAATACAAAAATTAGCCGGGCATGGTGGCGTGCGCCTGTAGTCCCAGCTATTTGGGAGGCTGAGATAGGAGAATTGTTTGAACCCAGGAGGAGGAGGTTGCAGTGAGCCGAGATCGTGTCATTGCACTCCAGCCTGGGTGACAGAGAGAGACTCTGTCTCAAAAAAAAAAAAAAAGTAAAATAAAATAAAATAAAATAAAAGGTTACATTGTCTGATTTCCCAGTAGCTACGTGTGGCCATGTTATTAAGTTTTGGCCTATGAGACTTAAGCAGAAGTGGGAGTTATCTCCTTGGAAGAAAGTGGCACTCATTTCTTCTCACTTCCTCCTTCATGCTGTTTGGAATGCAAGTGTATTGGCTAGAGTGCAGCAGCCATCTTGGATCTTAAAATCACCCTGAAAATGGAAGCCATGCATGGCAGAGATACAACATAGAAGGAGTTTGCAACCTTGACATCAGTGTCATGCCATACTAGCTGGAGGGGCCCACCTGTTGACTTATTTTATGTGAAAGAGAAATAAAACTCTATCTTATGTAAGCTGATATTTTTGAAATATTTGTTATATACAGCCCAGTTGATTCCTTTTATGTCTCCCTTTGAATTCTCATAGGAAATTTAGTTGGCTTAGTGCATCAAGGTACAATAATCACCCTTTATCCATGGTTTCACTTTCTGTGGTTTCAGTTATCCGTGGTCAACCATGGTCAAAAATATTAAATGGAAAATTCTAGAAATAATTCGTCAGTTTTAAGTTGCTTGCCATTCTGAGTAGTATGATGAAATCTTGCGCAGTCCTGCTTCATCCCATCTGGCACATGAATCATCCTTTTTTTCAGCATTTCCACACGGTAGATGCTGCCTGCCCATCAGTCATTTAGTAGCTGACTGGATAATTGGATCAACTGTTTTGGCATCACAGGGCTTGTGTTCAAGACACCTTTATTTAACTTCATAATGGCCTCAAAGCACAAGAGTAGTAAGTTGGCAATTTAGGTATGACAAAGAGAAGCTGTCAAGTACTTCCTTTACATAAAAAGATCAAAGTCCTTGACTTAATACGGAAAGAAAAAAATATTGTATGCTTAGTTTTCATACCATAGATTTGTCTTTATCATAAATCTGGATCTATGGTAAGGACAAATCCTCTGTCTGTGAAATTGTGAAGAAGGAAAAAGATGTTTGTGCTAGTTTTATTTTGCATCTAAACCTGCAAAAGTTATGGTCACGGTGTATAAGTGCTCAATTATGATGGAGAAGGCATTAAAGATGTGGGTGGAAGACATGAATGCAACATGTTCCAATTCACAGCAATGTGTTGTGCCAGAAAGCATTGAGCCTGTAGGAAGACTTCAGCAAGAGATCCCAAGAAACGAGTGACATCAGCCATTTAGTGCAAGTGGGGGGTGGTTATACAGATTCCGGAATATGTTTGGGCTGAAAACTATAAAAATTACTGGAGTGGCTGAGTCTGCCAGTGAAGAAACTACTGTCATGTAAATAGAGTACAATAAGATATTTTGGGAAAGACCACCTTCACGTAACTTTTATTACAGTATGTAGTTATAAATATTCTATTTATTATTAGTTATTGTTGTTAATCTCTTGCTGTGCCTAATTTGTAAATTATGCATATAGTTCCAGCCACTCGGGAGGCTAAGACCAGACAATCACTTGAACCCAGGGTTGGAGACCAACCTGGGCAAAATAGCAATACTCTGTGTCTAAAACAAATAAATAAATAAACCTCATCATAGGTATGCATATATAGGAAAAAGCAGTATATATAGGGTGCTTACTATCTGTGTTTGGGGTATCCGCTAGGAGTCCTGTAAGTTATCCCCTGCAGATAAGGGAGGACCACTGTACTTAACTCAATGTAGACATTTTTTTTAGTACTCTCATCTCCCACTAGCTTGTGAGTTCCAAGGAAGGCAAAATTAGAAGTTATGCATTTTTGTATTCATGGTGCATAGCATAGTAGCTGGCAGATAGTGGTATTTAGTAAATGTTTGTTTAATGACTGAATGAATGCTAATCTGGTAGCAGTATGCAACATAGGTGGGCAGAGAGGCTGGTTGTGGCCAAGTACGCAGTTCTCACCAAAATATATTTCCTTTTCCTATTTACATGGCAGGTGGGCACAAAACTAGACTGCATTTCCCATCCTCTCTTACAGTTAGGGGCAGCCATATGACTGACTTCCTGCCAGTAAAGTGTGGCAGGATCCATGTATGCCACCTTCAAGCTCTGGCCCTGAAAACCTCCTGCACAATGTCCACACACTTTCTTGTTTCTCATCTGTCAGCCAGAGGCAGAGGATACAGTGGGGAACTTTGAGGCTCCAGGGGTTGGGGCAATAGATACATAAAGTTTAGGTCCCTGAAGGACAACACAGACAATTTTTGACCCTGCACTACCCCAACTCATACCTTGTATTAAATTATGATGTAATTGTGAAATAAAGCCTTATCATATTATACTTCTGAGATTCAGGAGTTGTTTTTCAACAGCTAGCCTATCCTACCTCCAGAAGGATGATGGAAGACTACCACAGGAATTTGGATATGAAATAATACAATTCTAAACTCAGAAGGAAATCCTGGAAATAAAAAGATGAGAAAGAGGTCAGGAGTTCGAGACCAGTCTGGCCAACATGGTGAAACCCCGTGTCTACTAAAAATACAAAAAATTAGCCGGGCATGGTGGCACGCACCTTTAATCTCAACTATTTGGGAGGTTGAGACAGGAGAATAGCTTAAACTTGGGAGGCGAAGGTTGCAGTGAGCACAGATCAAGCCACTGCATTTCAGCCTGGGTGACAGAGCAAGACTTTGTCTCAAAAAAAAAAAAAAAAAAAAAAAAGGTAGCAAGATATGTTTGGTAAGATGTAAGAGGGTACACAAGAAAAATCTAATAAACGAGGTTGTTATTAGGATCAAATAGAAGTGCACAAAAGAATGTTGAAAATGCAAGATGGCGTTCAAACTTCAATTAGAAAAAGGAGAGCAGTGCAGGGAGAAGGAAGACTCCATGGCTATCCTAGGCAGCCCTGGGCTGTCACAGTGTCACCCGTCTGTTCTGTCCCTTCTGGTAGCACCTTTGGGTGAATAAATATCATGACTGGAAATTTTACTGGATAGATATAAGCCTCCCTATGAAGCTGTTTACCTGGTTTTGTTTAATTTATACTATGGAAAAACAAAAAGTACCATGACTTATGTTTCACAATTTATGTCACTGAATCTCATGTTTTTTATTTAAGCACTTTCCCAACACCTGCTAAGTTATTTGCTTCCCTGGAACACCAAACCATTATGTAGTGATGTTACAGGGACACATTCTGATGAATTTGTGCGGAGAGGTTCTATGACATGGGAAGTGTGTATCTCCCCAAACTCTGAACTCCATGATTATACTTATTGTCACCCCCATCCCCTTCTCTAGGACTCAAGTAATTGCTTGATTACTAACTATCTTTTCCCATTTCCAAAACCTAGGCCCACAACAATATCTGGAACTCATTTATCCTAAGATAGAAATGAGTATTAACAGTTTAAATATGTCTCTTTCTAAGTATATTTGCACATTAATAAGAATTACAGCTTTAAGAAAATGAAGATGAAGATTTAGAAATAAATGCATTAGGAAACAAAAAATACACCAGAAATACTAAGTATATCTAAGAGTCGATTATTTGAAAACAAGCAAAGAAAACTGTAACACAGAGATGCATTCGCTAATCCAACCAAGATAAAAAAAGGTGGAGTTCGCCAGTTAGGAATGGAGATAGGAAAGTAACCTAAATACGCAGGGCATTTAAATAATTATAAAGGATTATTTTAACCAACTGTATGACAAATAATTTGACAACCTCTGTGAAATAGATAAAGCTAATCACAGAAGTAGAAAATATAAATAAAAAAAGCAAAAATTCACAAAGAGCAAGTTCATCCCCACTCTCCTCCCTGAAAATGTACAGGGCCCAGGTATTTCACCAGTGATTTTCTGAAACTTAAAAGAACAGAGAACTACAATGCTAATTAAACTGTTCCAACACAAATAAATAGGAAAATTCCTTTTAAGAAACTAGAACAATGCCAAGACTAAAACCCGAGAAAGATATTATGAAACCAGGAAACAACAAATCTATTTCACTATGAGAATTGATTTTTTAAATTATAAAAAATGAGCCAGTAACATTGATCCTATCTTAAAAGCATAATATAATAGATTTTGACTAGATAAGGCTCATATCAGAAATGCAAGAATGTTTCATTATTAGGAAATATAATAATATATTTGACTACATTAATAAATCAAAGGAGAAAAGTGGTATACTTATATTTGCAGATGCTTCAAAGATAGTTGATAAAATGCTAAACATACACTGTGAGACTTCATCTCAAAAACAGTTCTTAATAAAATAAGATTAGATACATTAAAGCATTTTACTTGACAACATAATTTAGTAAAGTCACTGGGCTATTCTATATACAAACAGTAACCAGTTTGAAACTATAATAGCAACAGAAAGATAGAATTCCTGAAAATAAATGTAAGAAATGTGAAAACCCTACAAAGGCAAATTTAAAATGCTACTAAAGGACAAAAAAAAGGCATTAACTAAGCACAAGGTGTGTTATAAATACCCAATATGCCAAAATTAATCTTTTTTTTTTTTTTTTTTTTTTGAGACGGAGTCTTGCTCTGCCGCCCAGGCTGGAGTGCAGTGGCCGGATCTCAGCTCACTGCAAGCTCCGCCTCCTGGGTTTACGCCATTCTCCTGCGTCAGCCTCCCGAGTAGCTGGGACTACAGGTGCCCGCCACCTCGCCCGGCTAGTTTTTTGTATTTTTTAGTAGAGACGGGGTTTCACCATGTTAGCCAGGATGGTCTCGATCTCATAATCTCGATAACATACCAATAGATTTTTTTTTAACTAAATACATTTCTAAACATCACGTTTAAACATAAGCATATGGCCGGGCATGATGGCTTATGCCTCTAATACCAGCACTTTCGGAGGCCCAGGTTGGCAGATGGCTTGAGCCCAGGAGTTCGAGACCAGCCTGGGCAACATGACAAAACTCTATCTCTACAAAAAAATACAAAAAATTAGCCAGGCATGTGGCATGCATCTGTAATCCCAGCTATTTGGGAGGCTGAGGCAGGAGGATCACCTGAGCCTGGGAGGTTGAGGCTGCAGTAAGCCAAGATCAGGATACTGCACTACAGCCTGAGTGACAGTGAGACCCTGTCTCAAAACACAAACAAAACAAAACGAAAAATAGGCACACAAGAATATTCAGGAAGATTCTGTGAGAAAAATGCAGCCATAAGGGATGATTCATTTTACCATTTGTGGTAATTAAAATAGTGTTGCAATGGCACATGTATATACAAATAGACGAATGAGATACAAGAGTGGACTTATAAACAGAACCTCCAAATAAAATTTAGTAAATAATATAAGTGAAATTTAACATTATTGGATAAAAATAGAATGCTCAATAAATAATTCTAGAATAATCGAATAGCTGAAAAATAAGTTGAATTTTCACCTCATCTTTTACCAGAATAAATTCCAGATGGATCAAACATTTAAAGATTAAAATGAAACTATAATTATTACTAGAAGAAAATGGACAGCTTTTTATGTATGCTCAGAGAAGAGAAAACTTTTCTTTCAATATATTTTAAAAATCAACACATCCAAAGTTATTCAGCCAAGTCCAAAGATATATGCAATCTGGTGGTAATATTTATGTCTTGCTATATACCGAATGTTAATAGCTTCACATATAAAAATTGCTAGAAACAAATTTTTATAAAGACCATTAGTGCAATAGAAAAAGGATACAAACAGTCCAGAAATAAAAAGTACAACTATTAAGCATTTGAAAAGATGTTCAACATCACTATTAAAAAAATGCCAGTTAAAATGAAAGTGATATGCATCTCATCATATTTCACCTTTATTCTGTCAAGTATCAACAGATTTGGTAACAAACTGTTTTGGCAAGGGTATGGGGGAAACTGGCGCTCTCCCCTACACTTGGTGCATGTTCACTGGAAGTTAATTGGCATTGACTAAAATTAAAAATGTGCATGCTCTTTGGCACATCATTTTCATTATGAGTAATTAATTTCATAAGTATAATTTGCACATGTGGGCAGAAACATATGTACAAAGATATTCATTGCAGCCCTGTTGTTACCAATAAGATGGAAACAACCAAGTATTTTAAGAAGGTGAGCTGTTAAATAAACTGTGATAGCAGAGCACGTTGGATATATTGTTACAATTTGTGTACAAAAAGTTTAATTCATGTATACCAATTGCATACGTGATCACATATTTATAAAATGTCTCAGGAAGTAGAAGGGTTTTTTTGTCCTTCTTATGTCAAACCACACACAGTAACTGTCAACTTTCCCTTAGGTCCTGAGGAGTTAGTGTTAGGAATAAGACTAGTATGGCTTGTGCAAATACGGATGGGGGAGAAATGTCAGCTAAGAAAGGGCTTTGGGAACTTAGGAGATCTACACCTGAGTTAGTTGTCATTGCCACCATTATTATTTCTTGATAAAACATCTAATGGCTATTATTATATAACTTTTAAAAAGCCATTTCCAGTCTTTCTTAACTCTTGAGTTATGTAACTCTAGTCCATTGTGTTTGTAAGTGCTACTTGAATCTTCTTCAGAACACGTTAAGAAAGCAGCAAAAACAGTCACCAGTATATTCAGAAGGGTAGGAAAAGGTGAGGGATCTGAAAATTATGTCAGGTGAGAAATGGTAGAAGAACCTGACCCTTATTCTATATGGCTTCAGAGGGAACAACTCACATCAATGAGTGTAGTTACAGGAAGCAGAATTTGACTTACTTTAGGGAAGACATTTCCAGTGATGAGAATAATTTGAAAACTTACTGGGCTCTTTTACTGTGATTTAAGTGTTCCTTCTCTAGAATTGCTCAATCAGACCACATTACTGCAAGAAATAGCCATGCACACTTGAAGTGTCATTGGCTCACAGTATGACTGTATCTTTTAAGACAGCTTTAAAAATAAAGTCTACTTCCTGCCCAAAGTTTCTTATTCCATTACCTCATCTACTAGGTCAAGGTATCCAGAATTATAACAGTTCCACACACAACGAAGGAAATGTTTATCTCTTATAAATTTAATTTACTCATTTGACCTAAGATAAGCCTGAATAATGCTATTATTATTATTATCATTATTAATTATTATTATTATTTTGAGACGGAGTCTCGCTCTGTCTTGCTGTGTCACCCAGGCTGGAGTGCAGTGGCGTGATCTCGGCTCACTGCAACCTCCGTCTTCCGGGTTCAAGCGATTCTCCTGCCTCAGCCTCCTGAGCAGCTGGGACTACAGGCATCTGCCACCACGCCTGGCTAATTTTTGTATTTTCAGTAGAGACAGGGTTTCACCATGTTGGCCAGGCTGGTCTCAAACTCCTGACCTCAGGTGATCCACCTACCTCGGCCTCCCAAAGTGCCGGGATTACAGTCGTGAGCCACCACGCCTGGCCTGATAATGCTATTATTGAAACACTATAAATTCAAGAATGTGATCAGCACTTTTGCCATTTTTGTGCTATAACCAAAAATTTAAAATTAATGGGCATTATTTACCTGAAGTTATTTGGCAATAAGATGGATTTTAGGTAATCATATTTGAAATTTATTTAATAGGTAACATTTTCAGCAACTGTTTAGCTACACTGGAAAAAGGAAGAATGTGCTGAAGATTCACACGTATAACTTAGTCATGTTTCAGGAACTTTCTCTATCAATTTATAAGAAAACCCAGACAGAGAAGATCTCCACATTATTCTTGAAAAATCAATATCATAATACACCATATCCCACAAAACTGGCTTCCGCATGTACTTTCCTCATTTTGCCTAATGTCACCAGTTTTCTTCTAGATTTCTAGGCTCAGATTCTGAACTTCCATATAGCCAGTTGTCAAGGTGACAATGAACCACAATTGATAGGATATATTTTGAGGATTCTGACCCTTTCTCCCAATCCATCACAACCTCTGAAGAAAGGGGTAGACCTTGACTACCACATTCTGTATCTTGTAGCTTGTACTGGCTCTATATCCCACCCCGTCACTGACCTCAGCTATTTAGAGAGATGTGATCCACTCCATCAAGGAGAGCCCATCCACAGATTAGCTGGTGATCTGAGGATAAAAGACCATCTGAACCAACCATGTGTTGCTTGCAGAAATTTTGGAACTAGAAAGCTGAAAGATTATTGCCAATTAGCAAAAGAAGTTGAAGCTGAGGTCTCGCATGATAGAGTTAGGATTGTAGATTGTGGGTCAAACAAAGCCACATGCAAATGGAAGTTATGGGCTGGAAAATCCTGAGTAAACATGAGAAGATGGTCAAGAGGGCATGGAGAAGGGAGCAGACCTGCAGAGAGATGCAGAGATGAGCAATGAGGTATCTCCTCAGAGACATGGGAGACATGTCCCAGTTTTGGTTTTCAACTCCAATATGAGTCTTGGTGGCATTTTGCTAGTTAAAGATGCTGATCATCTACAGCTCCAGAATTAAAATATACTACATAAGTAAAATGTGCATACCAGCTAATGTCAGTTATAGCGCAGAGCTTTCTAAATATGGCCAAATCTTCACATGGTACTGAGAAATATTATTTGGCATACTGGTGCATGGTAATCACATTTTTCAAACCATATGTAACTGTCAGTAAATAAGAGCAAAGTAGATTCCAAAGAATGTGATCTAATCAACAGAGCAAAACATAAATTCCAGATCCCTCCTCAAAACTTTGCAGAGAAGTGCTTTCTTTCACTGATTCCAGAATTTGCATTTTGCATTTTGCATACAAACAGACCCCATTCTTTTGTGCCCACCAATCAGGATAGTGAGTTCTTTGACCATCAAAATATCTGCAAATTTGCATCATTTAAGAAATAGTTATTACTTAGAAACTCTTTACAAGCATTGGGTTAAATCTCGTGCATTATACAAAACATTTAAGACATCGATATGCTAAAGAAATGTGGAATCTAACTGGGCAAACATAATAGAGATATCTGAAAAGATTGCAATATAGCATAGCTGTATTGTTCTAGTTATCTATTGCTGTGTAATGAAACGATCTGTCACATACATGAGCCCAATGATAACCTGTGTGTATTGGCCCACATGTTGTTTACTTCTTCACAGTAGGCTATTAACTCAAAGCCCATAAGCCCTAAACTCAAACTTTTACACATCCAGTTTTTATAAATATAGCACAAATAAGCATATTTTAGGCCACTTAGAGCCTGCCTACTTTGCACACTTCGTAAACTGCACCCAATATCTGCTAAGTAGACATAAGAAAAAGTCTGGGGCTATAAATGGCTGCTATGGCCTTCTGAGGTCTCTGTCCCACAGTGCTGCTGAGCAGAAGTATCTAGACATGTTAGCCTGCTCTCTGATTCCCTTGCCTCCTGGAAGTTCTTGTGCCTCTTCCCCTTCTGGTGCTGGCTCCTCACTGCTGCCTCTGGGATGTCTTCTGCTGTGAGGGACCTCCCCTCAGATGCAGCCTGAGAGTAAAGTAGATTCCAAAGAACATGATCTAATCAACAGAGCAATAGATACATTCCAGATCCCTTCTCAAAACTTGCAGAGAAGTGCTTTCTTTCACTGATTCCAGATTATTTGCATTTTGTCTGCCAACAGACTCCATTCTTTTGTGCCTACCAAGGAAAGCTCATTGTATGCTACTGCCCCTCGTAGTCGTTTTTTTCCCTCAATATACCTGAAATCCCTTTATAGCTGAAACACCTGAAGTCCTTGAACTCCCTACAACACCTTAAAAGCTCATGGCGTAAAACAACCACAGAAGCACTAATTTAGGTCAGTTTGGAATTTAGACAAAGTGAGGTGGGGATGGTTTGTCTCCGTACTACTTGGGTACCAGCAGGAGCAGCTCAACCTGGGGTCCCATCCAAGATAGCTTCCTCGTTCACATCTCTGGCATCTTGATGTTCTTTCTCTCTCTCTCTCTCCATAGGGTATTTCATCCTCCAGGGCCTTGCCACGTGACTCGTACTTCTTAACCACATGACAGCCTGAGGGTTGGTTGGCCTTGTTACATGGTGGAGGCTTCTCTAAAGCAAACATTCCAAGAGGCCCGAGAGGAAGCTATGAGACTTCTTATCTAGCCTCAGACATCCCAGAATGATATTTACACAGCGTTCTGCTGGTCAAGCAAGTCACAAAGGACAACTCTGACTCAGGGAAAGGGAACTTAGACTCTACCTCTCAATGGAAGAAGTAGGAAAGAATTTGTAGCTATATTTAATCTACCAGAATGATTATTTATTTATTTATGTACACTGGATAAGACAAACAAGAATTGTTTATACTCTATCCCAGGGGTCAGCAGACTATAGCCTGTGGGCCAGATCTAGCCCACTCCCTGTTTTTGTAAATAAAGTTTTGTTGGAACATAGTCATGCCTATTTGCTTACATACTGTCTGTGTCTGTGTTTGTGTTACAGCCACAGAGTTAAGTAGTCTCACTGGAGACTGTATGACTTGTACAGAATAAGATATTCACTATCTGGTCCTTTATAAGATAAATTTGCTAACCCTTGTTAAACACGTAGTTATGTTCTGCTAATGTTTGATTTTAATTGCTTTTCTTAAAAAATTTAAATAGTCTTTTAAAAGTACACTTAACTATAGAAACTCCTTAGAAAAAATCAGCTTACGAACCTGCAACTTACACACTGCCATAGACACGCAACAGAGCTAGCTCTAGGCAGTAGAGAGTCACTTCTGCCTGCCACCCACAGGTGGTATCCACAGTAGTGCCATTGATTGATTGATTGATTGATTGATTGATTTAGAGACAGAGTGTCACTGACACCCAGGCTAGAGTGCAGTGGCATAATCACAGCTCACTGCAGCCTTGAAACTCTGGGGTTTAAGTGATCTTCCCGCCCCACCCTCCTGAGTAGCTAGGACTTCAGGCACATGCCACCATGCCCAACTAGTTTTTAAATTGTTTTGCCACAGTCTCCCTGTGTTGCCCAGGCTGGTCTTGAACTCCTGGCCTGGAGTGATCCTCCCTCCTCGCCCTCCCAAAGCACTGAGATTACAGGCACTAGCCACCATACCTGGCCTGTTCATTTTAATTCTTGACTGTGTACTTGAGAAGTGACTGTGTTTGCTGAATGTGTGCTTAGTTTTAAAGTGTTTTCAAACAGTACTTACCCTATCAAGAGCAATAAGTATAAAAAAAGAATGCTAAAAAGTGTTAAGTAATAAAAGGCAGAGTACAATTACGACAAAAAGTAAAGATAACTCAAAAAGTGAACATGGTATGAAACTTGTGCTTTTTATTTGAGTGCATGAGGTAAATCCTCAGAAGAATAGATTCTGAGGAACTAAAAGTGAATCATGAAAAAGTGAAACGGACAATAATCATCAAGAAAAATATGAAAATAACACAATGAAAACACACGTGTAAGGCCAAAGGAGCAATCTCAGAGACTTGTACGCCTTAGATCCTGATGTTTATTTAGGAGATAATTTTCAGCGTTTGAGGACTTGAAGGCCAAGTCCTCAGTAAATGGATGGTCTTGGAACTTTTGGTGAAAGATATATTTCCATAGGTTCAAGGCCCCAGTGTTCTGCACAATATCAAAGTGAGAAGAGTGTGAATACCAAAAAAAAAAACAATTCCCTACACTTGCAGAGATCAACAAAGAAGAATGTTTTCCACCTCGGCAGACAAAACTGATCTTTTTATAGAAAAAGAAGTTTGACAGTATACACAGCATTGAGAAAAAAAAGAACGCCTAATTTAAAGCTGCAAAGAACCAACTGACTCTCATTTGCCGAAAATCTTTCCATGAACTAAGAAGTTTTTTACAACCAACCTGATCTTAAATATTTTAAAAATAGATTAGTGAATATTAAGTTCTATAGTTAAAAGAAACAAGGAAACAGAGAAGCAAATCAGCACCCACACTCCAATGTCTGATCTATCACTTTTTGACACAGTGATTTCCACCAACACATTAACTTTCGTTGCAAATACTGGGGTAAACTTTGTATATAATTTTTTATTCATTGTGATTGAAAGCTTAGCTATTAAAAAACCTTTTATTAACAGCGTCTACTTATTTTTTACAAATGGAGATATTTTTCCATTCTATGAAACCAGAATAAAATATGGAAATATATTTGAACACTGAAGACTTTCAGTTTCAACCATAACACTCGATTCTCTTTCTGTGTGTATCAAAAGAGCCTCATAGTTTTTATTGATTGACTTTATCTTAAGTTCTAATAGAACACTACTGTCATCTGTTTTATTCATAGAGGTTCCATTTCTTTAGGGGAAGAAAATGTTCTACTGTCTAAAAGTTCGAAAATCATGATAATAAATACGAGAAACTATTGGAGATTTTTGAGCAGGAAAGTTACATAATGAAAGTGGTGTTTTAGGAACATATTAATCTGGCTTCTTGTCAGCTGGATTGCCCAGAGACCAGTTAAAAAGATACTGTGAACAGCATCCTGTGAAAATAACCATTATAATACAATAGGAAATGGAACTAAGACCTATTATATCTGTTGGAAATCATGAAAGGCATAAAACAAAGTGGTTGAAAAATCATGTTTACATACCAAATAGATATGTTGAAAGTCTTTTCACCTTCAAGCGCTATGATTTCCTCTATTTTGACTTCAAATAAAAAATGTAAAAAAGGACGAAATGACACTACAGAGAGTGTTGAGAGAGATCTCTAATATAGAAAAAAGCACCTAGCAAATTGTTACCCTACTTCATTTAAAATGCCTCTGGTTGGTTTAACAGCGTTGACTAGATACAAGAATTCTTTGAACTGAACTTTTGGTAATGAAAATCTCCCTCCAGTCCCATCTTTAACCTCAAAATATTTTTCCTTGATTTTACGAAATTATGTTTCAAAGATAATAAATGTTCTTTCTGGAATATTGTAGAAATACATATAAGCAAACAAAAAATTAAAGTTACTTGAAATTCTACAACCTAGATAGAATGATTTGAAAGACTATACATTTTTAATGTTTTGTCTCTCCAATGTTATTCTATACAAATATCTACCAGTAAACACACAAGGTTTCGAATGAAACAGGATTATACTATACATTCAGCTAAATGTTTCAAAAATGTATCAATTACATATTATTAGTTAAATATTTAGCATCCAGGGGATAATTATTTAATAAATATCAATGGCCTGAAATCTAATTGTACAATTTTAAGCAGACTATCTTGAAATTTAAATTTAATTAAAATTATGGTCATAAGATATGCACAATCTCCAAAACATAATAAATTTAATCTGTATCCAATCATAGATTTTGAGGCAAAGTATTTACAAACACCAGTCCCTTTTAAATTCAATATTGGCTTGGCTCCACTGCAAGAATTTAGTATCCCAAAGGTCTATCTGAACATTTCACCATATCGGGTCCATATGAACGTCTCAACATGTTGGAACAAAATAGACTCCAGAGTATAACTATTTTATTCTACCCAGGTCATCACAAGCCCAATATTTCCAATCGATGGTATCAGTAAGGCACAATTTTGCTGCCTTAAATGGGTGTTTTCTCCCATCCTTTTCCCTCCTCAGCAAGAGTCATTAAAACTTTATCTCATTTTTCATTATTCTGCTTCCTGACACTTTTACCGCATAAGGATATTGAACTTTTAGTGATTCAATGACTGGCTCAAAGGACATAATCAGTTATGGGAATGTCTAGGACTTGACTCCTTGATGCTTCATTTTTCTCCTGGCTAGAATACAAGGGCTCCTGACACCATACCTATTGCCTTATGTCAAAAGGCGTGATATATAAATCCTGGAAGCCCTCACTGACACAGTTCCACTTATAGCAGCGATTTTGTGACACAGGACTTCAGGATAGTGTGTGGCAGACACAGATTGTATGAAAAACAAAAATCACAACCACAAAAAGTCTTTCACATTACTCAAAGTTGCATGATATCGCTCTGTGAATTAAAGTCAGACTCAATAACCAACACCGGTTTTTTACTTATCAGATTGGCAACAGAGAAAAAGTTGAACAAAATTCTGTTTCTGAGGCTATGGGGTAACAGGTACTCTCATACGTTGCTGGTGGCAGAACACAATGACACAACCCCCATAAAGGACATTTTGGCAATATTTTTAATAGTTGCAAATGTGTTTACCCTTTGACCCAGCAGTTTCACTTCTGGGAATGCATCTTACTGACACATCTGCACACATCAAAATGATCTGTGTCTAAGGTTATTCATGATGGCATTGTTGGTGAAGGCAAAAGATTGGAAATAACCCAAGTGTCTACCAGCAGGGTGGTTAATTAAATTACGGTACATGCACACAATGGAATATTAGGTGGCTGTAAAAAAAACAATGAGGAAGCATAAGATGTCCTGATAAGGAAAAATCTCAGGGAAATATTGTTAAAGATAAAACTCAAGGTGTGGAGTAAAGTGTATGATAATCTACATTTGATACAAGAAGTGGAGGAAGTAATATGAACAATTAATACAAGCAGTTATTCATGGGAGGAGTAGGAATGAGATAAATAATGCAAGGTAGGAGAGAACCTTCTCAGTGTCTACTTTGTTTAAGTTTTTTAAAAAGTTTTAAAAAATCGTTTGACTATTACCTATTAAAACAAAAACTAAATAAATGCTTAGAAGACATATATTTAGTTTCATTGTTCTAGTTAAATAACAGGCCAGGGAAAGAGTGCCATAAATCCTTTCTGGCTTAATCATTTTGAACGGGAGCATTAAGATATCTTCTTAGATGAGCTCTCTTGTTGCAAGAAAAAGGTTAAGAAAAATATTAAATCAATGTACTGATAATTTCGCTTGATAATCACCTGGGAGTTTGCTGCTTTACGGCATTAAGATATCTAGGAATATCCTAAGAAACACTGTGGACTTTTCTCACTTTTCCAACTTTGCCTTTTATGAAGAGTGACAGGACGTCAGCACCTCCCTATTCCAAATACATCTATGTCATATCTGAGAGGAAAATGGAAAAACTACACTTTGATATGGATAATCATTTGTTTTAATAAATAACACAAAAGATCACAGGAAAGTGATTAAGCTGAGTGCAGAGAATTGTCAAATTTGTTTTTAGAAAAGGCTTGTGTATGCAGCAGAGTCAAATAGTAATTTGATTAGAATAGAGGGCCCAATTGAATAAAACAGATATAATTAATTAACTTGATAGGGTAATTTTCAAATCTTCACTTCACATGTGATTACATGTAGGCACATTTTGCTCCTCAAAAATCAGGCTTTCCTGGCAGGGTGCAGTGGCTCAAGCCTGTAATCCCAGCACTTTGGGAGGCTGAGGTGGGTGGATCACTTGAGGCCAGGAATTCAAGACCAGCCTGGCCAACATGGTGAAACCCTGTCTCTATGGAAAATACAAAAATTAGTTGGGTGTGGTGGTGGGCACCTGTAATCCCAGCTACTTGGGAGGCTGAGGCAGGAGAATCGCTTGCACTGTACTCCAGCCTGGGCAACAGAGCGAGACTCCATCTCAAAAAAAAAAATCGGTCTTTCTTAGTAGGATTATGAGTTCTGCTTCAAAATAAGATTTTTGTAATAAAGTTGAAGGAGGAGAACACAAAGCTCTTAGGGTTGGACAGAAATTTTGCATTAATGTTCTGTTACCAGAACTATGCATCATTATTATATATATTATTATTTTTAAAAATGAAATGAACACTAGCTGTGGGATTTTAGAAAGGGCATTTAACTGTCTCTGAGTTCCAGTTTCCTCACCTATTCATAGGGATGGTAATAATATCTTGTTCATAGGGTGTTGTAAGGAATAAAAGAGTTAATGTGTTTGAGAATGCGATTAATACCATGCCTGACATTAAGTGCTCATTAAGTGGTGGCTAATATTTTGATCTTTTTGAATATCAACATTCCTACAAGAATTTATTAGTTTTACTATACATAGTCATGTTCTCAGAAACGTGTTGTTGGGTAATTTTGCCATTGTGTGAACATCATATAATGTACTTACACAAACCTAAATAGTGTAGCCTACTACACCTGTAGGCTATATGGTATAGCTTATTGCCCCTAGGCAACAAACCAGTGCATCATATTACTGTACTAAATACTGTAGGCAACTGTAACACATTGGTAAGTATTTGTGCATGTCAACATAGAAAAGGTACAATAAAAATACAGTGTTATAATCTTATGAGACCACCCTTGTATATACAGTCATTGACTAAAACATCATTTTGCAGTGCACGACTATGCACACACACACCCCCATATATAACATTTGTGATATAAATTATAATAGCAAGAATGCTTATGATATGCTAATTGTAAAACTGGGATATGAAATTAAATGAATGTTATGATTTAACAACAAGACATACACAAATACAGGCCAGGTGCGGTGGCTCACGCCTGTGATCCCAGCACTTTGGGAGGCCGAAGCAGGTGGATCACCTTAGGTCAGGAGTTTGTAACCAGCCTGGCCAACATGGTGAAATCCCATCTCTACTAAAATTATAAAAAATTAGCCAGGCATGGTGGCGCATGCCTGTAATCCTAGCTACTTAGGAGGCTGAGGCAGGAGAATCACTTGAACCTGGGAGGTGGAGGTTGCAGTGAGCCAAGATCACACCATTGCACTCCAGCTTGGGCAACAAGAGTGAAACTCCATCTCAAAAAAAGAAAAAGAAAGAAAGAAATATACAAGTACAATAATAGTGGAAGTATTGGAATAAACTATTAGTGACTATTCTTTTCTTTTCTCTATTTCCCAAATGTTTTCTAAAAATTTTCTCTAACGTTATAATGACAATAAGGATAATATAATAAACTTGGCAAGGGAGAAGAAATGAAAATAAATTGTGAAAAAGAATAAACTACCTTGATCGAGGTTATAATTTCTCTCCAACCTTAAGAGCTTTGTGTTCTCCTGCTTCAGCTTTATTACAAAAATCTTATTTTGAAGCAGAACTCATAATTCTACTAAGAAAGCCTGATGTTTTTGTTTTTGTTTTTGAGATGAAGTCTTGTTCTGTTGCCCAGGCTGGAGTGCAGTGGTGCAATCTCAGTCCACTTCAACCTCTGTCTCCCTGGGTCAAGTGATTCTCCTGCCTCAGCCTCCTAAGTAGCTGGGATTACAGGTGCCCACCACCCACCCTGCTAATTTTTGTATTTTTAGTAGGGACAGGGTTTCACCATATTGGCCAGGTTGATCTTGAATTCCTGGCCTCAAGTGATCCACCCACCTCAGCCTCCCAAAGTGCTGGGATTACAGGCTTGAGCCACTGCACCTGGCCAGGAAAGCCTGATTTTTGAGGGGCAAAATATGCCTATGTAAAACTGCCTTGATTGGGGTTATAATTCAGGGTCCACCCCAATCCCAACTTCACTCCCAGCTCACAAATACTCTACATATACTACGACAACTGAGAGTAAACTCTTCTGAGATGGGTATGTAAAAAGTGCTTCTAGGGACAGAGAATGGACTACGTCAGAAGAAGGAAGAAAATATATAGTTGAGAGAAAGAAAAGAAAAATTGAATTTTTAGCACAGGTCAGAGACTGCTAGTTGCCTTCCCAAGTGCTTCTTTTCTTCTGTAGTAACAGAACCCCAATTTTGTCATGATAGTTACGGACTCTGTTAAAAATACCTTCTCAGAGTCCCTTGCAACTAGGGCTGGTCATGGAACCCAGTTCTGACCAATGAATGTAATCAGAAATCTCTGGGGAAACTCAGCCCTTTTGGCTTTCTGCCCCTTTCTCCTTCCTCTTGCCAGGAATGCAGATTTATTTGCCTGCTCTACAGCAGTCATGCTACAATTGTGCTTATGAATGTTACAAGGTAAGCTTGGCAGGACAAAAAGTGTGAGTCTGGGTCCCTGCCTGGCTCATCAAGTAGCTGCACCTTACTGGACAAGTATTCTTGTTAGGTGAGAAAACTGAGTTCTTCCATGTGAAATCTACCATGAGAATATTTTGCTTTTTGCATGCAATCAAATCCTAACTGATACACACCAACTTCCAGTTATGCCTAAAGCTAATTGAAGGGAAAGACATTGTTTTCAAACCTTGAATTGATACAAATAGGGTGAAAGTTCAGAAGAACTGAAATGGCCACACAAACTCCACATACTCATCATGCATCCATTTAGCTATGGCCTGATTAAGCTATGTGGGCTCTGTTCTGGAAGACCACCCAGAGACTGTGTACTCGTGACCTTGCGTGTTTTTTTTATTTTATTTTAATGTGGAAAAGTTACATTAAAAAGTCGCATATGTATCATGCTTTCTGATATTGTTTGGCTCTGTGTGCCCACCCAAATCTCATCTCAAATTATAATCCCCATGTGTCAGGGAAGGGACCTAGTGGGAGGTGACTGGATCATGGGGGTGGTTTCTCCCAGCCTCTTCTTGTGATAGTGAGTGAATTCTCATGAGATCTGATGGTTTAAAAGTATGGCACTTCCCCCATCGCTGTCTGCCTCTCCTGCCACCATGTAAGACATGCCTTGCTTTCCATCCACCTTCTGCCATGATTGTAAGTTTTCTGAGCCCTCCAAGCCATGCAGAACTGTGAGTCAATTAAACCTCTTTTCTTTATAAATTACCCAGTCTCAGGTAGTTCTTTACAGCAGTGTGAAAACAGACTAGTACACATTATTTTACACCCTGAGTCTGTGTGTCTAAATACAGTCCTTGAATTATATGTATGAATGCTAATCAGCAGCAACTTGGATTGCTTCAGGCAGATGTGGTTCCACAGTGAAATACAGGAAGTATCAGTGATTCTGTCAACAGGAGGGAACACTTCCAAGGAGTATTCTACCTGGAAGGTTTCTTCTTTCCCCTCAAAATTCAGCCTGGCCTGTAAAACCCCTCCCATCACCACAGCAGAACAGATGCAGCACAAAGAGACCCAAAAAATGAGAAGTCATTTCTGAATATAAGGTAACTGTGATCTGCCTGTCACAGCGTGGACATCCTTCTGTTTTAGCAGAGATAGTGTTAGTGTTGGTGTGTGGCTGTTGTTAGTACATCCATGGCAAGTGAGACAGTCAGGACTTAGATCCAGGTATATCTGACTGCCATGATCTCACCATTACACAGCATGGTCTCATTTTCGAATTGTTGACCGCCTTAAGTGTGAACTTCAAGTAGTTGTAGACTGAGATTAAGAATTCTCAGCACTCAGGGGAAGGGAAGGATGAAGGGGGAAAATAATATAAATGTATTTATTATCACTGAACTGTACACTTAAAAATGGTAAAGCTGGTAAATTATATATGTACATTTTGCTTCAGTAAAAAGAAATTTAAAAAACAGAAAAGAATTCTCAGCATAAGAAGAAATGACTCCAACACAGACCCATGGTCTATATAACCCTTCCCTCCAGCACAGCAGGCAGATAGAGCACAAACAGGTAGCCCAATGTGATGCCCAGAAAGTTCAGTGGATCCTGAAGGACCAGAACCTGCATTCGGAGAATCTCAAGCAAGGCAGAGCTGCCCCATCTCCCATTCTTTTCACAAGTATGTGTTCTCTGAGTTTGATTAAGTCACTATTGCTTAGTGAGAGAGAAAAGTATTGGAATAACAAGCACAATCCTTTGCACTGAAATAAACTAATATGCACTGACAGCTCACTGGAGAGGCATCATCTGACATGGCAATGGTGGAGCCTCTCTGCATTTGCCAGTCAGGGTCCTGGCAGGTAACATATGGCACAATCAAATTGAGTAATTTGGAGAGTTTAACAAAGGGATTATACGCAAAGATGTGCACAAGGTTTGGGAAAAGCAACACGTGATGGAACAACACCCTGCAACTTGTAGCAGCAGAGAGCTTTCAATACCTCAAGGTCTGAAGTGAGAAGGGTTGAAAGTACAGACAGGGTATAAGAATGAACTTCCTGACAGGAGCTAAGAAATGGGATAAAGGCATTCAGTTGGAGACAACTGACAACTAAAGAGGGAGAATAAATACCTTGACTTGACATTTCTTTCACCCTCTAATTTCCTGCTGGTATTTCTTTTTAGCTGAACTCTACTGAAAGACATTGGCTAATGGATTTCATTGGTCAAGTCTAGATGGTTTAGCTTCCTGGTGCACAAAATATGGTAGAGAAAGATGGAGAGTGGATCTTGAAGGGCAGGCAGAAGACAACCTGTATATTCCAAATGGTTCCAATAGTGAGACTTTTAATAAGAGGCTACTTGTGGAGGTTTGGTCACAGTTAAGAGGCCTAAGAAAAATGTTAGAGCACCCAGGAACTAGCACTATCAAGAATTACAATCCCTAGAACGGAAGGGACGAGTGGTGGCAATGCTGTTACTGGAACTTGGAGAATTGCAGTCTTGGGGAAGAGGAGGGAGAAACTATCATTTCAGGGAATTTCAGTCTTTGTGAGGAAGTGGTCATGAAGCAACCAGGAAATGGAGACGAAATACTGTCCTCTCTCGTATTCTTCAATCTTCTTGCCAGTTCCCGCTACTTACTCAACCCAACCAGAAACCATATAGGAAGGAACTGGAATGTTGAAGTCTATAGGGCTCAGCTTCCTAAGACAGAGCAATGCCAAGATGGGTGGACGCTGCATCTGGGGGAGAATAACTGCACAACAATTTAACATGTAAATTATTCCATCTCTTGTATTATCTCTCTCTCTCTTTTTTCCTTTGAGAATTATTCATTCATTTGTTTTCAGCAAATATTCACTGAGCACCTATTATGTGCCAGCCACTCTTCTTAATTTAGAGATAGAATATAAAAAAGACAGAAAAGGTCTTAGGTTTCAGGAAGTTTATTATATACTGAAAGGGAGGAAGAAAATAAACAAATACTATGCTATGTATATATGCAAGATAATTTTAGATGGTGATATGTGCTATAAAGGAAATAAAACACAATGGGTCAATTGAATGGGGAGGTGGGAGGGCACATCTCTAAAGAGGGGCCATTTGAGTTGAGACTAGATGAGACGGGTAGAGCCAGCCACACAAGGATCCAGCAGAGGCAAAGCATTCCAGGCAAAGCAAAGGGCAAATGCAAAAAAGACTGAGAGAGGGGAGTAAGTTTGATATGTTCAAGGATCAGAGTAAGGGACACCTGAGCTGCAACATAAAGGTAGAAGATGGGGTTGGTGCAGGGACCAGATTAAGGAATGTCCTGTAGGCCATGGTAGGTAAATGGAGGGAAAACTACTAGGAGGCTTACTGCAGCAGAGACATGCTCTGATTCCTCTTCTAAAAGATCACTCTGACTGCTATGTGGAAAAAGGGTTGGGCGTTGGAGTAGGAAAGGGAGAAATGCAGCAAGAATCGAAGCAAAGGGACAAGCTAGGAGGCTTATTGCAGTGGTCAAAGGAAGAATACTGTCAAGTGAGATGGTTGATGGAAGTGGTAAGATATAATTGTATTTGGATATATTGCAGGGACAGACATCATGACTCACTGACAGACTGGATATGAAGTTTAAAGAAAGGTAGTACATTTGAATCATTCCTAAGCTTTTGGTTTAAGAAGGCGGGTGCATGGTTTTACCACTTACTAAACTGGGAGAAGAATCAGTTCTCATTTAGAAACTTCCACACGGACACACAGACACATTCTAACATCTTTTGGTCACTTACCTCTTTTCTGACTGGAAAGAGATGAGTGGTCAAAGGATGTTATTTCAGTCTTTGAAATTAATGAGTAATATACTGGGTGATATTATAACCTACTGGGTGACATACTGGCCAAGTTCTGCCACTTCCCATCAAGCTTCTAAAAAATGTTTTCTACATCCACTCTTTTCATTTCCTTTGCCTATACTCACTTGATGCTGCCACCCATAACGATTGGCCAGTACTGTTCTTGCTAACATCTCTATGTAATTAATGCAGAGAACACAAATTAATCTTAGGGTTTTGGATTACTGTACTGGCTGGAATGAGGATTGCTACCACATGATAGGGGCAAGGAGGAGTATGTCTGGAACACAAAAAATTCTCTAGTGGTGTCTCGTAGCACTCCCTTGTCCTGTGATTAAATCAATGGAAAGCTATGTTAACACAATACAGGAAAACTAATGGCCCACACCATTTATGAATGAAGGTTTGAGTCACCCCACCATGACCATCAGAGGTCCTTGCTGAGGGTGAAGGTAATGGGGAATGGGTACTGAAAGAAGGTAGTTATAAATACCAATTGCAGCTATGTGACCAATTGCAAAAACAAGAACTATAATAATGTAAAGTGTTTCTTCCTTATTTAAATTATTTTCTTCCCTGCTACCATTCCTGCACCTTCTAAAATAATGTATTAATAGTATTAATCTTATATCTCAGTATTAAATTATAGGATGTCAAAAGGAGAGTGTGGCATAGCTAGAAGAGAAATGAGTATCACACAAAAATGGAAAAAAGGACTTGGCCTCCTCTTTCGGGAAAAGAGTCTTTCTTAGTTCAGACTGCCACAACAATGTAACATAACTGGGTGGTTTATGAGAAAAAGAGAAATTTATTTCTCACAGTTCTGGAGTCTAGATTTATGAGATCAGGGTGCCAGCCTGGTTGGAGTCTGGTGAGGGCTGTCTTCTGGATTGCAGACAGCTGACTTCTTGTATCCTCACATGGTGGAGCGAGGGCAAGAAAACTCTCTGAAGTCTCTTTCATATGGACACTGATCACATTCACAAGGCCTTCATCCCCATGACCTTCTAATATCATCACATTGAGAGTTAGGATTTCAACATATAAATTTTGGGGTGACACAGACATTGTCAATTGCAGAGTCCTTGTGTTTTGATGTTGCATGGGGAATATTTTCATCAGGTTAGGCCAAAGCATGATTTTGTTATTGTCTTTATTCAGAAGATAAATACAGTCAAAAGAGTTATGTATTGATGAAAAGTTAGCAAAGAGTAGACTATAGTTGCTTTGTACACTTTTAGACTTAGTTAAGATGAAGCTACATTTCTCAGAATTCTCTTTCCTACATGGTTCTGATTTGGCATTGCCCGTAAGAGAAATTTGCATGAGATTGGGAAGGTAGAAGTGAAGCTGCAGGTATCTTGTAACACTCTGAAGGTGGGTGCTGAGCACCTGGCCCTGTGGCAGTTCACACACGCTGTCACTGCTCTGCTAGCCCACCTTGTTGGTATGAGATAACATCCAGACCCTCCTGCTCCTACTGAATCTCCTCCTTCAGTTTCCGGAAGTCCTGGCCAAGTGCATGTGCAGCTCCATGGGAAAAGGGGCTAGCTTCTCTTTTAGGTTTCCCACCACACTGAGGTTGTTGGTGGTGAGAACCAGGCTCAGTCCTGGTTTCCGTTTGCTCTCATCACGTGCACCCTTCTTTCCTTACTGCTTGTCTGGCTGACCTAAATCAATTTTAGACTTAATACTAGATACAGAAGCAACAGCCTGCATAGATTGCTCCACCAGCTTCTGCAACTGCATCCCACCCAATCTCCACAATAAATCCCATATTCAGTTTTGCTTATTAGCAGTTCTGCTTCTCTGGTCAAACCCAAAAGCTTCCTAGATGTCCGGGCATTTGCTTTTAATCCAGAAACAATCTAGGATCATGCAGTATATTTAGTTTTCACATATTTTTCATCTCCTCAGACTAGAGCAGTTCTCCAGCCCCCTCCACAATCTTTTTGTTTCTTTCATGTCATTGACATTTTTTAAAAAACCTGGGCCATTGTTTTTGTAAATCTTCAACTTGAATATGTTATTGTTTTCTCATGATCCAATTTTGGTTAAGGGTTTTGGCAGGGGTTCTGTAAGAGAATTTATTTCCTGCTCAGTGCTCACCTCCAGATACTCTTAATTTCAGTTTGTTTCATTATTGCTAACGTTAAGTTTGATCTCTTTGTTAAGAGATCTGGTATCTGAAAGATTTCACCTTTGAGAATGTAACTTTTTTCTTTGAAATTAATGAGTAACTCACTGGGTGATATTATAAAATTATATGCACATCCTGCTCCCCAGTAATCTCTCACCTAGGGATTTGAGCATCCATTGATGATCAATTACTGCTACAGAGGTTGCAAAAGAGTGACTTAAGATGTTATCATCCCTTTAACATTTATTAGTTGGCATTCTTTTGTAGAGAACTTTCCATTCTCTCACCTTCCTTTTTAATGCTTTTGCTATCAGCGTGAGCTCATAAATTTTATTTTTTAATGCCATAATTTAATGCCATTATCTCATTTTTCATTCCGATGCTCAAATTGTCAAAACTTCAACCAGTGAGTGCTCCTTTAAACCAGCAAATATGTTCGGGACCGGGCGCCGAGGCTCACGCCTGTAATCCCAGCACTTCGGGAGGCCAAGACGGGCAGATCATGAGGTCAGGAGATCGAGACCATCCTGGCTAACACAGTGAAACCCCATTTCTACTGAAAATACAAAAAAAATTAGCCGGACGTGGTGGTGGGTGCCTGTAGTCCCAGCTACTCGGGAGGCTGAGGCAGGAGAATGGCGTGAACCTGGGAGGTGGAGCTTGCAGTGAGCCGAGATCGCGCCACCTGGGCGACAGAGCGAGACTCCATCTCAAAAAAAAAAACAAAAAACAAAAACCAGCAATTATATTCAATAATATTCTATAAAAGTTTCCTGCAGCTCTCTTAAACGTATTTTAATATATTCTAAATACCCATAATTTTGTTATTAAAATTACATCTTTTAATTTCACTTTAATATATTTATTGCTACATATAATTATATAACACAAAATTTTGTGTGCTTATTTTGTATTCATCAACCTTGCTATATTCTCTTATTAATTTTAATAATTTCTATTTAGATTACTTAAAAGTTTCTGTTTACTCAGTCATATCGCCAGCAATTATGGCAGTGGTGCTACTTTTTCCCCCAAAACTTATATGTTTCATTTTATTTTTGCCTAAATGTACTGGTTTAGATCGCCAATAAAAAAACTGAATATAAGTGGTGTTAACAGGCATTCTTATATTATTCCCAATATTAAATAGAAAGATATTAACATTTCACCATTAAGAATGTTTGCTGTAGGCTTTGACAGATAGCCTCTATGGGATTAACGGGTTTCACTTTTATTATTAGTTTTTAAAGAGGGTATTTTTAAAAAGTTATAGATAGATGCTGAATTTAAACACTTTTTTATTCTATTGAAATCATTGTGTAATTTTTATCCTTCAAATGGTTTTTTGTGGTAGACTATACAAATGTTGACTTGTTTGTGATCTGTTGTCCTTTTGAAGATTGCTGTAACTATATTCATCAGTGGAATTATCTTTAATTTTCCTTTCTGGTACTTGTCAGGTTTTTGTATGAGGTTAGGTTAACCTACTAAAATGATTTGAGGAATGCTGTCTTTTTCAAATGTAAAAAAAATATGGCCAGTATGGTTGCTCATGCTTGTAATCCCAGCACTTTGAGAGGCTGAGGTGGGAGGGTCCCTTGAGGCTAGGTGTTTGAGACATGACTGGGCAGCATAGTGAGACCCTATCTCTAAAACAACAACAACAACAACAACAACAACAACAAATTAGCCAGGCATAGCGGCACATGCTTGTACTTCCATCAGCTTAGGGGGCTGACATAAGAAGATTGCTGGAGCCCCGGAATTCAAGGCTGCAATGAGTTGTAATCACACCACTGCACTCCCGCCTGGACGACAGAGTGAGAGCCAGTCTCTTAAAAAAAAAAAGAAAAAAGAAAAAAGAAAAGAAAAAAGAAAAAATAACTGTAACAGTAGCATGATTTCTCTGCATTGAATAGAACTCAAAGTTGAAGTCAATTGGATGTGGAGATTTTTTTTTTACCTTATTGTGGAAAGGTCTTTACTAATTCAAACTATTTAAATGGTAAAGAATTACTTGTTTTCTTCTTCAATTTTAGGAAAATGCATTTTTTCCAGGAATTTGTCTAAAATTTCAAATATATTGGCATAAAATTGTTTATATTTTATTAACTTGTTATTGCTTCTAGTAATGTCTCTTCATTCCTGATAGTAGTAATTACTTCTTAGTTCTCATTCTACCTATACACATGTACACACACAGGTACAGACACACACACATTTAGTAGGACTAGAATTTTGTCAATTTAATTACACTTTTAGAGGAACCAAATTTTGGTTAAATTGTTCCTCTCTGTTGCATGTCTTCCATTTAATTATTTTCTGTTCTTATCTTTATTGTTTTCCTTCTTTTCTATAAATTCATTTTGCTGGTTTTTGTCTAACTTTTTGCAATGGATGCTTAGCTCACTAAATTTCAGCCCTTATATTTCTAATATACATATTGAAGATTATACATTTTCCTGTTAAAACTGCTTTACCTATCCCACAAGAGTTTGTTAGAAGTGACTCATGGGTTAGTTAGATGTACCCTTCTTAATTTATAAGTGTGGAACTATTTTACTTACATTTAAAAAAAAATAATATCTGGTTTAATTGGATGTGATAAGAAAATGTGTTTTATCTTACCCCAGCTTTTTGAAATGTGGTGAAATTTGCTATGGCTCATTTTATGGTCAATTTTTGAAGATGCTTTATCTGTGCTTAAAAAGACTGTGTATGCAGCAATGATTGAATTTGTACTTTACATCAATTGTATTAATTTTATTTTTCAAATACTATGCAGTCTTAGTAATTTCCAATCTTATATAATCTTATGAATATATTCTTACTTGTTTCTCTAGAAACTGCTGAGAAAACTATGTCAAAATTACCCACTGACGGCCGGGCACGGTGGCTCAAGCCTGTAATCCCAGCACTTTGGGAGGCCGAGACGGGCGGATCACGAGGTCAGGAGATCGAGACCATCCTGGCTAACATGGTGAAACCCCGTCTCTACTAAAAATACAAAAAACTAGCCGGGCGACCTGGCGGGCGCCTGTAGTCCCAGCTACTCGGGAGGCTGAGGCAGGAGAATGGCGTGAACCCGGGAGGCGGAGCTTGCAGTGAGCTGAGATCCAGCCACGGCACTCCAGCCTGGGCAGCAGAGCGACACTCCGTCTCAAAAAAAAAAAAAAAAATTACCCACTGTAATTGATTTTTTTTTCCCCCTGTAGAAACAGGGCCTCAAACTCCTGGCCTCAGGTGATCATTCTGCATCAACCTTTCAAAATGCTGAGATTACAGGTGTCAACTACGGCATCCAGCATACTTGATTTTTATTTATTTTTATTTTTGTTTCATTTAATTATTGTTTTGAATAATAGAGTTTGAAGCTGTAATATGTGAAGATAAATATAAAATTGTTATATTGTCCTGGTAAGTGACACCTCTTAATCAATATATAGAAATTCCCTTTTTTGTTGTTTTTTTTTTCAGTAATGCATCTTACCCAAGAATTTTTAGTGTAAGTATTTCCATGGTATTTCTTTTTGCATTCCCTCATATTTGATCTTTTGTATACACATATTTGAGTTATGTTTGTTACAAATATCATGCAGTTGTATTTTTTACCCCTTCTGACAATATTTGTTCTTTGGTTTATTTAGTCTATTTACATTTAATGTAACTTACTGCAGATAGATTTTGTGTCAATTTAGCAACATATCTGATATTTTCTATTTTTGCCAGCTATTCTACATACTGTTTCCTTTTCACTGGTTGATTGTGTATGTGTGTTATTGTTTTTAATTGCTTGTTTTAAAAATTTTATCTACTTTTTCCTCTTTTTTAGTGGTTACCCTAGACATTTTAAACTGTGTACTTAATATAAACAAAATTCCAAAATAATCACTACTTTCACTTTTTATAAGATCCTTAGAGCATTTTTAACTCAACTTACCCCCTCCTGATTCATATATTTTAGTTGTTATTTACTTTAGTTTTTAAAAAATTCCACTGTTATTATTACTATTTTATACTGTTTATGGTCATGTAGATATACTCACAATTTAACTTGTTCTGCACTCTTCATTCTTTTTGCCATCTAGTCCTATTTTTCTTCTGCCTGAAGTACATTCTTTGGGATTTTCTTTCGTGAATATCTACTGGTTGCAAGCTTACTCTGTAATTGTCTGAAAATGACCTTATCTTGGGTCTGTTTTAAAAATATGTTTTCACTAGGTTAGAAGTCACTTTCTCTCTCAGTATGTTGAAAGTAGCCTTCACTGTTTTTTAGCTTCTATTATCACTACTGAAAACCAGTCTGCTGCTGCTCTTCTGCTGGACCTGCATTGGGTTAATTGATGTTCCCCCAAAATTCATATCCATCCAGAACCTCAAAATGTGACCCTATTTGGAAATAGGGTCTTTTCAGATGTAGTTAATGTAAGATCTCAAGACAAAATCACCCTGGATTCAGAGTGAGTGCTAAACTAATGACTTTTGTCCTTATAAGAAGGGGAGAGGACAGACAGAGGCACCTGGGGTAGGATGCCATATAAAGCAGGAGGCAGAGATTTGAGAAATGCAATTTTAAGCGAGGGAATGCCCAGGATTGCCAGCAACCAATAGAAGCTAGGGAAGAGGCATGATGTAGAGCCTCCCTCATTGTCTCCAGAAAGAACAAACCCTGACAATACCATGATTTCAAACTTCAAGCCTTTAGAAATGTAAGAAAACATGCTTGTTATTTAAGTGGCACAGTTTGGGGCAATTTGTTACAGTAACCCTGGAAGCTAATACAGATTTTGTTACTGGGAAGCAAGGTACTGCTGTAACAGATACCTAAACATTTACTAAAATACTGTAAATAAGTACCTAAAAATGAAGAGTGGCTTTAGAATTGGCTAATGGGTGGAGACTGGAAGAATTTTAAGGTGCTTAATAGAAAAAAAAAGGTAGACTGCTTTGGAGAGGCCATTGGTAGAAATATGAATGTTAGAGATTCTTCTGATGAGGTCTTAGAAGGAAATGAGGATATGTTACTAGAAACTGGAGGAAAAGTAATGCTTGCTATAAAGTGCAGAAAATGTGGCTGAATTGTATTCTGTGGCTAGGTAGAAAACAGAACTTATAAGTGATGAATTTGGATATTTAGCTAAGGAGCTTTCCCAACAAAGTGTGGAAAGTGCAGCCTGAGTTTTTATTGTTGCTTACTGTAAAATGTGACATGAAAGAGGTAAATTGAAGAAAGAACTGTTAAGCAGAAAGGAACCAGAACATTGTGATTTGGAACATTCTCAGCCTATCCATATTTCAAAAAATCCCAAAGCATGTGCTAAATAGAACACCAAAGGTGTGGCTGGCAACCTTTTGCTGGAGAGATTAGGTTTATGACTCATAGATCCAGCCAACCATCTCAGCAGAAACCAGAAATAGAGATGAGGTTATCCAGGCAGAATCTGTGGAGAATACTCATGTCTCAAGGAGGTGTGGACCTCCTTGAGATATATAAGTGACCTATAAGGTTTTTGAAAATGGTATAGCAGCAAAAACAATGCCAGCTTAGACTGAGAAAGCCAGAAGACTCAATAAAATGAAGGAAAGCTGTTGGATTTCTGAGATTCTACACACAGAAAATAGGCTGATAGAACTGCTGAACTACAAACATCTGCTACCCTTTAAGAAAAGAGAATGACTCCAAAAGCAGAGCTGTGGATGCAGAGACAGAGACTAGAGAAGTGGACCCTGAGGCTTCTGCAGGCCCAGAGATTGGATTGATCCACACAGGTTCGCTCTCCGGGTTTGAAGACGAATGGAGTTTTCCCTGCTGGAAGCTTGCTCCAAACCAGTGACCCCATTTTTTTTTCACTTTCTCCCTTTTGGGATGGCAATGTTTACCCTACGCCTGTCTCATCATTGAATTTGGAAAGCAGATAATTTGTTTTCTAGTTTATAGATGCACAGATGGAGAGGAATTTTGTCCCAGGACGGATCATACCCAGCAGAACACCACGTGAAATCAAAGGCAGAGATTGGAAGGAGGTATCTACAACCTGTCTCTCTCCGATTTTTTTTTTTTTTTTTTTTTGATCTTAGACTTCCACCCTCCATAACTAAGAGAATAAGTTGCTGTTGTTTTGGGGCACCCAGTTTGTGGCCATTTGTTAGGGCAGCTCTAGGAAATGAAAACATTATCTTTTATTTTGCTGATTGCAAATTCTTTGTTTTTCATGTTCCACAGCTTCACTCTGATATATGTAACTGTGGACTTCTTTTGATTTACCTTGTTTAGAATTCATTTGGTTTCTTGGATCACTTGGGGTTCCTATTTTCTATTTGGTTTTGGCCTGGAAGTTCCTTATTCACTTTTGATTTTTCAATGCTTTAAATATATTTAAAAATTATTTTTCTAGAAGTTTTTATTGCTTTTAGTATGAGGACTGGTGTAATCAACCCAGGCTAACTTTATTAGAGAAAGAAGTCTCTGCCAGAGTTTCTTGTAATAACCAAATCAAATCATGGCAGTATTATGCTTAATACTCTCTATGGCTACTTATTATGCTTCTGATCAAATCCCAAATCATACACCTGACCCTGGTGATGATGCCTGGATAAAACCCTTCATTCACCTTCTCCTAAAGTATTGTCTCCCTGGAAGCTCCACTCCTTGCCATGTTCCTGCAATGTCTGCAGTGTTATTGCAGAGATTGTTCCCACTGTAGGGAACAATTTCTCTTCTCTCTGCTATATTTTCCCAGCTAAATCTTAGTCATATTTTATTTTTTAATATTAGGATTCTAAGAGATGCAAAAGACTCTATCAAATAAATTAAGAATGACTTTGAAAGTTAATATTTCAGGGCAAAAGAGTTTTCTAATTTTCACATCACACCCTGCAAATAGAATTGTTTCACTTCATTCTGTGGAGTTCATTTCTGTACATATTTATTGAGCACCTCTATGTATCAAGTATTGTGTAGGAGTTTTGAGGAGTGGGGGTTCAAAAATGAATATGACATGATCCTCTCACCTGAAGGACTTCATAGTGTAGTGAAAAAGACAGATAATAAGAAAATAATTTTAATGTATTCTTGTTAGATAAAGGTCTGCAGAGAGAATTATGGATGCCCAGAAGAGGGAAACTTTGCCAACCCTGAGATTTCATAAAATGCTTTCTCAGTACCTTTTCACCAGGTCCTGTACAGCTCAAAATCCCTAGAATCTAGAAAATAATTTTCTCTGATTAAACTGGGTACCAGGAAAGGTAATTTTAGAACTAAAGATGGTTCTGTCTTTTGGCAAGAACATCATCATTTGTATTAGTTAATTTAGCCAATAGCTTTCTTTTTACACACAATAACAAATGAAGAGTTGTCCTCCTGTCTTAAAAGAGTAACTTGTAAGATAATATTATTAGGTCTATTAACTGGGAAGTAGATTGTGATAAACTTGTAAAGCAAAACCCCCTTCACCCAGAAAAGAATTACTTTCCTGACAAGAGAGCTGTACCTTCAAATTGGGAGCACCAGGAACCCTTCCAAGGGCTACATAGGACCACAATTTTAAGGAAATCAACTTCCAGATCTTCACCTTTCACATGTGTACTCTCAGAAAACTACTAAAATTGTCTTCTGTGCTTTCCTAATTTCCACATCTCCATTTATAATCCCTCTTCTCAAACTTTATAAAAGAAAAGTGAACAACTCACTTTTTCCTGAATTGAATTTTACTTTATTGTATTCTCATTGTTTGAAAAAACTTCTGAGGCATCCATAAAAGGGCAGTGGGGGAAGGAGCAATTCCAAGTATTGGTAACTGTATTGAGAAAGTGAATAACACAAATGATTGGTTAGCAAATGTTTTTTGTTGAGAGTTTCTCTTTTCAATTATTTTCATCAAAATCCAATGAGGATCTAATAGATTATTAAAAACTAATTTTTGATGATAAATCACTATGGAATTTCTGTTATATGTCTCAAAAGGAGTTCAAAGAATTGAATAACAGAGCCACAACAAACTCCATCCAGTTCCCTGTACTTATTTAGGTCAGCTGTGTTTCTCAGGGCATACATTTGTAAAAACAAAAACCAGAAATGCCAGTTTTAATTTTAGTAATGAGTAATGATCATACACAGATACAACCCCATTTATTTCATTAAAAGATGCATTTCCAGTAAATTTATTTAACACATATTTATCAACTTTTTTTTTTTTTTGAGACGGAGTCTTGCCTTGTCACCCAGGCTGGAGTGCAGTGGCGAGATCTCGGCTCACTGCAAGCTCCGCCTCCCAGGTTCACGCCATTCTCCTTCCTCAGCCTCCCGAGTAGCTGGGACTACAGGGGCCTGCCACCTCGCCCGGCTAATTTTTTTTTTGCATTTTGTAATAGAGACGAGATTTCACTGTGTTAGCCAGGATGGTCCCAATCTCCTGACCTCGTGATCCACCTGTTTCAGCCTCCCAAAGTGCTGGGATTACATCAAAGTTTTAATAAATGTTTGGATCAATTGTGCACTAATAATAATGATAACTCAATCCAGATTGCATTTCTTTAATGCTTAGAGCCTTATGTTCACAAAATTTTATAATTTCAAATACTACACTGAAACTATTATAGGCTAATTAAAGACTTTTAAGCATAAAAATGTATCATGAATACATAGGTAAAATTCTCATGAAGGCATGGATTAGAAGTATGCGTAGAAAGAGTCAGAAAAGCTTGTTTATATATTTGCATTTCCATAAATAGATAAAACTATTATGGTAACAAAATGTTTGATTGGATATAATTTTAAAACTAAAGTTATTGCTTTATTTTTAAATGCTGGTGTTTTAAACATATGGATATGACATACTCTCCAGTTTTACTTTTAAATTTTATTTTATTTTATTTTTAGACAAGTCTTAGTCTGTCTCCCAGGCTAGAATCCATTGGTGTGAACACAGCTCACTGCAGCTTCAACCTCTTGGACTGAAGCAATCCTCTCTTCTCGTCCTCCCAAGTAGCTGGGTCCACAGGTGCACACCAACACATCCAGCTAGTTTTTAAGAAAATATTTTGTATAGATGGGGTGGGGGCATCTCCCTTTGTTGCCCAGGCTGATCTCAAACTCCCAGGCTCAAGTGATCCTCCAGCCTTGGCCTCCCAAACTGCTGGGATTATAGGCATGAGCCACCCACCATTGTCTGGCCAGAATTGAAGCACTTAAAACAATGCCCTATTTTTAACTGGGAGTAAGGAACTAAGGTTTATATCTTTTGATTCTATCCAAATTCCTCACCTGTGCTTACAGGCTGATCCCTAGAATCTCATAGTTGTCCAATTTTTTACGGAAAAAACATCTTTTATTTTCTCATACTGGAAATTAAGTTGTAATTTGATCTTATTTAGACCAGGTAGCCAATAAATATTTGAATGCTGTAACCAAGGCAACTAACAAACCAGCCAATTGACTAGTCAATCAATTATAGATGAATACAGATTTCCAGAAACATTTCAACTTTTATTTCTGTCATCAAAGTGCACACAATACAGCATGGCAACTGTACTTACAATTCAAAGAAGCGAGGTCTAAAAGTCATTATTTGAGTTTGAAATGCAGACAGCAATATTTACTACAATATACACTTTAACCAATAAGTATGCACAACATATATGTATATGTAATATATAAACATATGTATGTGTATGCATATATAACTGTGTGTATGTGTGTGTGTGTGTGTGTGTGTGTGTATGCGTGACCCTTGAACAACACAGGCTTAAACTACTAGGCAAGTCCGCTTATATGTGAATTTTTTCCTATAAAAGTTACATAAAGTGTGCCTGCCTCTCCTGCCTCCCCTTTCACCTCCTCCACCTCTTCTGCCTCTGCCAGTCCTGAGAAAGCAAGACCAACTCCTCCTTTTCCTTCTCCTTCTCAGCCTACTCAACATGAAGATGACAAAGATGAAGACCTTTATGATGATCCACTTCCAATTAATGAATAGTAAATGTATTTCCTCTTCCTTATGATTTTCTTAATAACTAATAACCTTTTCTTTTCTCTAGCTCACTTTGCTGTAAGAATACTGCATATAATACATATAATATGCAAAATATCTTTTAATAGACTTTATGTTGTTGCTAAGTCTTCTGGTCAAGAATAGGCTATTTGTAGTTAAATTTGTAGGGAAGTCAAAAGTTATCTCAGGGTTTTCAACTGCAGGGCATCAGTGTTCCTTGCCCCCAAGTTGTTCAGGGGTCAACTGTATGTTTTTATTAAGCCAATTATCTTCTCTAAGGCTGGCTTCAGGATATGGTTAGCCACTGGTCCTGCTAGACAGTATAGGTAGTAGAACAAATATAATTCACATCTCAGGTGATCTTCTTACAGGGTAACAACCTCCAATAGAGGAAGAACCTTACACAATGGAGGAGACCAGCATACAAATCTTTTTCTACCACTTGCTTGCTGAAACATTCAACGTGGAGCAGTTAACTCATCTCAGTCAGCAAATATAGAACAGTTTAGGTGTTCTTGAAATTACATGACGAGTTTTACATGGATTCATGCTACATGGACTCAAAGATGCCTACTAATTGTCTGCAGCAGAACTTTTACAACACAATGTCTTAAAGTTAGTTTGCCAATGATAACGCAGAAGTGTGAATCTAGAATTCATTTTCTTCATTAAGAAATAATTTGAACTTAACTGTAACTTTACAGAGTAAATTATTGAATTTGGCATCTGATAAAAATAGAAATTCTGAATATACAGCAGCATATGCTTCATTTTGGATAAAAAAATTAAAATGAATATCCTGAGATTGCTATAATTGCCTTAAAATCTTTTGTTTCATTTCCATTAACACAGCTTTGTGAGACTTGTTTTTCTACTATCAGTTGTTAAAATTAAAGTAGGCCTGGCATCGTGGCTCATGCCTGCAATTCCAGCACTTTGTGAAGTCAAGGATGGCGCATTATCTGAGGCCAGGAATTCAAGACCAGCTGAGGCAACAAAGTGAGACCCCTGTGTCTCCGAAAAAAAAAAAAAAAAGCCAGATATGGTGGCATACGCCTGTGATCCCAGCCATAAGAGACCAGAGGATAACTTGAGCCCAGGAGTTTGAGACAAACATGGGCAACATAGTGAGACCCCCGAGACCCTCATCTCTACAAAAAATAAAATATTAGTAGGGCGTGGTGGCACATGTCTGTAGTCCCAACTACCTGTGGGCTGAGGTGGGAGGATCACTTGAGCCCAGGAGGTCAAAGCTTCAGTGAGCCATGATCACATCATTGCACTCCAGTCTGGACAATAGAGTGAGACCCAGTCTCAAAAAAAAAAAAAAAAAAAGAAATTAAAGTAGATTAGATATGTTAACAAGTAAGAAGCAAGCTTACTTGTCACATTAAAAACTGTATGTGGGTAGTTTAATGTATGTAAATAGTGTTGCAGTTGGTAAGTTGCTTTTCATTCATATTTTTGTTTAGTTACAATTATGAAATGACAAAAAGTTATTGGCAAAACAGTGATTTTCTACATTAGTGGTCTACATACATATCTTCACTGAATAATGTGGACAGTTTTTGTAATTCTTTCATTTTTAACATTATATTTGTTCCAATGGCATTAATTAAAATGTAATTTTGTGTCTGGAATCTAATAATAAAAAATTGGAATTATATCTTGTATGTCTTTTAAAATTTGTTTATTCATTTTATAATAACTTAATTTTATTTGCATTTGCCAAAACTATTAGTTCATGACTGATCCAGAGCAAAAAACATACACAAAAAAACTGGAAGTTAGCCACACTGAACTAGGAACTGAAAGTCTCACTGAACTAGAAGACTTTCTGAGTCTCTGTTTTCTGCTCTATGAAACAAGTATGTCAATACTTTAGAAAGATACTGTATAATCAAATAAAATCATGAGTAACACATTCCTGGTCTCTATTAGTCATTCAATACATGTAATCTTTTATGGCATATGCATTTAGATTATTTCAATAATAATACCTAGCCTCCATAATGTTACGTACTATTCAACATTCTTCCTATGTATTAACTCATTCAATCCAAGTCCTGTGAGATGAATAATATTAGCTTCATTTGACAGGTTAATAAACTGAGGGCCATAGTCAGTTTTCACTAGGTAATGCTGTAATAAGAAACAACTTCAAAATTCTAATAGCTTATAACAATAAATACTTATTTCTCACATATATGATTTTGGTGGCTGTACCTCACTTTCCTTCGCTCTTCTCTTAGGTCTTCTCATTCCAGGCCCCAGGCTGAAGGAGTAGACAGTTCTTCTGAGGGACACATAATTTCCTTGGAAGAGGGTAAAAGCAAGAGAGATGGTAGAAACCCACTGCAGTTCTTGAAGCTGCTTGCTAGATACAGTATACATCATGATTACTCACATACCACTGGCCAGAGCATACTCATGGCCAAGCCCAAGGTCAATAGAACAAAGAAGTATCATCCCCTTACAAGAAGGAGAAATGATTATTTGGGAGCAATAATAGTCTGTCACAGTTACACTGTCTTTTTTGTCCCTTTTGTTCTGCTATAACAGAATACTTGAGATTAGGTAATCTCTACAGTACAGAGATTTATTTCTGAAAGTCCTGGAACTAGGAAGTTCAAGGTCAAAGGGCCCACATCTGGTGAGAATTGTCTTGCTGCGTCATCCTATGATGGAAGGCAGAAGGAAAAAAGGGCATGTGCATGAGAGAAAGTTGGAGAGTGGGGGAGAAGGGACTGAACTTATCATTTTATCAGGAACCTACTCCTGTAATAATGGTGTTAATCCATTCATAACTGCAGAGCCCTTGTGACATAATCACTTTATTTTGATTTATTTATGTATTTATTTTATTATTATTTTTTTTTTGAGACGGGGTCTTACTCTGTCACCCAGGTTGGAGTGCAGTGGCACAATATCGGCTCACTGCAACCTCCACCTCCCAACTTGAAGCGATTCTCCTGCCTCAGCCTTCTGAGTAGCTGGGATTACAAGTATACGCCACCATACCCGGCTAATTTTTTTATTTTTTTATTTTTAGTAGAGACAAGGTTTCACCATGTTGCTCAGGCTGGTCTCGAGCTCCTAACCTCAAGTGATCCACCTGCCTCAGCCTCTCAAAGTGCTGGGATTACAGGCATAAGCCACCACACCGAGCCCTAATCACTTTTTAAAGGCCCCACCTCTTAAGTCTGTTGCTTCCAACACATGAACTTTGGGGGACACATTTAAATCACAGCACACAACTTGTAAGAAATTATGCTAAGATTCCAACCTGGCAGTCTAGCACTGAAGTCTTTTCACATAGCATCATCTCTCCTATTCCCAAGAAGGTTGCATCAGATGGAGAAAGAAAAATCCCAGCAGTGCTTTCTCTCTCCTATATCCGACATGGTATAAAAATTGATGGCTATATAGAATCCATGAAGCCAGACAAGAAGCCCAAGGACAAGAAGTTCAAGGTCTCTCAGGGCTATAGAGTTTCATCATCAGTGTATTTTCAACCATAGAGAGATGCCTAACTTGGAGAGCACAGATAAGATAATTAATAAATGTCCATGTTCCAGTTCCAAATAATGACAAATGTTAGAATTTAAGGTCAATATCTGCTATTCTCATTCTGTTTTTTTTTTTTTTTTAAATCTTACTTAAGACAAAAGAAAGCTTAATTCCTCAAAAAAGTGCATTTGTCACTGTACTGTTAGGCTTGTTTCCAAGTAGTGATATTATTCACAATATGCAGAAGATACTGCATTAACCATCTATTTGCACTGTCTCATTTAATATGTATGTATGATATAGTGCATTTATAATTTTCTCTTTTGTTTAAGTCTATGTGTAGATTGTTTGCCACCTAGTGGCAGTTGTTTTCAACTCAAACATTAATATTCATGACCAATTCTAATTAGTTTGGCAATGTGCTTTTTTTTTTTAAGGAAAGATTCCAAAGTCATAAAATGTTTAAAAATGTTGACAATGACATTATTCTGCTCTAGCAAACTTTAAAAAATGTACCTTGCAAATTTGGTTCATATTTAATCCTTGACAATAACAAATGAGGCAGTGTATTCAGAAGTCATTTCCTGTTGCAAGAAGAATGTAGAGAATGATAAAATGAACATTTCAATTTTTAGCAAGTAACACTAGGATGTTCTTTGGATGTGGTGGTTTTCTGTTTTGCATTCACTATTGCTTGGCAAAATAGATACACATAGCTACTAAATTCGTTGACTTATCTCATGCAAATGTTGACCTATGTAACTTAAAAGAGTGAATCAGTTATTAGTGATGTTTTAATTGTTAACATTTTATTAAAAGTTATCCAGTCAGAATCTCGTAAGAGCCTGGACAGCAGGGCTGAAATAATTCCCACAAATAATATAAAAACAACATTCCACATTTTACAAAAACATGAAATCCCAAACTTCTGTATTTAATGTATTTGAATATATTAGAATGGTAGAGGAAAGAGACATGGAATCAGGAAGTGGATATAAAAAGGAACAAGTGAAGGAATGAATTGATGACTAAGCTAACAGAAAGGAGCTTAGAGACCGGGTGCTCACCTGTAATCCCAACACTTTGGGAGGCTGAGGTGGATGGCTTACCTGAGGTCAGGAGTTCAAAAAGGGGCTTAGAGGATAATGCGTCTTGAACTGAAAACTCAGTGATGATGAAGATCAACTCAATCTCTAAATGTGAGGTCCAAACAACAATGACGGTGGTTTTACATTTAGGAATCAAATTTAAAAATATTTTTTCAAAAACAAAATTTTGCCTTTTAAGCAAAGGAGGTATTTCTCACAAGTACAGGAGATACTTATTTTAGCTGCATGATTTGGGGTTTGGGATCATTGTAAACAGCCTGAGGTTATTTATATTTTGAGTCCACCAGGTCTTGAGATTTTGAATATATGGTTATTAAATGGACAACGTTTTGAACTGAAAGGCAACTGTCTGATACAAACACTTGGTAGAAATAGAATAAAAGAGAACAGAGATGTAACAACAAGAACAACAAAAACACCAGAGATATTTCAGGAGATAAATAGCTGGCCCACTTGGTTTGGGTCAGCATTTCTGAAACGTTGGCCGTTTCCCCTCTCATAAAAAAAAAAAAAAAAAAAAAGATGTCGGGTACTCCTCCATAGGAAAAGATGGTGTTGTAGGGACACCATCTACTCTCTCCATTTTGCAGACTCACAGAGAGCATGAGCACATTAAAGCCTCAGAGATGGCCTGCATTATATAAATAAACCTGCTTGACTTCACCAAACTTTGTATTTCTTAGACATATTTGACCAAATGATCTTTACTTCTGTAAAAGCCGTTAACATCCTGCATTTTGCAAACTCAGCCTTCCACGGTCGTTTTGCAAAACGCTAGTTTAGGCAGACTCCTCTCTTCTATCCTTTTGTTTTAACCTCCGTTTTTCATTTCACAGGAGTCTTTGTGATGCCTGTAACTTACATGAATTTCCTTGAAAATACTCACACACAATAGTAAAAATAGCGTATTCTTGAGGAACGGGACCAATAGGATATACCTTATGGAGAGAAAGAGACATATAGGAAGCAATTTATTATGAGAGGTTGGCTCACGTGATAATGGAGGCTGAGAAATCCCACAATCTGCGATCTGCAAGCCAGTGGTGTACTTCCAGTCCAAACCCAACAGCCCAAGAACCAGACAAGTGGAGCGAGTGTCCCAGTCTGAGTCTAGAACTGGGGTTGGGGTGCTGAGCAGGCAATGGTAGAAGTCCTGGACTGAGTCAGAGAATCAGGAGCACAGATGTTCCAAACATATATGCTTGTTGAAAAATTTTAGACCATAGAGACTTTTAAATAACACATTTTATTTGAGAAATGAGATCATAGCACATCTCCTAAGCTATACCTCCCCTTCTTCATTCAATAATACACCTTAGACACCCTCTTCGTCAGAATAGTCACATCATTTAATTTGTCCTTCCTTCCTTCCTTCTTTCTCTCTCTCTTTCTTTCTCTCTTTCTTTCTCTCTTTCTCTCTCTTTCTTTTTCTTTCTTTCTTTCTTTCTTTCTTTCTTTCTTTCTTTCTTTCTTTCTTTCTTTCTTTCTTTCTTTCTTTCTTTCTTTCTTTCTCTCTTTCTTCTTTCTTTCTTTTTCTCCTTCCTTCCTTCCTTCCTTCTTTCTTTCTTTCTTTCTTTCTTTCTTTCTTTCTTTCTTTCTTTCTTTCTTTCTTTCTTTCCTTCCTTCTTTCACCAGCCACAGAGTGTTCCAGAGTAGGGATGAACATGAGATCTGGGGGCAGGTTTAGAAGCAGGATTGAGGAACAGGACACACCCAGTCCACACAGACAGCCCATTGGAGTAGGGACCCAGGAGAATGTGGCAACAAGTGAAGGAGCCTGTGGCCCTGGGCAGTGTGAGGGAATCAAGAATCCATTTTAAACATGAGAGGAATGAGGCTAAGGCAGGAGACAAAATGAGCAACCATGTAAGTTAAGAATAGACGACACAAGGCTGGGCGCAGTGGTTCACACCTGTAATCCCAGAACTTTGGGAGACTGAGGTGGGCGGATCACCTGAGGTTGGGAGTTTGAGACCAGCCTGACCAACAGGGTGAAACCCCGTCTCCAATAAAAATACAAAATTAGCCAGGAGTGGTAGTGTTTGCCTATAATCCCAGCTACTCGGGAAGCTGAGGCAGGAGAATTGCTTGAATCCGGGAGGTAGAGGTTGCAGTAAGCTGAGATCATGCCATTACACTCCAATCTGGACAACAAGAGCAAAACTCATCTCAAAAAAAAAAAAAAAAAAAAAAAAAAAGAATAGACCAGGCAAGAAAATGAGATATGCATAAAGGAAAACAATATTATTCAGGACAATTTTTGAACATTTACTATATACCAGGCACTAGAATAAGTATTTTACTAAGTACTTTTTTAAAATTGTCACTAAAAAAAAAAAAAAAAATCTTGTGAGAGGGATATTATCATCTCCATTATACCTATGAGGAAATCAAGGATTAGGAAATTCAAGCACACTAGTAGAGATGAGAAGGCTAGCAAGCTTCAGGGCCATGTGTCTGACTTGAACAGTCAAGCCTCACTTATTACTGCAGCTCATGGTCTGGGGTACACATACACACTAGGTGGGAGAGGCTATGATGACTCATATGTAGGGACATGGTGTGACCACATGCCTCAGGACAAGCCTTTTACCCAAGATGACCAATATTTTTAGTAGCTTAGGAGGTAGGGAAGGTGTCAATGACAAGGTGGGAAAAATGCCACATGCCCTGTTCTTTTCCTGAATTTAGATGTTTTCTCATCTCTTTCCTTCTAAAGCCAGTTGAAGAATGTCCCCAAACCATGTGACTTGACATCTTTTAAACTTACATTCTCCTGGTGCCTTCGCTGCATTTTCTAACCAGCTTTCTCACACTTTGTCAAAAAGTCATCCCTGGCTCTCCCTGCTCACTCTGCATTTGGAGGAGGACTTTCCCTCCTCCAGCCTCCTCCATGTCCAAGTCAGCCTCACTGGCTCCACCACCCAAACTGAGCTTCTTCTAATTCAATTGTGAGCTCCTGGAGAGCAGAAATAGTGAATTCTTGTCTTTGTACATGCAGTGCCTTGTGTTGCTCTGCCTGGAACAGACACTGGCATGAGAACAGTTCGGACATGTTTATTGCACGGAGGGTGAGACATTTGGCCACAATTAAGGAAGAAGAGAAGACAGGTGTGTAAGATTCACTTTCTTGGTTTCCGTGGGAATGACATGAATGAGAAAGACAAAATAATGTGAGTGGACATGATGTTAAGATGATTCACCAAGAAAGTAGCTAGAAGGTGTGTGGCTCACTTTACAGAGGGAAAGAAAAGGAATTGAATTTACCTGTTTTTCAAATGTTTTACTCAATTTTCCCTGTCTATTGTTCAGGTATAAAGTAAGAGTCCAACCATATATTCTTTACATATACATATACACATATATATCTCCATCACATGTATATATATATATATATATATATACACACACACACACACACACATACACATATTTTTCTTATATGTGTGATATCTATATAAATATCTGTATACTTTATACACATGTAAGAAGCTTAGTCATCTGTACCTAAAAATCCAGCTATCATTGGGATATACACTTATAGGCATTGACATATCATGCTTTTATTTTATGAAACACTTCATCATAAATTAATTCCTTCCATATTGAGGAAAGATTTGCAGAACAAAAAGTTCTCACAATAGAGATGTTGGTGAGTCACTCCCACTTTGGTGACTCATGCCATTTTGGTTTTATAACCATTTAGTAATATGATAATAGTAATTCTTGAATTCCATGTGCCTCTACAGACCTCTAAAGATCACACAGGCAGTCTGAAGCAGCAGATAGAGGCCTTAGAATTTTAATTCTAGCTCCACTGCTTCTGAAGTGTGTGCATTGGGGTAAACTCTAAGCTTTCATCTCTCTCTGTGTAAACTATCTACCTTAGACAGCTACTTTGAGGATCAAAGGAGGTAAGCAACTGAAAAAGCTAACTCATATTATGTTCTCAAAAATGTTAAACGTATTTTTATCCTCCTGCTTCTTCTCCCAATGGCAATAAAAGTGTCAGGTAATAGGCACAACAGACATTAACATTCATTTAAGTTAAAGCATACATTTATATATTTTAGCCCATTTTTATCAATTAGCAAAGTGAGCTAAGATTAGTTGCCTGCCTAGATGGTAAGTGTTTAAGGCAAGACTTGCATTCATGTTTTTTGTCAAAGGTGTTGTGTTCTAACATTCAGCCTTTTCTGGGAAGAGAGGCAAGGGAAGGATGAAGGTAAGAAACATGAAATTGATTATTTTGAGCGTTCACTTCTCACAATCTTTCTAGGGTAGACCATATTGTGTAGTTGATAAAAGTGAAACACAGAAAAGTCGAGTAAACTTAACAAAGGTAATAGCAAAGCCAGAAACCGTGAGTGGGCAAAATTGGAAAGCTAGTATTTAATATTCCAGGGGTCTCTGTGGTCTCTTGTTACTATTGTGACTTGTTTGAGTGGCTATGGTTTGTATGCTGTAGCAATTTGCAACAATTAAAAAGATGACATATTGAAGGCCTATTTGTGCCAGCTTCCAAATATTTCAATTCAGCCAACATCTACCCAGTCTCATCTGCAAATGCTACGTTTAAATGTTTCTTCCATCCACAACGTTTCTCTTACTTGTCTTCCTAATAAGTGAAAATCTACCATTAAAAATTAAACTTCTGGATTAATGGTTTGCTTATTGTTAAAATGCAGAGTGTTTTCCCCCATAACAGTATCAGTATCAATCTTCCCCTATATCAGTAATTTGTATCTTAAAGTGAATTAGCTTGCCAGATCCTTGCCTTCTACATTTTTATAACAATGAGGAGGAATGCCATACAGCAGTAAAAGATGAAGACTGTGAATACATTGTGTAGGCTGACCTCACAGGACATGAACTTGATTCTCTGCTCCACTTGGCCCATTTAGTTCTGTTCAGAAAAGGCTGTAGTGTATGTACACAATAGAACATCATGCAGTTATTAAAATCATATTTTTGAAGAAAATGTAAGAAAATGGGAAACACCCCTAATGAATCATTAACTAAAAATAATAGAGCTGGGCATAGTGGCATGCACCTGTAATCCAGCTGCTTGAGAGGCTGAAACAGGCGATCACTTGATTCCATGAGTTCAAGGCCAGCCTGGGTGATATAATGAGACCCCATCTCAAATACTACTACTACTACTAATAGAAATAAAAGTTGTATTTACCACATGGTACTAACTTTTTAACATAGATATGTGTGTGTGAGAGACACACACACACATACACATGCACGCACACACACACAAACACAAAGAGACAGGAGACAGTATTTTGGTCAAATCAGAGACACGATGATGTGAGCCCAGGTGCTTGCAGCATGAAACCTACCATGCTGCAGAGGTCACCTGTGAGCTAAGGGTGAAACAGCCTCTCACCTGCCATGAAATCCAGGAGCTGTTGCTGCTGCTGCTGTGTCTCCTTCCACTTCCCCATGAAATAAAAATAAAAGAACTTCGAACGATACTGAAGGGTGAAAATAAAAGGGCTTTAAGATCACGTAACTCCTTGCCATATCCTAGAGGTAAACTCAACATTTCTTATTGTGGCTTCCAGAAATGTTTTATTCATATGGAAGTAGGTATCTCACCTCTATCATTTCTTTTCCATATATGGATATACTCTTCTGCCCCAGTTTACTTTCTACTTCACGTACTTTAAGTAACTTTCCATGTATTTATTATATTTCACAAAAACTTATATAGTGCTTTCTATGTGCCAGACCCTTTTCTAAGTGCCTTGCAAATACTGTATCATTTTATCTTCATAGCAACTAGTGAGTAGGTCCTATTCTTGTGTCCATTTCACAGACAAACAAAGTGAGACGTATGCGTATTACAATACTTGCTATAGATAACCTCAGCTATAAATGGTGGGGCCAAGTTTCAAACCCAGGTTTGATTCCAGAGTCTGCACTGAGCCTTCAGAATCTATTCAGTAAGCTGAGCTGCTGGTTTGCATACACAGTATATATAAATCTTGGTGGATAAATAGATATGCTTCTTAACAGCTGAGTGATATTCCCTTGTATGAATGGCCACAATCTATCAATCTAATCTATTTATAAAACAGATTGTTTTCAATTTTTTTATAATTACAAAAATTATTACTATAGACGTTATTTCATTTATCTGTCTCTGTGTAAATGCACAATACAGACTCAGGATAAATGCTTAGTAGTGGATCTGCAAAATAAAAATCACTTAAACATTTGATAAGTAATGCCAAATTATTTCACAAAAGTTTGCACCAATTTTTCTCTTATTAGCAGCCCATAAGAGTGCTTATTTATTTCACACCCAGAAACTTTTTGCTTGCCAATGTATCAACAGGGCAGGGAGGAAGCTCAGATTGGTCTCTCATTATTTCCATTTGCATTTTTTAAATTAAGAGTAAGATTGGGCATACATTTATGTGTTTATTGAACAATTATATTTTGTCTTCTAAGAGTTGCCTTTCATGCTTTTTATCCTTTGCCAATTTCTCTAGTAAGTTAAAAAAATTGATTACCAAGTGCTTTTCGTTTTTTAGGGATGTTAGCTTTCGTCTGTCATATGTCGTGCATATCTGTTTTCCCAGGTTGGAGGAAGTCTGTATCAGCCAAGTGAACATTGTGAGGCAGGATTTTCAGAAAAGGCAGCTCATGTAAGCATTTCCTTCCATCCTTCCTTCCTTCCTTCCTTCCTTCCTTCCTTCCTTCCTTCCTTCCTTCCTTCTTTGCTTCCCTCCTTCTTCCTTCCTTCCTTTTTTTCTTTTCTTTCTTTCTTGTGATGAAGTCTCTGTCACCCAGGCTGCTGCAATCATAGGTCACTACAACCCTGAACTCCTGGGCTCAAGCTGTCCTCCTATCTCAGCCTTCTGAGTAGCTGGGATTATGTGTGTATGCCACCAGGCCCACGAGGGCATTTCTTGAAAGTTCTCTCAGTGAAAAGCAAGGTAATAATAAAGCCCAGTTAAGAAAATTTCATGGGGCAACAAAACAACATGGCTCCAGTACGTAGCTTTTGGATCATCACACATGATTAGAATTAGAATATATAGTGAAATGGAGACATTGTTTTCCTTCAAAGAAACACTTTTTCATATATCTATATGCCTATATTTAGATAATGATCTACATTAAATCTAACATATAATAAAGATTTGTTTCATAGCAATGGAAAAAGAATGAACTATAAAATACATGCTATTTCTGGGGGGGAGGGGAGCGGGGGCGGAGCAAGATGGCCAAATAGGAACAGCTCCAGTCTCAAGCTCCTAGCGCCAGTGACACAGAAGATGGGTGATTTCTGCATTTTAAACTGAGGTACCGGGTTCATCACACTAGGGAGTGCCAGACAATTGGTGCTGGTCAGCTGCTGCACCCCGACCAGTGAGAGCTGAAGCAGGGTGAGGAATCGCCTCACCTGGGAAGCACAAGGGGAAGGGAATCCCTTTTCCTAGCCAGGGGAACTGAGACACACAACACCTGGAAAATCAGGTAACCCCCACCCCAATACTGCACTTTACCAAGGGTCTTAGCAAAGGGCACACCAGGAGATTATATCCCACACCTGGCTGGGAAGGTCCCACGCCCATGGAGCCTCCCTCATTGCTAGCACAGCAGTCTGCGATCTAACGGCAAGGCAGCAGCGAGGCTGGGGGAGGGGCGCCCGCCATTGCTGAGGCTTAAGTAGGTAAACAAAGCCACTGGGAAGCTGGAACTGGGTGGAGCCCACAGCAGCTCAAGGAGGCCTGCTTGTCTCTGTAGACTCCACCTCTGGGGACAGGGCACAGCTAAACAACAACAACAAAAAAAAAAGCAGCAGAAACCTCTGCAGATGCAAACGACCCTGTCTGACAGCTTTGAAGAGAGCAGTGGATCTCCCAACATGGAGGTTGAGATCTGAGAATGGACAGACTGCCTGCTCAAGTGGGTCCCTGACCCCTGAGTAGCCTAACTGGGAGACATCCCCCACTAGGGGCAGTCTGACACCCCACACCTCACAGGGTAGAGTACACCCCTGAGAGGAAGCTTCCAAAGTAAGAATCAGACAGGTACACTCACTGTTCAGCAATATTCTATCTTCTGCAGCCTCTGATGCTGATACCCAGGCAAACAGGGTCTGGAGTGGACCTCAAGCAATCTTCAACAGACCTACAGCTGAGGGTCCTGACTGTTAGAAGGAAAACTAACAAACAGGAAGGACACCCACACCAAAACCCCATCAGGACGTCACCATCATCAAAGACCAAAGGCAGATAAAACCACAAAGATGGGGAAAAAGCAGGGCAGAAAAGCAGGAAATTCAAAAAATAAGAGTGCATCTCCCCCTGCAAAGGAGCGCAGCTCATCGCCAGCAACGGATCCAAGCTGGACGGAGAATGACTTTGATGAGTTGAGAGAAGAAGGCTTCAGTCCATCAAAATTCTCAAAGCTAAAGGAGGAATTATGTACCCAGCACAAAGAAACTAAAAATCTTGAAAAAAGAATGGAAGAATGGATAACTAGAATAATCAATGCAGAGAAGGCCATAAACGAACTTACAGAGATAAAAACCATGACACGAGAAATACATGACAAAGGCAAAAGCTTCAGTAACCAACTCGATCAACTGGAAGGAAGAGTATCAGCGATTGAGGATCAAATGAATGAAATGAAGCGAGAAGAGAAACCAAAAGAAAAAAGAAGAAAAAGAAATGAACAAAGCCTGCAAGAAGTATGGGATTATGTAAAAAGACCAAATCTACGTCTGATTGGGGTGCCTGAAAGCGAGGGGGAAAACGGAATCAAGTTGGAAAACACTCTACAGGATATCATCCAGGAGAACTTCCCCAACCTAGTAAGGCAGGCCAACTTTCAAATTCAGGAAATACAAAGAACACCGCAAAGATACTCCTCGAGAAGAGCAACTCCAAGACACATAATTGCCAGATTCACCAAAGTTGAAATGAAGGAAAAAATCTTAAGGGCAGCCAGAGAGAAAGGTCAGGTTACCCACAAAGGAAGCACATCAGACTGACAGCAGATCTCTCGGCAGAAACTCTACAAGCCAGAAAAGAGTGGGGGCCAATATTCAACATTCTTAAAGAAAAGAATTTTCAACCCAGAATTTCTTATCCAGCCAAACTAAGTTTCATAAGTGAAGGAGAAATAAAATCCCTTACGGATACGCAAATGCTTAGAGATTTTGTCACCACCAGGCCTGCCTTACAAGAGACCCTGAAGGAAGCACTAAACATGGAAAGGAACAACCGGTACCAGCCATTGCAAAAACATGCCAAAATGTAAAGACCATTGATGCTAGGAAGAAACTGCATCAACTAACGAGCAAAATAACCAGTTAATATCATAATGACAGGATCAAGTTTACACATAACAATATTAACCTTAAATGTAAATGGACTAAATGGTCCAATTAAAAGACACAGACTGGCAAACTGGATAAAGAGTCAAGACCCATCAGTTTGCTGTATTTAGAAGACCCATCTCACATACAGAGACACATATAGGCTCAAAATAAAGGGATGGAGGAAGATCTATCAAGCAAATGGAGAACAAAAAAAAGCAGGGGTTGCAAAACTAGTCTCTGATAAAACAGACTTTAAACCATCAAAGATCAAAAAAGACAAAGAATGTCATTACATAATGGTAAAGGGATCAATTCAACAGGAAGAGCTAACTATCCTAAATATATATGCACCCAATACAGGAGCACCCAGATTCATAAAGCAAGTCCTTAGAGACTTACAAAGAGACTTAGACTCCCATACAATAATAATGGGAGACTTCAACACCCCACTGTCAACATTAGACAGATCAACGAGACAGAAAGTTAACAAGGATATCCAGGAATTGAACTCATCTCTGCACCAAGCGGACCTAATAGACATCTACAGAACTCTCCACCTCAAATCAACAGAATATACACTCTTCTCAGCACCACATCGCACTTATTCCAAAATTGACCACATAATTGCAAGTAAAGCAAATGTACAAGAACAGAAATTATAACAAACTGTCTGTCAGACCACAGTGCAATCAAACTAGAACTCAGTACTAAGAAACTCAACCAAAACCACTCAACTACATGGAAACTGAACAACCTGCTCCTGAATGACTACTGGGTACATAATGAAATGAAGGCAGAAATAAAGATGTTCTTTGAAACCAATGAGAACAAAGATACAACATACCAGAATCTCTGGGACACATTTAAAGCAATGTGTAGAGGGAAATTTATAGCACTAAATGCCCACAAGAGAGAGCTGGAAAGATCTAAAATTGACACTCTAACATCACAATTAAAAGAACTAGAGAAGCAAGAGCACACACATTCAAAAGCTAGCAGAAGGCAAGAAATAACTAAGATCAGAGCAGAATTGAAGGAGATAGAAACACAAAAAACCCTCCCAAAAATCAATAAATCCAGGAGTTGGTTTTTTGAAAAGATCAACAAAATTGATAGACCACTAGCAAGATTAATAAAGAAGAAAAGAGAGAAGAATCAAATAGATGCAATAAAAAGTGATAAAGGGGATATCACCACTGACCCCACAGAAATACAAACTACCATCAGAGAATACTATAAACACCTCTACGCAAATAAACTAGAAAATGTGGAAGAAATGGATAATTTCCTGGACACTTACACTCTCCCAAGACTAAACCAGGAAGAAGTTGAATCCCTGAATAGACCAATAGTAGGCTCTGAAATTGAGGCAATAATTAATTAATTAATAGCCCACCAACCAAAAAAAGTCCAGGACCAGATGGATTCACAGCTGAATTCTACCAAAGGTACAAGGAGGAGCTGGTATCATTCCTTCTGAAACAATAGAAAAAGAGGGAATCCTCCCTAACTCATTTTATGAGGCCAACATACCAAAGCCTGACAGAGACACAAGAAAAAAACAGAATTTTAGACCAATATTCCTGATGAACATCGATGCAAAAATCCTCAATAAAATACTGGCAAACCGAATCCAGCAGCACATCAAAAAGCTTATCACCATGATCAAATAGGCTTCATCCCTGGGATGCAAGGCTAGTTCAATATATGCAAATCAATAAATGTAATCCAGCATATAAACAGAACCAAAGACAAAAACCACATGATTATCTCAATAGATGCAGAAAAGGTGTTTGACAAAATTCAACAGCCTTTCAGGCTAAAAATTCTCAATAAATTCGGTATTGATGGAATGTATCTCAAAATAATAAGAGCTCTTTATGACAAACCCACAGCCAATATCATACCAAATGGGCAAAAACTGGAAGCATTTGCTTTGAAAACTGGCACAAGACAGAGATGCCCTCTGTCACCACTCCTATTCAACATAGTGTTGGAAGTTCTGGCTAGGGCAATCAGGCAAGAGAAAGAAATCAAGGGTATTCAGTTAGGAAAAGAAGAAGTCAAATTGTCCCTGTCTGCAATGACATGATTGTATATTTAGAAAATCCCATGATCTCAGCCCAACATCTCCTTAAGCTGATAAGCAATTTCAGCAAAGTCTCAGGATATAAAATTAATGTGCAAAAATCACAAGCATTCTTATACACCAGTAACAGACAAACAGAGAGCCAAATCATGAATGAACTTCCATTCACAATTGCTTCAAAGAGAATAAAATACCTAGGAATCCAACTTACAAGGGATGTCAAGGACCTCTTCAAGAAGAACTACAAACCACTGCTCAGTGAAATAAAAGAGGACACAAACAAATGGAAGAATGTACCATGCTCATGGATAGGAAGAATAAATATCATGAAAATGGCCATACTGCCCAATGTAATTTATAGATTCAATGCCATCCCCATCAAGCTACCAATGAGTTTCTTCACAGAATTGGAAAAAACTGCTTTAAAGTTCATATGGAACCAAAAGAAAGCCCACATAGCCAAGACAATCCTAAGTCAAAAGAACAAAGCTGGAGGCATCACGCTATCTGACTTCAAATAATACTACAAGGCTACAGTAACCAAAACAGCATGGTACTGGTACCAAAACAGAGATATAGACCAATGGAACAGAACAGAGTCCTCAGAAATAATACCACACATCTACAGCCATCTGATCTTTGACAAACCTGAGAAAAACAAGAAATGGGGAAAGGATTCCCTATTTAATAAATGGTGCTGGGAAAATTGGCTAGCCATAAGTAGAAAGCTGAAACTGGATCCTTTCCTTACTCCTTATATGAAAATTAATTCAAGATGGATTAGAGACTTAAATGTTAGACCTAATACCATAAAAACCCTAGAAGAAAACCTAGGTAATACCATTCAGGACATAGGCATGGGCAAGGACTTCATGTCTAAAGCATCAAAAGCAATGGCAACAAAAGCCAAAATTGACAAATGGGATCTAATTAAACTAAAGAGCTTCTGCACAGCAAAAGAAACTACCATCAGAGTGAACAGGCAACCTACAGAATGGGAGAAAATTTTTGCAATCTACTCATCTGACAAAGGGCTAATATCCAGAACCTACAAATAACTCAAACAAATTTACAAGAAAAAAACAAATAACCCCATCAAAAAGTGGGCAAGGGATATGAACAGACATTTCTCAAAAGAAGACATTCATACAGCCAACAGACACATGAAAAAATGCTCATCATCACTCGCCATCAGAGAAATGCAAATCAAAACCACAATGAGATACCATCTCACACCAGTTAGAATGGCAATCATTCAAAAGTCAGGAAACAACAGGTGCTGGAGAGGATGTGGAGAAATAGGAACACTTTTACACTGTTGGTGGGATTGTAAACTAGTTCAACCATTATGGAAAACAGTATGGCGATTCCTCAAGGATCTAGAACTAGAATTACCATATGACCCAGCCATCCCATTACTGGGTATATACCCAAAGGATTATAAATCATGCTGCTATAAAGACACATGCACACGTATGTTTATTGCAGCACTATTCACAATAGCAAAGACTTGGAATCAACCCAAATGTCCATCTGTGACAGACTGGATTAAGAACATGTGGCACATATACACCATGGAATACTATGTAGCCATAAAAAAGGATGAGTTTGTGCCCTTTGTAGGGACATGGATGCAGCTGGAAACCATCATTCTCAGCAAACTATCGCAAGAACAGAAAACCAAACACTGCATGTTCTCACTCATAGGTGGGAACTGAGCAATGAGATTACTTGGACTCATGAAGGGGAACATCACACACGGGGGCCTATTATGGGGAGGGGGGAGCAGGGAGGGATTGCATTGGGAGTTATACCTGATGTAAATGATGAGTTGATGGATGCTGACAAGTTGATGGGTGCAGTACACCGACATGGCACAAGTATATATATGTAACAAACCTGCACATTATGCACATGTACCCTAGAACTTAAAGTATAATAATAAAAAGAAAATACATGCTATTTCTGACTATTGGAACATTTGGGGAAATAAAGCCTAAACTTCTTAGTAACCCACAAATAAAAATAAGTTATCAGATTAGCACTACATTTTTTGGGATCATATCCAAAGGAAAATAGACCTTCATATATACTGAAAGTGTAAATCAGTGTAGGCCTTTTGGTAGTCTCTATCAGAGCTGGAAATCTAGGTCTCTTTATCCAATGGTTCTACTTATAGCACTCTGTCCTTTAGAAGTAGTCTTATTTGTGTAGTACACAATATGTGTTGCTTGTACTACCAAGCAAACCAACCAACCAAACAAAGCAACCCACAGAGGAAACAATCTCAATACGCACATGTAGGTGAATTACTAAACAATTTATGGTGCATTCCTGTTACTCAATAACATAGGTGCATTCCTGTTTCTCTGTTTCTCTAAAGAAATAAGATGGCTAATGTTAGTCAACATTTATTAGCACTCAGTATATGCCACATACTGAGCTAGGTGCTTTGCACATTTTTTTATTATACTTTAAGTTCTAGGGTACATGTACACAACGTGCAGATTTGTTACATAGGTATACATGTGGTATGTTGGTTTGCTGCACCCATTAGCTCATCATTTACATTAGGTATTTCTCCTAATGCTATCCCTCCCCCAGCCCTCCACCCGACGACAGGCCCACAGTAATACTTGCATCTTTCTACTCTTATTGAGACATTGGCTTAAACCATACATTTCATGTATGGATGGATTATCTTGAGAACATAGATCATATTTTCTAATTTCTATACTCACATGTGATGCATTTGGAAATTTAAATTGTACTAACTGGTTTGATCCAATGCCACAAACATATTCCTTTTCATCTTTAGCTGTCAATACAAGAATTTCAAATGCAATTTATTTTTATATTTAGTTTGGACAAAATTAGTTAGATACTTCAAATTATATAAGGCTTTATGAGAAAACATTAAAGCTAAGATCCTTTTATTGCATGGAATTCAGAAATGCTTTATGTCAAAAATTGGGGTTGAAATGCTCCTTTAACTTACATCTTCCAATCACTTTGCATATTTGGAAAACACTTCAAATTGATGAGGTGCTTTCTTCATCAGAACTCTTGATGTTAAAATCCAGTTATTGCTCTGATTTCCCTGTAATATGTGTTTTAAATCAGAAACTTAAAATAAATCCTAAGCTTACTTAGGTATGATGAAAAAGTAATTAAAGATACACAAAATCATTCCCCTTTTATATTAGGGCTACATAAGACAATAATCATAAATTTCAACTACTTCAGTAACCCATCTCAAAAATTAGCATTTCAGTATTTTAAAAATATATACTCTTCCCTAACAAAGTGTGGTCTGGAAGGACTGATTGCTTCCAAGAGTTGTCAGTTTTTTTTTTATTTTGTTTATTTAAATTCAGAAAAGACTACAACTTCCTAAAATATCACAAATTTGGGATATTGACAGGTTTATCTTTTTATCTCTGGTATAATTATATAGATCTCTTTTGCATCTACTTTGGTACTGCCACTCTTTCATCAACTCAGATGAAGAAGTCTTTTTATGCCTTGTATTGCTTTAACATATTTCCTCTTGACATGAAAGACTATTTCATTGTCAAATTATTATAACCTGTGCAGGGCCATATCTGCATTTATGTTGAAATCTTATTTAATTTTACTTTTGTCATATGGGAACTGAAGTAATTTAAGATGTGATATTAAATTTTGGATACTAATAAATTTTTTTTTACATTAATAAAAATTCTTTTTATACTAAAGCCTTGCTTATTATTCCAATTGCCCTCTGGTAACAGCTGAAGGACCTCCTTAGGGTGAATCATGTTGCACTGAGGATTTTCTGCTTTTCTGATAATTAACCTCCCTTAGCAGACCAAGACAGAGCCACACAATGCCAAATTTCAACACTGTCTTTGAATGTGTAGTCAAAATTTTTATTTAACAGAATAACTGATATGATTAAAAATAATTTTTTAAAAAGCTAATTTACAAATTTTAGGATCTCATAAAACTTGAAGCATATTTTGAACGCCAATCGAATATAATCATAACAATATTAGCAACTCTTTCAGTGTTTTTCTGAAAGCAGGTTTGAAACAAGAAGATAAAGATAAAATGAAGGCCTTTCTAAGTACAAAAAACTTATTTAGAAAAGGAAGCCAATTTCATCATGAGAATAAGTCATTACTGCCAGTGAAGATACTGAGCTAAATAGTGCTCAGATAGATTCAACGAAAACATTAATCCTAAGGTTTTCTACATTAGATAAATTGAAGGATCTCATATAATACATTTCTATTGCACTTATAATGAGTGTTATACTACTATTGGCAGCTAAGATTCAGTGGGTACTTACCATATGTCAGGCAAAACTATATTACTGAGTTCTCACATGAACTCTCTGAGGTAGTTGCAATTATTATTCATGTTTTGAAGATGGAGGGACTGATACATACAGAGAAGTTAAGCAAATCTCCCAATATGTGATTATTAAGTGGTAAGTAGCTGGGATTTGAATCTATAATCAGGCTCTAGAGTCAAATATCTTGACCACCATATCAACTCAACTGGGTCATATCTTTATTTTAATAGTAGGATTTGCTTGTCATCAAGATAAGTGATTACAGGACAAATGAAGTAACTGTATATCAGAAAGTTTAAAGAAATGATCCCAAGTCATTCAGTTAATAGGAAAGCCACGAATGAATCCTGGTTTCCCTGTCCAATGTGCCCCTCCAAACTGCTGCCTCCCAGTTATATAATATGTTAAGAAAACCAGAAAGTAAATTTAGAAATAGAGTCTGTGGCAAAATGACCACAGAATAATGAAACATGACCAAAGTGATTTAATCATTTCGATTCACATCGCCTGTCTAGGTCCCCTCCCCAACTCCCACTCAAAGTTTTCTATTCATCATGGCATTTTAAGAAGCCTCAATAAATTGATCTGACTCAATTTCTTAGACACATATAATTCTGCCAGTGTCCTGAGTTACAGCCATGGAGATGACACAGTTTTAGCTCATTTGTAAGTGATGTTATTAAAAGCATGTTATTGTTTGGATTGTAGATTAAGAAGGTAGGAGCCTTCTGAGCTATTCTCTGCCATCTTTTATTAATTTTTAATTAACCTAGAAATTAAACTGAATTACTTTTATGAGGATGAAAAATTGGTTTGGTAATTATCAGAATAGTCACTAGATTGCATTTGATTCTTAGGTCATGTCTTGAGTTGCTTATATAACCTTCAGAAAGTCAGTAAATCTCTCCGGTGATCCACGGAGAGGAAGGAAGAGCAATGTGGTTCGGCGACCCGCCTGAGAGCCACAACGGGGCAGGGGAGCCCCCACCTCCCAGCCAAGGGAGGCAGCTGGTGCTCCTCAAGGTCAGAGTTCTCAGAAGAAAAAGCAGGCACCCATCTTTGCCGTTCTCCAGCCTTCTTGAGTGACATCTCCAGGCACGAGAGCGAACCAGATGAATCCGGCCTGAAGTGAACCCCCAGCAAACTGCAGCAGCCCTACAGAAGAGGAACCTGACCACTGAAGGAAAAACAAACAGAAAGCAACAACAGCAACATCAACAACAAAAAGTCCCCACAAAAACCCCATCCAAGGATCAGCAGCCTCAAAAATGGAAACTAGACAAACACAAGAAGATTAGAAAGAATCAGCAAAAACACTGAAAACCCAAAAGGTCAGAGTGCCTCTTCTCCTCCAAATGATAGGGACGACTCTCCAGCAAGGTTGCAGAACTGGCCGGAGGATGAGATGGATGAATTGACAGAAGTAGACTTCAGAAGATGGGTAATAAAAAACTCCACTGAACGAAAGGAGCATATTCTAACACAATGCAAAGAAGCTAAGAACCTTGATAAAAGGTTAGAGTAGCTGCTAACCAGAATAACTAGTTTAGAGAGGAATATAAATGACCTGCTGGAGCTGAAAAACACAGCACGAGAACTTCATGAAGCATACACAGATTGACCAAGTGGAAGAAAAGATGTCAAAATTTGAAGACCATCTTGCTGAAATAAGGCATGCAGACAAGATTAGAGAAAAAATAATGAAAAGGAATGAACAAAGCCTCCGAGAAATATGGGACTATGTGAAAAGACTGAACATACAATTGACTGGAGTATCTGAAGGACACCGGGAGAATGGAAAAAGGCTGGAAGACACACTTCAGGATATTGTCCAGGAGAACTTCCCCAACCTAGCAAACAGGCCAGCGTGCAAATTCAGGAAATACAGAGAACACCTCTAAGATACTCCAAGAGAAGATTAACTGCAAGACACATAATCATCAGATTCTCCAAGGTTGAAATGAAGGGAAAAATGTTAAGGGCAGCCAGAGAGAAAGGCCAGGTCACCTACAAAGGGAAGCCCATCAAACTAACAGCAGACCTTTCAGCAGAAGCCCTACAAGCCAGAAGAGATTTGGGGTCAACATTCAACATTCTTAAAGAAAAGAATTTTCAACCCAGAATTTCATATCCAGTCAAACTAAGCTTCATAAGTGAAGGAGAAATAAAATTCTTTCCAGGAAAGCAAATGCTGAGGGATTTTCTTACCACCAGGCTTGCCTTGCAAGAGCTCCGGAAGGAAACACTAAAACTGGAAAGGAAAAACTGGTACCTGTCACTGCAAAAACAACCCAAAATACAAAGTCCAATGACACCATGAAGAAACTGCATCAACTAATGTGCAAAATAACCAGATAGCATCATGATGACAGGCAAGTTGGATAAAGAGTCAAGACTCATTGGTGTGCTGTATTCAGGAGACCCATCTCATGTAGAAAGACACACATAGACTCAAAACAAAGGGGTGGAGGAAAATTTACCAAGCAAATGGAAAGCAAAAAAAAAAAAAATAAAAGCAGGGGTTGCAATCCTGCTTTCCGACAAAAGACTTTAAACTAACAAAGATCAAAAAAAAAAAAAAGGGGGGGGGGCATTACGTAATGGTAAAGGGATCAATTCAACAAGAAGAGCTAACAATCCTAAATATGTATGCACCTAATACAGGAGCACCCTGATTCATAAAAGAAGCTCTTAGAGACCTACAAAGAGACTTAGACTCCCACACAATAATAGTGGGAGACTTTAACATCCCACTGTCAATATTAGACAGATCAACGAGACAGTAAATTAACAAGGATATTTAGGACTTGAACTCAGCTCTGGATCAAGTGGACCTAATAGACATCTACAGAACTGTTCACTCCAAATCAACAGAATACCCATTCTCCTCAATGCCACGTGGCACTTATTCTAAAAACAATCACATATTTGGAAGTAAAACACTCCTCAGCACATGCAAAAGAACTAAAATCATAACAAACAGTCTCTGAGACTACACTGAAGTCAAATTAGAACTCAGGATTAAGAAACTCACTCAAAACCACACAATTATATGGAAATTGAACAACCTGCTACTGAATGACTCCTGGGTGAGTAATGAAATTAAGGCAGAAATTGGGAAATTCTTTGAAACCAGTGAGAACAAAGAGACAATGTACCAGAATCTATGGAACACAGCTAAAGTGGTGTTAAGAGGGAAGTTTATAGCATGAAATGCCCACATCAGAAAGTGGGAAAGATCTAAAATTGACACCCTAACATCACAATTAAAAGAGCTATAGAAGCAAAAGCAAACTAATCCAGAAGCTAGCGGAAGAAAAGAAATAATTAAGATCAGAGCAGACTTGAAGGAGATAGAGACATGAAAAACCCTTCAAAAGATAAATGAATCCAGGAGTTGGTGTTTCAAAAAACTTAACAAAATAGACTGCTAGCTACACTAATTAAGAATAAGAGAGAGAAGAATCAAATAGACACAATAAAAAATGATACAGGGGATATCACCGATGACCCTGTCAAAACACAAACTACCACCAGAGAATGCTATAAACACCTCTACACAAATAAACTAGAAAATCTAGAAGAAATGGATAAATTCCTGGACACACCCTCTCAAGACTAAACCAGGAAGAAGTCAAATCCCTGAACAGACCAATAACAAGTTCTGAAATTGAGGCAATAATTAATAGCCTACCAACCAAAAAAGGCCCAGGAACAGACAGATTCACAGCTGAGTTCTACCAGAGCTACAAAGAGGAGCTGGTACCATTCCATCTGAAGCTATTCTAAACAATTGAAAAGTAAGAATTTCTCCCTAACTGGTTTTATGAAGCCAGCATCATCCTGATACCAAAACCTGGCAGAGACACAACAAAAAAAAGAAAACTTCAGGCCCACATCCCTGATGAACATCAATGCAAAAATCCTCAATAAAATACTGGCAAACTGAATCCAGCAGCCCAACAAAAAACAGCCACCATATGGATCACCTGAAGTCAGGAGTTCGAGAGCAGCCTGACCAACATGGTGAAACCCTGTCTCTACTAAATATACAAAAATTAGCTAGGTGTGGTGGCGCATGCCTGTAATCCCAGCTACTCAGGAGGCTGAGGCAGGATAATTGCTTGAACCCAGGAGGCAGAGGTTACAGTGAGCCAAGATTGTGCCATTGCACTCCAGACTGGGCAACAAGAGTGAAATGCCAGCACAAAACAAACAAACAAAAAACCAACTTACCTATCATGATTAAGTCAGCTTCATCCCTGGGATGCAAGGTTGGTTCAACATATGCAAATCAATAAACATAATCCATCACAAAGCAGAACCAAAGACAAAAATCACATGATTATCTCAATTGATGCAGAAAAGGCCATTGACAAAATTCAACATTCCTTCATGTTAAAAACTCTCAATAACCTAGGTATTGATAAAACATATCTCAAAATAATAAGAAGTATTTATGACAAACCCACACCCGATATCATATTAAATGGGCAAAAGTTGGACGCATTCCCTTTGAAAACCAGTATAAGACAAAGATGCCCTCTCTCACCACACCTAGTCAACACAGTATTGGAAGTTCTGGCCAGGGCAATCAGGCAAGAGAAAGAAATAAAGGGTATTCAAATAGGAAGACAGGAAGTCAAATTGTTTCTGTTTGCATAATTCTGTATTTAGAAAATCCTGTCATCTCAGCCCAAAAACTCCTTAACCTGATAACCAACTTCAGCAAAATCTCAGGATACAAAATCAATGTGCCAAAATCACCAGCATTCCTTTACACCAACAACAGACAAGTAGAGAGCCAAATCATGAGTGAACTCCCATTCACAATTGCTACAAAGAGAATAAAATACTGAGGTATACAGCAACAAGAGATATGAAGGACATGTATCCCAGAATTTAAAATGTGGCACATATACACCATGGAATACTATGCAGCCATAAAAAAGGATGAGTTTGTGTCCTTCGTAGGGACATGGATGCAGCTGGAAACCATCATTCTCAGCAAACTATCACAAGGACAGAAAACCAAACACTGCATGTTCTCACTCATAAGTGGGAGTTGAACAATGAGAACACATGGACACAAGGAGGGGAATAACATACACCAGGACCTGTTGGGGGTTGGGGGGTGAGGGAAGAGAATTTAAGAGGACCGGTCAATAGGTGCAGCAAACCACCATGGCACAGGTATACCTATGTAACAAACCTGCACTTCTGCACATGTATCCCAGAATTTAAAATAAAAACAAAAAATAAAATAAATCTCTCCTACTCTTAAGATAAAAATTATGAAGCTTGATTTTATCATGCTTTCTGTCATTTAGCACTGGCCCACAATTCTCCTATGTGTAATGTGTTCCACTTACAAGATTACATGGAATAAGCAGATGAAGTCAAAGAAGCACAGTTGCACACATGTTAGCAGGGCTTTCCCCTCTCTCTCCCAAATTCTAGGCCTCAGGCCCCATGCTTTTAAGACTTACTGAGACAAAATTGTAAGGGCTGAGATGGAAGCCTTGAAAAGAACCGCACCTTTCCTACATGGCTGGTTATCAATCAGTATAACCTTTCTAGGGGAGCATTTTCAATACACAACAAATGCCTAGAAAATGTGCAAATTACCTAGCAAATCCACTTTTGGTAATTTATTTTATTCAAATATTTATTCACAATCATAAAAGAATTCACATCACAGCATCATTTAAAATAGTAAAACAACAGCAACAATTACAACCAAGCCTGTGTATGGTAAAAGTCTGGCAATAAGAGATTTGTTAAATAAAATGATACTTCCATAGTGTGCAGTATTCATTCTACAGCCATTTTAAATATATAATAGTTATTGACACATGGAAATGTCAATTAAAAGTTAATAAAACATGATCTCTATTTTTTTAAAAAAATTTATGTTAATAGTCTAAAATTTAACAAGGATTATATCTGAGGAATGAAATTATGTGTTTATTTCTTATTCTTCTTTGTGAGTTTCCATATTCCCCTGCTTTCCCTAAACAAACTTGGCACATTTCCTGGTCTGATCTCTTTGTAAGTCCTGACTTTGGATTACCATTAGATTTGGGTATTTCTTATCTCAGTGCTCACCTGGGCCAGGTGCAGCTTCCACTATATTTATCCTCAGCAATGGTGACACATCCATCTCTTTCCCAGCATCAGTTTGACTGTTTTGTTTTGGTTTTGTTTGCCGTTGTTCCATCAATGTTCTGTTGGTAAGGTCAAGGGGAAGTCCTGATAAGAATCTTTTTTTCCTTTCAGTAATCCTTGAGCATCTGACTCATCACTGTGAGCTGAGTGATTAATTTATTCAAAGCAAAACTTTAGAGTAACTGACAAATAGGAGGAATCATTCTCTAATTAATTTTATGGATGCTATTTATGTTAGAATAAATAATGCCCTGGGGATAACTAGGCTTGCGAATGAACATTTACTTAAACATTGACAAAGGGAGTGATGTGTACGATTATAAGACTTTCTCCAAAGTCTCTATCTTACATAATAAATGTGCTCCCCAAAATAATGGGGCATGAAGAAAAAAATGCATGACCTTGCAATTGAAAAGAGAAGGAACAAAGAGCTTCTTATAAAACAAATATTCATTCTGTAATTTTCTGATTGGTAAGTTTAAATCCGACATATAAACTATGCTTAGTTAATAAACATATTAACTAAACAGTTAATGTCTTGAAAAGGGCAAGGCAAAGCTTTCTTGGAGGAAACTTTGTTTATCTGAGTAACTTCAGTTTTGTGTGGGTTTGGTTTCATGCAATTAGGTTTCACTTCCTGTAATAGATCATTTTTTTTTAACCCATGATGAAGAAAGTATGTCAGTTTATATCATAGCAATTTGAGCAAGCTAGTATAATTTAATTAATGTATCAGGTCTTATCTCACATGGGGTTTTTCTGCAAAACTTCAAAATGTCCAAGAATGCCATTATTATATGCAAACATAAATATTTTCTGTTGGCACAAAACTTTCTATGTAAATTTTTCCGTATTCAATTATGCTTAGCTGAATCGCCAGGCTCAAGAGTCATTATGATTGAGTTTCATGAGAACACTGGGCTGGAAGTGCAAATACAGAGCTTATGGACTTATTTTTGGAACACCTGTCTGCATTGTGGTGTCTGAAACAGTATTATTGAATGGGTCTTTTTATAAATGTTCAGTATGCTCAGTTCTGTAACAGTATCTTATTTTTTGATTCAAAAAGCACTTATTTCACTGTCTTAAACAAAAACATAAAAACCAGACAGGCAGGGGAAGTCTAGATGACTTATGATTGAAGCAGCTCTATACAGAAATAAAGATGGTCCAATGCTGTGACTTCAAAGAAAATGACGAAAACAAACATTCACAAACATCTTCATGTTTGTAATAATATATTAATGCACAAAATATCAAAAACACAAAGTCTGTTTTTTTCCCTATAGGTTTATGATAAGCTATCAAACTTCTATTTAACACATTTACTTTTACAAGCCTTCAGTGTTTAGAAGTATACACTATACAAGTACACACATGCTGGGATTTTACCATGAAAATTTTAGTTTCAGTTTTAGTTTTAGTCTCTTACTAGTGACTTGCCTTTTTATTCATATTTATACACATTTCACTTCCATTGTAAGACATGTAATACCTTTCTAGTGGTATATTTTAATCAACATATATTTTTAAAATCTTGATTTTTAAATGAATCATTTTAGTGCTGTGACATGATAGGTTTAGCAGTTGAAGCACAATATGGTAACTACATTGTACTGTTTAAGCTAATTCACAGTTGTAGGAAAATGTTTGGTTATTAAAATATAACCAAGATGAGGCTGGACAGTAATAAACACTGAAATACTTGAAAACAGTGAGTGAATAAGTAACATGACTTTTCATCAGTGACCATTGATTATTTTGTTTTTAGAGACCTGGAAGAAATTGTCTTGAGTTTTAAACGTTCTGGTAAATTGTAACAGTATCTATTATAAGTCCAGTGGTAGTTAAGACTCATTTATTTCCAGATACTTCTCAAATACTTCAGGTTTGTTCAAACTCAGAAGACCTTCATCTAACATCGCCTTCCTACCATCCATTTGAAACTGTTCATGCCCTGGGGGTAACTGAATTCTAGAGAAATGTGCAAAGTTAACCATCAAGTTATCATGGTGTCATTTTCTCTACCCTTTTTATTTTCTAAAAGTTGTGGAAGTTATTTCACGAACTGCTACTGCTCTTTCTCCTCCTCCTCCTTCTTTTAAACTGCTGGAAAGATGCACTCCCTAGTGCTAGGCAAAGCAAAACCCAGAAAGAGCTGGAAAATTCAGCGTATTCTAAACTTAGATTCCATGAAGTTTTGAGTGGGTCTAAATTTGGTAAAACCTGTTCTCTCATTTTTACTGTCGGCTTGTTTTAGATCATCTGGACTTGATTTTCAGAGAGAAGAACCTAAGGATCAAAATTCAGCTGCATAACTTATTGCCAAATCAGTACTTTAATGGGCATATGCATGTAGGATGTATGTGTTTGCATGTGTATGTGCGTGTGTGCTCATATATGCCTTTAAATAAAAGACAAGCTATACATTGAAACTAATGATTAATCAAATCAGGTTTTAAGGTTCCTACCCCCATCCCTGGTGCTGACCGTGGGTTTGCATTGGAAGGAAAAGTGGAAAGTTATGAAGAAATGGGTGTAAATAGTCTAAAACTTTTTTGGGGAATTTTTTAAAGGTACCAATCAGTGTAGAGAGTTGTTTTTTCTACAATTTATTGGTCAAACTACTAATGCCTTTATTGACCTATATTACATTTGAAAAGAGGATGTCAAAATTCATACTTTTTTCACAGGTTCCTTCACAAGACCCTGTATATAGCAATTATTCAATACATTTTAGTGAAACAAATGTTTGGATAAATGAGTCAGTGAACGAACCTGTCTTCAAAGGTATGCAGAACATTCAGTGATTAAAATAATTTCATGTTTTCCTATGAATATGCTATAATTATGCTTTTTTATTTAAAACTATACTCATGTTACTGATTGCTATAATCAATTCATTTCGCTTAACTTTTGTAATGTAAAAATCCTTGTCTGGTCCTCAGGCACCCTCTAATCATATTATCTACCCAAGATGTTAATATTTAATGATATTTGTGTTAGCCTCCAAAATGATCCCCAATGACCCACACCCTTATATAGCCCTCTCTGGATTTAGTAGATGAATCAAGGCTGGCCCTGTGTGACGGAGAGAGTACAAAAGTGATGTATATGGCTCTCAGGGGTGTAAAGGTATTGTATTTATCACTCTGATCTCTTAGATTGCTCTCTCTGGGGGAAGACAGCCACCATACTACGAGGGCATTAAAGTGGCTCTTTGAAGAGGAAAACTGGAGCAGCTGATCAACTTCTCACACCTATAAGGAAGGCACCTTAGAAGAGGATCCTGAAGCCCCAAAACCTTCAGATGACAGTCACCCCAATCAAAATCTGACTGTAGTCCTAAGTGAGAAATAACCAACAGTGCCCTTGAATTCCTGACCTAGAATTTATGAGAATAAAAAATCATTACTTTATGCCATCAAGTTTTCTGTAAGTAGAATGATATTTAAAGGTCTTCATAGTTAGCAAATTTATGAATTAATTTTCACTTTTAAGAGAATTGAAAATCAATAGTGATTCTGAGATCAAGTACACGCTTAATTGTCCAAGAATCATCTATCAAATTTCTCTTAGAAAAATTTCTATGTTGAGTGTATTCAGTTCTGAGTCATTAAGTTCCTTGTTGGTTTTGTTACTATTTGACACTGAAAGGCTGCAAAGCAATCAGTTCCAGGTCCAGCTTTTCTAGACTTTAACTGCTTTGGTGGATTTACTTCTTATCCCTCTCTGGAGACACGCAGACGGGGATAAGAAGTAAATTTTATAATAGATATCTGCAGCTTCTCTTGGGATTGGTGAGCTAGACCTGATGAGCGAATAAATTAAGGGATTAACAAATAATGAGTGATAAACATATAAACCAATGAACAGATTTTGGTGCCTAATATGTGCTGGGGACTGTGTTAAGTGTTTTCACACATTATGCTCTGTGTTTCCACCCACATTACCCCTTTCTATGTATACAGTGAGTTTTGCAGTACCTCGCATGCATTTGATCTTTCCAATTAGCCTGGTATTCAGAAAAACAGAAATCTCCCGGACAAAGGGAGTTTGTTAGCATTTGGTATCTTCCTGACATAATTTTCTTGTGAAGAATGTAATCAGCTTTTGATTTGTGTAAAAAAAAAATCTGAGAATTACCCATAATCGGGAGCTTCAACCTCCTCCAAGAACCACAAGACCCCTGCTCTCCAAGGTCTTCATTCTTTTAGAGAAAATGACACTAAACAAAAAGAAGAAAATTACTAAAGAACAATAAGCTCTGTGCAGAGATGTAAAATAGGATGGTATGCTAGAGTCACTGGGTGGCTGTTTCAGAGGACAGATAACCTGAGATTTGAAAGAGGTGACAAAGATGAAGGGAAGGGTATCACAGGCAGAAGGAGCAGAAAGTAAAGGCCACATGAGGTGGGAAAGAGGTTGGCATACTTGGGATGCAACAAAGGCCAATAGGTGGAAGAAAAGTGTACAAAAGTGTACAGTGGGCAGGAGAAGAGTGTACTTGTCAAATGAGGTCAGACAATTCAGCCATTCCAGGGAGGGAGACCTTTCTACAATAGAATTAAACAATTAGAATCTTTTTTTTTTTAAGCGCTAAGAAGTTAATGAAGATTTTAAGCCAGTGATTTGACTTATATTTTAAACTGATTCTGGCTGCTTTGTGGTAAATGGGTATTATATGGTGGCAAAAGTAAAAGCAGAGTTGTTAGAGTGGGCGCTAATCCAATCCAACTGATGTTCTTATAAGAAGAGGAAATTTGGACACATGAACAGCCACCAGGGATATGCACACACAGAGAAAAGACCATGTGAGGACACGGAGGACTAGTAGAGTAGTATAAGGAAGGATAACGGTGGCTTGACCATGGAGACAGTAATAGAAAATGAGAGAAGCTGATATATGCAAGGTACACTTTGGAGGAAGATCCAGAGGAGCTTGATGGATTGCATGTGGTGAAGTTGTCTGCCAAACCTCAGCTCTTTTGGCTCTGTCACCTTTCTGGCCGGCACAGCTCTGTTTATACACTCGTTTTACTCTTTACTGCCCCTTCCCTTCTTATTTTGTAAAACAATAAAAATTGGAAAAATGAAAACATTGGTATTAGCGATAAAAACCATGGATTTCATAAACGTGACATCTCAAGACAAAGATGGAGATCATTAGACATTTTGAAAAACACAGTTTTTGGCTTCAATCTGTTTGTCTGTTAAATAGATCTAAAGCAGTCAACAGTGTATTCACTGTTGAGGAATGAAAGAAAAGGAAAGGTTGTGTAAAATGAAGGAATGTATGGTTTCTTTAAGAAAAAGCACACTTTAAAATGTTTTTTAAATCTCTCTCGTCTGGAAATCTATCATGTTTAAGTCTGTTGTTGAACTTTTGCACACTTTTGCTCTTCTACTATTCATGTTTTCACAGTTTCAAATGTATACAGTCCTTTAGTAGGCACTATATTCCACTTAAAATGAAGGACCGTATATATCTGAATGTAGCCCATGATCCATTTATTTATCTGTTAATATATGTATGGATGTGTGTGTGTGTATATATATGTGTGTGTGTGTATATATGTGTGTGTGTATATGTGTATATATATGTATATATGAATGTGTGTCCATGTGTGTGTGCGTGTGTGTGTGTCTTGGGCATTTTCTATGTGCTTGCATTGTAGAAATAAACAAACCAGGTCAGACACAATACTCGCCTTAATAGGGTTTATAGTCTAGTGGGTATAAAGATAAGTAAATAGGCAATCACAATGGAAAGTGACAAGAGCTGTGATGGGCAATGTGCAAGGTGCCATAGAAACACACAGGTAGATACAGTAACTAAGGCGAATGTGTTGGGTTGGGGAAGAGTATTGGAAAACACCCTGAGGGAAGTGAGTCTCAGGCTGAGGCTCAAATTTGAGCTCTGTTTGCTGTGGAGCTCATCCATAAGAACTGGTTGCCTCACTAAGGTGACAGTGCAGTCATTCATTCATTCATTCATTCAGTAGCCACAACCTGGAGCAGCTTCTTTTCCCTCCGTAATATGGCACATGCAGTAAATCTGGTAATGAGACAAAATTGCTCTTATTTGAAAAAACAGGCCCTGGAAAGAAAGACAATTGTTAAGGCCAAAGATGGAAGTGAAGATGAAGTAACCAGTGTAATAAATTAATGGCTTTTAGCCATAAAAATAGAAATCTATGATCTATTGAATTGTTTTACAATAGTTCCACTCTATGAGGCAACTGAATTCCCTTGTGTGTTCTGTATGGAAATAAGTAAAAACAGATTGAAAAATTGATACAGCAAGTACCAGAGCCAGGAAAAATGTACTTGTAGGTGAGAGAGATCAATCACCATGTGTCTGAAGAGGTGCATAGATCTTCACTTGTGGTTTTGCTTTTGTTTTGTAGGAAAATAGTGTTTTATGGTGGCATTCACAAATTTGGAAATTCACAGAGGTCTCTGGACTTCCTTTCTGCCAACATGAAGGCCTATCCCGTGCAGATAGACATGATATTTTCTCTAAAGAAAAACTTGTAGAAATCAAGCATCCGTATCTTGGGTCTCTTAGCATCTTCTGAGTAAACCCATCCACTTTCCCATGCTTGTTTACCTTCTCCAAGTTCTCCTTCCCTGCATATGACAGGATATTGCCAGAGGTAAGAAGTCCATGAGACTGACTTTCAAATATTTTAAATGTTATTTACACAGCCAATTTAGTTTGCCCAAGTAAAAATGTGCACACCTAACAGGATCTATAAATGACTCCCCAGTTCAGCTCAGATTTCACTTAAAAACTGCTCCTATTATTAGCTTATTAGCTGGAAGTGCTTATGATAGGTTTTATGCTCAAATGAACCTTCCTTTTGAGAAGCTAGAACCCATCTGCAAAGTAAAAAACAGTGAATTCACTTACCTAGGGTCAAGAGCAAATTTGGGGTAAGTTGAGGTTTCTGATATTCTTGCTTATGTCCATGGTATGTCTAAATTTTAGATTCCTGGATTAAAACTACAAAGATTATCATACATATCCAACCCTATAAAAGCTCTCACCATGCATTCCATTCCTCTTCTCTACCTTCCTTTTCAACTAAACACTGAAAAGTGACTATTTAGAAAATCTCTTTGTAACTACTTTCTAAGCTATTACATGAATATAGTTATTGAATAGGATCCTGTATGAATAGGATGCTAGTTTTTGATCCACCAGAAAAAAGGCATGGGAAAAATCGTTAAACTAAGATCTTTGCTAGTGCTGAACAATATTTAGTACAATAAAAACAATAGAACTGAGATTTTTTTAAAAATACATGTTTTCTTCATATATCATTTTGTTAAAACCTTTTAAAAGCTTTTAAAGCAACTTGAAGCTTACTTTTACTTGCTAAAGCACCAAGATTAGTATAAACCTGGCTTTGTCTTACCTGATACTAGAAGTCCCAAAAGGCCTTGCTGTAGCGTGGTCACACCCCAAGAGTGATATGATATAGACATGCTGTGTACTAGAACAAAAAAGCCTAATAATGCATACACATAAGCGTCACTATGTGTTTTTCTTAAAGTGACATTTTAGTTATTGTTGTTTATTTTAGTTTCATTTAGGTTGAGGGGAAAAAAAACGGCCAGCCAATGAAGCATTGTCTGCACAGCATCAGGTTGTACTCCTGCTGTATCTTTGGGCATTGGGCATTTCTTTGTAGTCTGTGAAACTAATGCCAATGTTTGATTTATATTTGTGCGTAAATGCCCTCAGCCCAATCCCTTAGAAAACTAATGCTCATCTGTGAAGCTTGGTAGTTGCTATACAAGCAGTATTTCATGTCTTCATTAAATTATAATTAGGTGACTTTTATTTCTTTTTTTAGTTTAGTGCAGTTTGTAAAAATGAAAAAAAAAAATTGGCACAGTTTTGCATCCACCCAAGAACCTCAGATAATTTCTCAAACGTTTTTGGTTCAGTAAAATCCCAAATGCATCTTGCCAAGTGCCCTTTTCTCCATGACTTCCAAATCCATGCAAATTTCAGGGAAAATTTAATCCGTATGTTTCCGATTCATTCACTCTTAACTCATCATATTGTTGTCTTCAAAAAACAATTTTATGTCCAAGAAACCCTACGGGCATGTTATATATATACATATATATACATATAACCTGGCTTTAGTCAAATTTTTCCCCAGTTGGAGCCTGGAAGCTGTACATTTTCAAGTATTAAGGATTGCTTGAACTTTCCCCCAACTTCATTTTAACTTCAAATCATTCTGGTAAGAGGTAAGTTCCAATCAGGATATAGAGAATGTAAAATGGCTGAACATTTCTGCCAGCAGCGGCCTTGCCAGAACCAAGGCTGGTACAATGAGCTTGAGCCTGCTAAACAAAGTCAGGTTTGCCCCTTAATCACCTTCCGTGCTCTGGAGCCTCAGGCGAACTCCCCTCCACTGTGTCATCCTTTAAAAAATTAGGTTCAGGGATCTGAACCCGCCATTTTGTAAAAAGTGTAAGCTCAGACAGGTCTGAGCCCTTTGGGAACAATGTAGTATCACTTTGTAACCATTATTTTTGAAGGGTTGAGGGGAGCCTTTGTATAAATGGGATAGTCTGCATCTACCACAATATTGTTTGTTTAGTTTTCCAAACATCATTTTAGGGTCATCAAATCACATCACACAGGACTTTAGTTTTCATGCAAAAAAAAAAAAAAAAAAAAAAAGGCCAGAATACATCAAGATACTGAACACATTAACAAGTAAATAACAAATACATGTTTATGCATTGGCTTCTAGTTGAAGCAGTCTGGTTGGCATTATCTCAAGGGAGTTATTTAAATTTTAAATGGAACAACATCTCATTTAGATTTCTACAAATATGCTAGGGCACAGAAGTAATTTATATGTACATGAAATTCTTCACTTAAGCACCTGGGTACTTGACAATAATTAAAATACAAAATAGACTTATCAACTTTTCCTTTTAAATTTCCACCTTTTTGCATCTTTGCAGAGAGTGAGAAGAAATTTCTAGAGTAGATTGTCAAGTACCTAGTCTTTTTTCCCAATATCACATAATGCCTGATTGCAATTCCTTCCTGGTTCTCTTTCTGTTGCATTCTTCAAAAGCTATGCTCTGATCTTCCCTTATATACTCATTGTCTATTTTCAGAATGTTTTTATTTCTTAAACTTTCAGCCCCTTTTACTCCCAACTGCCAGAGAATAAACATTCATTTCACTTCAATATGAGCATATAATTAAGGAAACAGTTGATGGAAGGTATCAAAATCATAGAAAGTGCTGTAAGTCAGAAATTTCCACGACAAAATTTCAACAACAGCCTGGGTATAGATAATTCTCATACTTACGTCGTTGGCCCAGACCTCCATCCTCACCTTCAACCATCATGAATTGTCTTAGAGGACATAATTTAAATAAGTGCTTCTCAAAATTTGGTACTCAGAAGTGCAAACACTAGGTCCAGCCAAGACCTGTTGAATTAGAAACTCTGGTTTGAGGCCCTTCTATCTGTATTGTAACAAGTCCTCCAAGTGATTCTGATGCCCACTGATGTATGAACTGACCCTGAAAGTTAATGTGTTGAATCCCACAGTTTGCTTTTCATTGCCTGTTTTCATAACCTATTCTTATCAATAGCATTGTAATCCCCTTAATTTATTGGCATTAAAATCTTGACTTTATTTTTGTTCTTCTTTGTTCCCCCTTCCTCAGTTTCTCATCAAGAAGGGTGTTATTTCCAAGGTATTCTCAAAAATCTAACTATTCTCAATTATTCTAGGCCCCAAAATCAAACCTCAAGCCTTTTCAATAAGCCAATATATACCCACTTTGTAGTCTCTTCTCCTATATTGCTGTTAAAATAATTTTTTACATCTGCTGATTTTGTCTTTCGTGCTGCTGCTCAAGAACAGTGCTGTTTTATTTTGAACCAAAATACAACGCTCCTTTTGTCCTTTGAGGCCTTCACCAATCAACATTCCACCCCTGCATTAGTCTTATTTCTCATTCTCTAGCAAAGCAGATCTCATTGCCTTGTTCTCACTTCCTTTGTACTTTGTATTTCTCTTATCCGAATGCCCTCTCTCTCCTTCTCTCCACTCTATTTTCTTTTCCTATTGAAGATACAATTGATATTCTTTGAATTAGGGCTCTAACTTCATCTTTCGTATTTATTTTTACTATGTGATCACTGTATTGAATTGCTCTAACTTGTATATTTCTTTCCCAATGTGAATTCAAGTTGATACAATGTATATCTCCAGATCTTTTCTATATCCTCTTAAAGATGATCCTTTATTCCGTACTACATATGATAAGATGCAGCACATACTCAACTGGCTTAAAAGTAAGTAAAATGAGATACCAAAACTCAAGTGTCCACATTTGCAGTCATTGGTAAACCTGGTTTAGGTTTATGGGAGGCAGTATGGAGACTACTATCTATCTAATAACAGTTTGAATATTCATAACTAGTCATCCATGCCAACTCTTTTATGATGCCGTGCCATTCATTACCATACGGGGCACTCCTCTTTATTGTGCCTTTATCTTTCAAGACACAATTTACTATTTAACAAATATGAAGCAGTGAAATCAGTGTGTGCTCATGTGTATACATGTATCTTTGCCTTAACATGGGCCTAAACCTAAATTCCGTGAAGGCTGTAAACAGAAAAAAAATTACCCCACTTTTGACCATTATTTTCATGGCTCACTGAGATAAAATAGAGTCCGTTTATTCTTAATGTTTTTATGATTTAGTGATATCCTATAGAATAATTCAATTTCAAAAAGGCAGTGAACAATAGATGTGGTAGAAGGGCCTGAAGGGAAGAAATGGGTTAGAGAGAATCAGTAAAACTAAAAATATAATACCATCAGACTTCCAAAGCAAAGCCAGCTATAATGGAGCAGAAAGCATCAGGGGAAATCTCTTATTTCATTCTGGCACTGAGGGCAAAGAAATTTTACTTTTTAATTTCTTGGGGACAAATTGACTTTGTCAACACAGCATCTTTATTTTTACCACATCATTTAAAATTGTATTTACAGTTTTAAAAGAAAAACTTTAGAAAAATTAAATTTAGCAGAGTTTATTTGAGGAAAGAATTATTCATCTATTGGGCAGCCCTCAGAACCAGGAGAGGTTCAGAGAGCTTCACCCAACATGGGGAGGCAGTATTAGGAAAAGGAAATGACATACAGAAACAGCTTGATTGGCTACAGTTCAGCATTTGCCTGATATAGACACTCTCTGATTGGTTGGCAGTCTGTGATTGGCCAAAGCTCAGCTGCTGTGATTGGCCGAGGCTCAGCAACTCATTGTAAGAATATGCTCTTAAGTTAGGCTGCAGTTTATTATGTGCAGAGGCTGCTTTAGGCCAAATTTAATTTAATTTAGCAAGAGTTCTATTATCAATGCCAATCTACAGATTCTTATAATTAAATCTGTATTTGTCCACTACTCCTTTTGTGAATCCAAAAATCTAAAAATCTGTGAAAACTATTTTTATTATCCTTGGGTGACAGAATACTACCAGACCTTAATGAATTTGGTGATGAAACCAAATTGAAAAAATTATTTAATTTTCATTTATCCCACTTCTGGCAAATATTTATACATTTTGCTGCTCAAACAATGTTTGGATACAGGGGGAAGTTATAGACTGCTTGGACATGTGATATACTATATGGATCCTATTATTTGACTAAAATTCAAAATTTTCTGAAATTGGAAGCCTATCTGGCCCTAACGATTTGCAATTAGTAATTGTGGATCTGAGCTCATTTTCTCCTTTGATTTTATCAAGGAGAAATTCTAAATTATGTGCTACAATCTTGAAAATATTTCTTTAGTACCTTGAAGTTTTTGAATGCCTCTATCATGAAGGAAGTAGCTGAGTCAGATTTTAACAAACAAAGGAGAACTCTGGGTACAAATTACACAAAGGGACTGAAAATAATTTAAAACATGATGAAATACGAAGGAGCACAATTCAGAACTCAAAAATGTGAAGTTTTATGTATTTTATTCTTTATCATAAGTATGTGCTGAATGAATATATGTATACACTATATATATGCACACACATATACATATAAAATGTACACATGTAAATATTTCATCAGTCTAATGACAGACTTGGAAATCAGAATTGTAGTTGCTGAATGTGTATGCATATGCCTCATGCCTTATTCTCACAATAGATCACAGTAGCAATTCAAAAAATGATGCTTAAATCCAGTGTGATGTCTCTGATGGAAAAAAAAAAAAAAGATGCTTATTATAGATGTAAATACCCATACACACAGAATCTCTACCCATCAGACTACTGGACTTCAAATTTTTTTCCAATGTAATTATAGAAAATGAGTACTTTTCAGTATTTTATCCAGTAGAGTTGCTGGAGTATTGGTTCCCAATGTATGGTGTCAACTTCCTGAGAGGATAGTTTTTGGGTGGTTATTGTTTACCTGAGTAATTCAGAAGGCATCTGAGTTGTACACAAAGCAGCCTGTGTTGGGAGTAGAGTGAGTCAGGCACAAGTCCTCTGCTTTATGCTGTGCTCTGACTCCCAGGAAGTTCCACTTGCCCTCTTTTTTAAAAAATTTTTAAAATTTTGTTTGTTTGTTTTTTGAGACGGAATCCCTCATTGTCACCAGGGCTGGAGTGCAATGGCGTGATCTCGGCTCCCTGCAACCTCTGCCTTCCGGTTTAAACGATTCTCCTGCCTAAGCCTCCCAAGTAGCTGCGATTACAGGCACCCCTCACCATGCCCAGCTAACTTTTTTGTGTTTTTAGTAGAGACAGCATTTCACTATGTTGGCCAGGCTGGTCTCGAACTCCTGACCTTGTGATCTGCGAGCCTCGGCCTCCCAAAGTGGGAGGATTACAGGCATGAGCCACCGCGCCTGGCCTCCGCCTGCCCTCTTTAAGGAGAAAGTCTGGGTCATCACTGTTACAAACAGGGCAGGGCATGGGATTTGGACAATCAGCATTTACTTAGGGTCCACCATGTGCTGAAATCTGAAGACGACACTGGGAGCTGTTTCAATGTTACTAGCAGGCAGAAAAGTCTTTTTCTGCAAGAACTCACAATATAAGCAGAGAACAGGGCAACCCCATATTAAAGGAATTATCTAAGGTATATGAATAAAAGAGCATTGATAGTGTTATTAATATGCATTATGAATGTCAAATTCAATAACATATTCACATGAAAACTATCAAGGCCTGGACTTGCTGAAGGCACTCTTTTCACCTTTGCTTCTGGTATGCAGGTAGGTATTACAGAATCTTCTCTTTATAGAGGTTAAGAAGATGCTGTAACGGAAAAAGGATTACAGGGTACAGCTAAGTTCCCATCTAAAGTTGGTGCCACAGCAAAGGAATCAATCAACAAAGTGAAGACACCAACCTGCAGAATGGGAAAAAAAAATACTCAAACACTACCCATCCGACAAGGGGCTAAAAACCAGCTCAAACAACTCTACAGGAAAAAGATCTAATAATATGATTTAAAAATGCTCAAAATATCTGATAGACATTTATCAGAAGACATACAAATGGCAAACGGGTATGTGAGAACTGCTCAACATCACTGATCATCAGAGAAATGCAAATTGAAACTACAAAGTAATATGACTTCACCCCAGTTAAAATGGCTTTTATCCCAAAACAGGCAATAACAAGTGCTGGTGAGGAGGTGAAGAAAAGGAAACCCTCATACGCTGTTGGTGGGAATGTAAATTAGTACAGCCACTATGGAGAACAGTTTGGAAGTTCCTCAAAAGAGCAAAAATAGGACTGCCATATGATCCAGCAATCCCACTGCTGAGTATATACCCCAAAGAATGGAAATCAGTCTATCGAAGAGGTATCTGCATGTCCATGTATATTGCAGCATGTTTCACAATATCCTAGATTAAGAAACAACGGAAGTGTCCATCAACAGACAAGTGGATAAAGAAATGCGGTACAGGTGCAGAATAGAATTCAGTCAAAGGAAAGAATGAGATCCTGTCATTTGCAACAATATGGATGGAACTGGAGGTCCTTATGGTAAGTGAAATAAACCAGGCACAGAAAGACAAATTTCATATGTCCCCACTTATTTGTGGGAGCTAAAATTGCAAACATTGAACTCATGGAGATGGAAAGCAGAAGAATGGTTACCAGAGGCTGCAAAGGGCAGTGGGAGGAAAGGGGGAATGTGGGGATGGTTAATGCATACAAAAAAGAGTTAGAGAGAATGTATAAGATCTAGTATTTGATAGCACAACAGAGGGACTATAGTAAATAATAATTTAATTGTACATTTGAAAATAACTAAAAGGGTACAATTGGATTGTTTGTAACACAAAGGATAAATGCTTGAGGTGATGGAAATCCCACTGACCTTGATGCGTTCATTATATATTCAATGCCTATATCAAAATATATCATGTACCCCATAAATACTATGGGTATATTGCTGTATTTCTATGTAATCACAGCAATTAAAGATAAAAATAAAAATAATAATAGAGTTGGTGCCAGTAAAAAGATGAGAGAATGAATTGTAAATGAAGGATTGGTTCTGGAGCCTCAGGACTCAGAGAGACACAGAGCTCCAATACTGCCTCCTGGCAGTTTCTGGAAAACATTCCACCCACTGTGCTGTGGCCATTATTTTAGAGCATGGGAATCCTTTTGTTTCCTAACAAAAAGTCATAATTTTTACATTTCTTTGTCATGATGTGAAAGGCACTGATGATTTCTTTCTCAGAACTCTGTGGCCCTTGTGAGTGAAACAGAGAAGACAGGCCATGCTTCAATATGAATGCAGCGGCATCCTTTGGAAACAGTCTCAAGACCTAACTGAAAACCAATGTTTCTAATTTAAGTATGAGACAGTAATTACTCATACAGCCAGAGAGGATTCCAAGTCCCTGCCTATTTGCAGCACTATCTACAAACAATCAACTCATCTTTCAAATCTGACCAAACTACAAATGGTATGAGAACTCCGTCGTTTAATAAGGATGTTCATTTTGGCACTCAGCAGCTTACGCATGGCTCGCAGATGGCATCTGTCTCGTTTTGCGTAATCCAATCATCCTGCACTACTGCGTCTCACACTTAGTCTCCAGGAGTAATTGAAAAGCTCACGGTGACAATTGTGTCTTCTTCCAGATGTCATCGCTATAAGGAGTGGGGCTTTCATCACCTCCTTGACGTAGGATGTGTACATGGCTCTCCAGGTCAGAGTTGCTCCAAGCAAGGTAAAGAGAAATTACTTCTTTGCATTGCCTTTCAGTGGCTGCCTAGCACTTGTGTAAATGAATATGTTCTATAAATGGCCTCTCTGTCAGTGGGCAACTTGTTTCACTTTTGGCTGGGTACCATACAGAAAACATTCTGCTGCACGGCTTGCATCTTGTGGTAATAGGGCAATATAAAGGCACCCATGCCCAAGAAAGGATTCTAAAACATGTAAATAGTGGCGTTTAGAAGGCACTATTTTATTCAGAGGTAAGCTCTCTGGTATTAACACCTGCACGTCTGCTATCGTTTTCTGAAATCATGACAGTTTGTTCTCAATCTTTTTTCTTTCTTTCTTTCTTTTTTTTTTTTTTTTTTTTTTGCAGGGAGTGGTTTTTATTTTTGTAACTTCTAAAGGGTGTGCAAAATTTTAAAGGCAAAGTATTGAAACATTTCAAGCTGTAGGTTTGTTAGTTTCTTTTTCCCCCCCTGAGGCTAGTGTTAATAGTTGTGTTTTACTTCAGTGTAAAAATACCCCTTAAAAAAAAAATCAAAGAATCTAAAACAAGGAAATATGCAAAGCCTCAAAGCAGCTGTGTAAATTCACACAGGCTTTAGGCCTATAACGAGCCAGGCTTCAGGGAATGATAGTGGAAATCAGATATTTACTTAAAAATTAAATTACAATTACGAATGAGTGCTACATTCATTTTAGTAAAATATCAGCACCGTGTGTATTTCCTCAAGCTTTTTCTTTACACTGCCGTCATGACCACATATGTCATCAGTGAGTAATGCTGAGCATGACAACAGCTAAGAAAAATTTTCAAGGTCAGTAAAAACATTATTTCAGGAAAAATATTTATTAAAAACATTTTTAAGGGGTTTTTAAATTTCATAATTTATGTATAGATTTGGGATTGAACTAGGAATAATAACTTCTGCTGAAGAGATAAAAATTAAAAGATAAAATCCTTTCTCTTAAGTAGCTTACACAAAGAATGGGGGTTCTATATTTAGTCGGGGCTTACACACACACACACACACACATTGCAGGGAAAATATCCAGATAGTTGCTGCAGTTCCTCACTATCTTAGAATTATCTGAGCTTCATGTGTAGAATTACAGCCTTAGAATATTAGAATAATAGTGAATATGTTTGAAATAGGTCGTTGATTATCTGGACTCTCATAATACATCCCTATAAGTTATGAGTTAACTCTTCTTTTAAGTGCTTGTTCACTGTCAGTATTATCAGCACAATAATTACCGATATGCTCATAAATTAATAGTAATAGCAAAAGTGACCATCTAGAGATAACTCGAATACTCAACAAACATTTATTGAGTGCATGCAATGTGCCAGGCATTGGGCTAATTAAATCCCCCCTATCTCTACACTTTAAATGAGAGAAAAGCTGACTCAAGGGAAAGAGTCATGGCCAAAGGCCATTTAACTAATTTGCTGTCTGGGAAAATAGCACAAGAACTGGGAAGAAAGCCCAAGTATGAGGACTGCTAAATTGTTCAGAATACAATGTATTCTACTCCTGTAGACGACAAGCTTCCTAACTATGTTAAACTAATGTAAACTTTCCTCTGTAAAACAAATGTTGTAAAAATCTCAGAAGCACAACACATGCCTGCATATCCTCAGGGCTGTTCACCCGAACTGGAGAATTTCATTCATTCAGGCAATTTCAGAGGGAACTACTTATCAGTAGGATGGATCCTTTGCTGTGATTCTACAGGTGAGAGAGTCATATCTCATGATTTCTCCAGGAATTGTCCAGAGAACTACAATGTAGGCTTTCCCATGGGGAGAAGTAAAAGAGAAAGTATATCTATTGAGCACATACAGTACTTAATGTTAAGAATTGTACACATGTTCGGAATACAAATCCCTTATGAAACTTTACCTGTAGATGAGTAGAGCGAAACTCAGAAAGTAAGCAGCCAATGTCACATACCTGCCAGTGATTCAGATCACTGGGGGAGAAACTCCAGCATATCTGACTTAGAGTCCACATACTTTATTAATAGACTACGGTTCCAGCCAGGTGCGGTGGCTCATGCTTGTAATCCCAGCGCTTTGGGAGGCCAACCTGGACAGATCACTTTAGGTCAGGAGTTCGATACCAGCCTGGTCAACATGGTGAAACCCCATCTCTACTAAAAATACAAAAATTACCTGGCTGTGGTGGTGCACACTTGTAGTCCCAGCTACTCAGGGAGGCTGAGGCAAGAGAATTCCTTGAAGCCAGGAGGCAGAGGTTACAGTGAGCTGAGATTGTGTCACTGTACTCCAACCTGGGTGACAAAGTAAGACTCTGTTTCAAAAAGAAAAAAAAGACTATGGTTCCTACTATAGTGGTCTTGTCTTCCATTATTTCTTTCCTTCCATCCATGATTATTATTCAAAATATATTTATGGAATACCTATGAAAGCCTGACCCATATTGTAGAGGCTGAAGAATTAAATGTGATCAAATTGGTATCTGTCTTTTAGAGACTGGAGAAAGAAATGTATACCTCCAAAAGTAGGTATGCTACAATACAAGCATAATCAGATCTATAAGACAAATATAATATTATGGAAGCAATAAAATAAAATAGAGATTGAGTCTGTCCTGCAGTGAGGGGTGGAGTGAGAAGATGGTATATGAGCCAGACCTAGTGAATATAGCTACTTGCTCTGTAAACAAGAGTGAAGCTATTGTAGGCAATGGGAACATTCTGCTTTGCAAAATCACACAAGGGCTTCCAGTTTCCATAGAATAAATGGAGAAGGCTATAGCAGAAGGACTAGGCCTAGTTTTCACAAAAGAATTCTCCTAAGTCTTCAAAGATCATATACTCCCAATGCTACTTAAATCTTTTTTGAGTATAGAAAAACAAGAAAAGCCACAAGGAAGTTTTATGAAACAAGAAATATATTGTCACCTAAACCATATGAGATAGTACAAAAAAATACTATAGATCAATCTCACTTATGAATACAGAAGTAAAAATCTAAACGTATTAGCAAACAGAATCCAAAAACTCATCATAAAAATAAAACATCATGACCAAGTGACATTATTCCAAAAACATAAGGATGGTTCAATATTAGGTAATCTACTAACATAATTTAGATGTTCATAAATCTAAGCAGAAAATCATACGATCATCTTCATTCATCTTCGTAGATGCTAAAACTGCCTTTGACAAAAATTGGCAATCATTCCTGAACCATTCCTGATAAAAACTATTCCTGAATAAAATAGAACTTTTTTCATCTGATCAGATATATAACTGAAATATATATATATAACCACACATGCACACACATGTTGCACTCCTAAAGCTGGTATATTACTTAATGGAGAATACTAGAGGCATTTACAGAAAGGCCAAGAACAAGGCAAGAATGTCCACTAACTCCACTACTATCTAAACATATGTTAGGGTTGGGCGCAGTAGCTCATGTCTATAATCCCAACACTTTGGGAGGCTGAGGCGGGTGGAGCACCTGAGGTCAGCAGTTCCAGACCAGCCTGGCCAACATGACAAAACCCCATCTCTACTAAACATACAAAAAATTAGCTGGGCGTGGTGGCATGTGCCTATAATCCCAGCTACTTGGGAGGCTAAGGCAGGAGAATTGCTTAAACCTGGGATATGGAGGTTGTGGTGAGCCAAGATCTCACCACTGCACTCCAGTCTGGGTGACAGAGTGAGACTCCACCTCAAAAAAAAAAAAAAAAAAAAAAAAAAATATATATATATATATATATATATATATATATATCATGTATGTTAGAGATACTATTCCATTCAATTAGATCAGAATAAATGAAAGAGCCATGAAATCCAAAACAATAATGAAAACACTAACACAATTTTAAAAATCAGTAAGGTAATAGACTATTAAAATACAAAAATCAGAAGCCTTTCTACAAATAAACAATAGCTAGTTAGATAATGTAACGGAAGAGGAAACTTCAGTTGTATTAGTAGCAAAAAGAATTTATTTAATCATAAGCTTAACAGGAAGTGTGTAAAATCTATATGAGAAAAAAATTAACATACTCCTGAAAAATACAAAAGTGGACTTGAATAAGTTTGGAAATTTTTCTTGTTTTTGAATGGTACTTGTAAACATAATAAAGCTATCATTTATTACCATCTTAATAAGTTTGGCATAATCTCAATAAAAATAACAAAGTTGTTTTTATGGAGCTAGTCAAGTAGATTTTGAAGTTTATATGAAAAAATAAAAATAGCTATGAGAACCCTAAAGAAAAGAAAAAGGAGAGGTGACTAGCCTTACTAGATATTTTTTAAGCAGTTTTATTGAGGAATAAATTAAAATCCAAAAAGTGCACTTATTTAATGTATACAAGTTTATACATTTGAACATTTGCAACACCTGTGAAACCATCACCATAATTAAGATAATAGACATATTTATCACCTCCACAGGTTTCCTTGTAAACGTTATAAAGTTTCCTTGTGCTCCTTTGATGGTTTCCTGTGTGTGCATGCATGTGTGGTAAGAACACTTAATGCAAGCTCTATCCTTTTAACAAATGCCTTGCCAGATATTAAAACATACTATAAAGTTTCTATAATTAAAACAGTGTGGTATTGATTCATGAGTAGATAGCTCAATGGAGGCGAATAGAAAGTTCACAAATAGACAAAAGTGTATATGAAAATGTAGTAATGAAAAAGACGATATCCCATTGGAATGTCATAAAGCAAGGAAGTATAAAAATGATGGCGATATGTAAAAAGAACACAGGTGGTATCTGGTAGGTGCTCAAATTGGTCAAACTTGGGATAATTTGAGCATCAACAGAAATCATGATGTTAATTAATTATGGCACACAGAAAACAAAAAAGAACATAATAAAAAATAAATGAATAAATAATAAATACATAAATTAATAGGTAAGTTCAAGGGTAAGAAAGGAAATATCTTCACGGAAGAATATCTACTGAAATGCAGAAGAAAAAATAAAATAATAAAACCATCAGTTTACAATACCAATGTAAATAATTGATTCAGACGAAATATGTTGATGAATGGCTGAAAAGTTTTGGGGGAACCAGATATTTATATAGTCTCAAGTGTCACCCCACAGATTACTTATTAATTACAAATGATGAACAGTGCAGTGAAAATAGATCTAGTAGATATCACCTTTACCAAGTGATCAAACTGACCATCAGTAATAATGAAAGTCGTATTTTGCATCTTCTCATAAGATACAATGGGAAATGCACAATATTACCTTTGTAGAGTTCTTCCCCAAAGAATCTGGTCATGAGGAAACCATCAGACAAATTCAGAGTAGGTTACTAAAGAGACATGGCAACCAAATGTAACATGTGAAAATATGATTGATTCCAGAATTCTCAGATTTTGAGAACAATAGAGGAAATCTGAATATAAATTCCTTATCAATAGCATTTTATATCTATGTAGGATTTATTGTGTGTAGTAATAGTTTTGAATTATAGGAGAATGTCCTTTTTCCTGCCTGTGAGAATTTGGGAAAAATACTAAGTTCTTTGGAAATTTTGTCTTCACTTTCCATCATTGAGAAATAAATGTATTATAATGTCACATTAGCTTGACACTATACCCCACCATCTTTAGCAAGGCTGTCTAGAACAATATGCATTTCATCCACCAGAATAAGTAATTCATTTTTTAAAAAAGAAAAATATCTTCACTAACTTGATAGAACAATAGTGTCTATGAAGTTTGGGTGTGTGTTTCTTTATTGTTAGTGAAGTAAAATATTACATTTGCTCATTTTAATTGGAAATTTGTCTCTTGCCCATTTTGCTCAGGAACCCAGACCTGTGGCCGTCCCATGTGGAAATCCTGACTGAGGGGAAACTCTAGGACAGGTCTAGGTTTCTGTTTGTTTCCTAGACCAGTTCCTATATCCTCAGTAGTTATTTCCATTGTAATCACCTGAGAGGTTTGTTAAAATGCAGTTACCAGCGTTAAGAATAATAACCTTTGTGAACCACTTAAAGGGCATGTATGTGGGCAGATGTTGAATATGAAGAGTCTGGACCATTGTGATTGTTCCTAGGAGCCTAGATCTTCATGAAACCTAGCTTATCTCTTTTCTGTGAGGTAGCTTTGCAATTACTTTTAGCAATTATGGATGCTTCTTGATTCACAATGGGATTATGTCCCAATAAACCTGTTGTAAAGTTGGAACATTGTTAAACTGAACCATTGTAAGTCAGACACCAGCTGTAATCAGAACCACAAAGCTTTTTGTTCTGACCAGGATTCAATAAATTTTATATACAATTGTATATACAATTGTGACTCTTTAAGTGACTAGCTTTGTGAAAATCACTTAATTTCTCTGGGCCTCTGTTTTTTCATCTATAAAGAGGTGACTATAATCCTAACTCACATGTTTATTCAGATGAGTGAGCTCATCTAGACAAGCACACAGTAAAGAGTCATATAAATGTTAGGTATACTTGCTTGCTCTAATTATTTTCTGTGTGATTATTTTGTCTCTTCTTACCTCTTCCTTTTTATCCCCAGGAAGTCTGAAACAGTTTTGGGCAGAATGTCAACACCTGATAATTATCTCCTGAATGGTGACTCTCTCACTGTACAGTAAAGATTGCTTTTATCTGGGGTACTGTTCAGTGTGGCCTGGACTCTGACCAATCATAACTGATTCTACTTAAATAATCAGAATGTCTGTAGAGCCGTCCTTCTATTAATTCTAAAACTGTAACAATTCATCCAACAACTTATATTCTTTGAATACCTACTGTGTGCCAGGAACCACACCAGACACTACACATATATTAGTGAGCCAAATGGACACATCTCTTCCTCCCAGTCCCTTCTTAAATAAAATGAGGTAAGTAGCATAGAAAAAGTAGACCCTGTATCTTTTAGCAATTACTTGCAGAACCATAAAATAATATCTAGAAGACATCCCACTAGGGTGTTATTAAATGCAACAACAAGAAAAACTCGAGAGCTAAATGAAGAGAGGTGGCTCTCAGCTCCAGGAGAGTGGAATGAATGTGAGCTTTTCCTTTTTGAATTATGCCCCATCGAGCCAGTGTAGAAATCGGCAAGTCAGTTAAGTGAGTTACACTGCTGAAGTACTCAGCTCCACTTAAGCTCTGAATCCTTAGGGATGCCACCTGCACATACTCATATTCTATCCAGGTTCCAGCCTAGCCCTAGCAAAGATAGTGCTCATGGTTTTGGGAGATTCTAAATGTGCAAATCAATAGCACTTTCCTCTATCCTTTTTTACATATGTCTAGCCTTTTCTTAATTTCAACTTATTAAAACTGCTTTAGTTTTTAGGGCAGTAGAAGGAAGGCTGGTATCAAAATATTTTGATCGAAAAAGATGACAAAGATGTAAAGACCAGTTGTAGCAGACCATTTTCTGAAAGCAACTTGTAAAAACATTCTTTACATCATAAACGTGCACATTTTGCAGACTGGTGCACATTTATTTCACTTTCAGAATAGGATTGTAAAACAAAAAAAAGGTGGAAGCTTTTTAATAAAGAAGTTGCATTTATAATGATCTGTGTTTGAATATTATAAATCTTCAGACTAATGAGAGCTTTTTTGGGAGAAAAGAGAGTGTTAGGGAGCATACAGCAGAGAATAAGAAGTCAGGGGAACTTCTTGGAGGAAGTGAGGTATCAGTTTAGACCTGAAAAGATGAGTGGGAGTTAGTTTTCCAAAGAAAGGAGTCATTAATTCTAGATAGGGGGAGCAGCATTGAACTTTTCCAGATATAGGAAGTACTTAAGAATGGCTGGAGCACCAAAGAGGAGAGTGAACACAAAGGAAATAACAGGACCCACGAGTGACCTTCTTATATGCACAAGATAATTGTGAAATGTTCTTGTGTTTTCCTTTTCTACCAGTTCCTCCATTGGAGGTTATGTTGTGCCGGAGAATTAGATTTGGTGTATGGGAAAGCAATGAAGAGGAACATTCAATGCTGTGGGTGCTCGTTTGTTTTTTCAACTTCCAAAATGAGCTCCATCAATAGACTGGAAAGAGAATTCCAGAGGGAGCTTGAATAGGCTCTGCAGGGATCTGCCTGAGGAGCACCAGATCTTGAGGCAGATGGTGAGGAGGTGGCTGGAGGAGAGGCTGAGACTGGATTGCAAGTTGTGGGGCTTGTATGGAGAAGAGCTGGAGAAGGCAGGAGAAGGCTACCTAGAACGGTTTGTGGCTGGCGACAGGGCGCTAAAAGGAAGGTGAGGTACTGTTTGCAGACAAACCCCTCGTAGAGCCCTGTTAACCTGCTGTTACTGGGGGAAGGTGTGTTTCTCCTTGCCAGTAGGCATAGCTACCTGCCTCTTCATTGCCCTTGTATAGTCCAGCGGAACAACACGCCCTCTGGTCCCTGGGACTTTGCTGAGTCCATGGACTTGCTCAGTGATCCTTTTCTCTTCATGCCAGCCCCATCTCAATGGGCCAGAGTACTTGTAAACCCCCTGAAACCGTATGTCCTTGACCCCAGAGGAACAAACAAGGCGAAGTGCCAGCTTCTGTGCTCCAATGATAAAGATGGATTATACTTCCTGTCTTGCAGTGTTGTTGTGCGGATTAAAGGAGATAAGGTTTGCAAAGTGGCTAGCTTAGTGTCTCGCACATACAGGTATTAAGCAAAGGTTACCCCTTACCTTTTGAGGGATGTTCCTCAAAATTCTATTAATCAAAGCATGCTTTAAAAGTTTGTGAAGATGCTCACTGGTTGAATAAATTTATTGAAAAAAATCATATTTTTACCAAAAAAGTAATATATGCAAATTTAAATAAAATGGTATAATATATCCCATTTATCCCTCACCTAGCTTCAAAATTGTCAACTCCTATTCAATCTTGTTTCATCTTCATTTCCAGCTATTCTCTTATCTTTTTATTTGGAAACTAACCCAGACATCATATTATTTCAACTGCAAACATGTCCTTATGCACCTTCAAAGACAACAACTTAGAAAAAAACACCATACCATTATCTTACCTTAAAAATGTAACAATAATTTTTAACATTATTAAATATCCAGTCAAGTTTAAATAGCCAAATGTCTCATAAATGTCGTAATTTTTAAAAGTTTATTTGATTCAGGATCCAAATATATTTAAAAACATAATAAAAAGTTTGGCAGTAGCCAAATATCTAGACAGCTACAAATTCTGAGTCGCCCATACTGGCTTTTCCTAGAGTGCAGCAATAATACTGTATCATAATAAAATAATGCTCCCTCATTTGAACCACATTATTAAGTGCTTTTACTTTGTTAATTCAATACAATTATTTTCCTAATCTCAACTTGACCACTAAATAAAGGTGTGTCCTTGGGCTATTCACTCAACTTGTCTGAGTCACAGTTTTCATACTTTTAAAAACAGAGTGTTGAACTAAAATTGATTATTCATGCCAGGTGCAGTGACTCATACCTGCAATCCCAGCACTTTGGGAGGCTAAGACAGGCAGATCACTTGAATTCAGCAGTTTGAGACCACCCTGGCCAACATGGTAAAACCCCGTCTCTACTAAAAATACAAAAAATTTGCTGGGAGTGGTGGCGGACGCCTGTAATCCCAGCTACTCCGTAGGCTGAGGCAGGAGAATTGCTTGAGCCTGGGAGGTGGAGGTTGCAGTGAGCCAAGATCATGCCACGGCACTCCAGCCTAGGCGACAAAGCAAGACTCCTCTAAATAAAGAAATAAAGATTATTCAGCATGCTTTCATTGTGAACTTCTGGGTGGGGGCAGGACAGCACAGGGTTGAGAGGAAACATCCAGCAGATCTGGCCTGGAGCCCTGCCACATGTAGGCCACATGAGCTGGGATTAGTTCCTTAATCTCTCTTTGTCTCGGTTTCCAAGTCTGTGAAATGCAAATGAAAGCCAACCAAACCCAGAAAGTTTTTCCTGTATGCATATAGTGGTGCGGTACAGGGAAGGGTGAATTCAATGAGAAAATACAGTACAGTGATTGTCACATAGGAATCTTCAATAAATAGTCAATATAGTTAGGCTATCAACTGGGGCAGGGGATGAGGAGATGAGGCTGGAGGACAGGCAGAGGTGAGAAATGTCTTGTCCACTGTCCACACATGGAAATTTAGTACTTGAAATGTGGCTAGTCTGAATTGAGATGTCTTGCAAATAAATTACCTTTTGTACTTCTAAGATGTAGTAGGAACAAACAACATAAAATATCTCATTTTTAATGATTCATTTATGTCAAAATCGTAATATCTTGGATATATCGTGTTAAATAAATATTATTAAAATTAATTTTACCCTATCAAAATTTTTATAAATGTGGCTATTAAAAAATTTAAAATTACATATGTGGCTTGCATTGTATTTCTGCTGAACAGCACCAGGCTAGATTATGGATTACCATTCCAGCCATTTAGAACTGATAGGGCTCCCCTTATTGTCCAACCAATCAATAAAATTGGGTTGGAAAACTGGGAGATAGAGTCAACAGTTTCCTCTCCCTTAACCCCCACAAGTTATCCATTCTGTTTCCTTAATAGTTCACATACCTGTCCTCTTCTCCATTTCCATTGCAAACCCATTTAAATGCTTCCCGGACCTAATGGCCCCTCTCTAGTCTATACTACTCCTTAAATCTTTCAGTCTCCCCAGGGCCTTCAGGGATATGCAAAATTCCTCATTAAGGTGTAAACTTCCCTTCACCTCTGACTTCAGCTCTTTAAACCTCGCCTACCAAAACTCCTCTGCATCAAGTTTGGCTTCACCCAGGTCTTTGCAAGTGCTTCGTGTGCCTATGGACACCCCTGCCACTGCTCCAGCTCATCATAGGTATAATAAGGGTTGAGTCAGAGCAGCACTTGAGTCTCAGCTCCACAATTTACTGTTAAATGTTCAGAAAGTTACAAGACCTCTCTGAGCCTCATTTTTCTTCTCTCTAAAAAAGGATTCTACCACTCAGAAGTTTTATAAGGATTAAATGAGGTAATGCAGATGTGATACCATAACTCAAGAAAACCTACAATAAATGTTGTCAAAGATTTTCTGGGGAATGTTCATGCCGCCTTCGCACACGTGCATGGAAGCACACAAACACACACACATAACCTACCCATTCTCTGCTGTTGTCTTGCTGGGCTTACATAGCACTCCATACCCTCCTCAATTATACCTCTTCTCTTTGTATTGTAGCCATTTCTTCACTCATTCTTGCCTCTAGATCAGTAGTTCTCAAAGTGTGGTAATAGGTACAGCTGATCCAGCATCAGCTGGGAACTTGTTATGAACACAAATTCCTGGAACCCATCCCAGAATTACCAAATCAGAAACTCTGGGACTTGGGCCCGGTAATCTGTGTTTTAACAGGACCTTAATGTAAGTCTGATGTTTGTACATTTGAGAACAACAGCTCAACTGCATCTCTATGGCTTGGACCACATCCAATTTACCTTGCATTGCCACCCCGCCCAGTAACTATTTGTCAAATGAAAAAGATGGAGGAATAAATCCCGATAATGATGTGAGGCCATAAAAGGATATAAAGCAGAGGAAGTCATGGTCTGATTGTTTTTTAGAAAATACTTACGTTCCATAGACTCTGTAGGGTGTAGATTCAAGGAAGAACATACTAAAAGCAAATGAATTTGCTTATGAGAAAAGTATTATTTGAAAATCTAGACTTATAATTCAGGTAGAAAAATTAATTGTTTACAAAAATTATGCCTTACTTTTCCAAATATTTCTTACAAATCATTTTAAAATATATTATTTTGATATTATATTTATATTTAATGTTTTATAAATTTGTCAGGAAAAGTGTATCTCTAGGTAAAGTTTGTCAACAAATATATTGTCTCACAAATTATAATTTAATTAAAAAATTGTTCCAAATGTCTTATACAGATTTAGTATTTGTAGGTTTTCTGGGTATGTAGTACAATCCTCATGTTTGGATTATACAAGGGAAATTTTAGAGTAAGTGAATGTATTAAAACATTAAAATGTTATTTAAATTTTAATATTAACAGAGATAAGAATAGTTTCATGGTTGAAAATACATGTTAGTATAGAGACTATATATTATTCATCTTATTTTGGATTGAAATGAAATAAAGCAATCATCTAGAAAGATCTAAAGGCTATTAATGCTCAAATTAAAAGAAAAACAATTGATATATCAATACATGGTAGGAAGAATAAAGCAAACCCAAAGACACATGACTCTTAAAAAAATTATAGTGCTGAAGAAGCTCCCAGCTGCTCCGTTTTACATATCCATCTCCCAGCAGCAAATTCTTATTCCAGCAGTTGGGGAAGAATTGAGCCAGTTGATGCATGGGCCTCAACTCAGGCAATACCTCCACACTTTCTTTTGACCTTCAAAGACTCTTTGCTACAAAATGAGGGCTTTTAGCTATTTCCGTATTGATTCCTTCCAAGTGGAAGATGTAGTTTCCTGCCCAACTCCTTCTTCCCTGCTAATAGAATTCCAATTTTTCTTTTATTGAGGCAGTAGGTGCCTGTCCCCGGAAGCGCAGTCATGATGTCATAAAGCTGCCAGAGTAAACCCTTTTACTCTACCTGTGATTGTTCAGTAAGTACACATGTGGCCCTGTGGCGGACAATGAGACATAATGGGAAGGCTGTTTGCAGCTTCTAGGAAGGATTTTTATTCTCTGATAAAAGAAAGACGGAGGAATAAATCCCGATAATGATGTGAGGCCATAAAAGGATATAAAGCAGAGGAAGTCATGGTCTGATTGTTTTTTAGAAAATACTTACGTTCCATAGACTCTGTAGGGTGTAGATGGGAAGAAGGTCTCTTTTGCACACATTCCTTTTAAAAAATCACGTTGTGTCAGCTATCATGGAACCACAGGCTATGCAGGTCTTAGGGAGAGAATGAGGAGCATGGATAGGAGGGGACCAAGGGTTGAGGAAGGAGAGACTGAAGGTCATAAGGGAAGAGAGATTAAGAGACTAGGAATGTGAAGGCCAGGCGCAGGGTGGCTCATGCCTGTAATCCCAGCACTTTGGGAGGCCGAGGCAGGCGAGTTTGAGACTAGCCTGGCCAACATGGAGAAACCCCGACTCTACTAAAAGTACAAAATTAACTGGGCTTGGTGGTGCATGCCTGTAATCCCAGCTACTAGGGAGGCTGAGGCAGGAGAATTGCTTGAACCTGGGAGACTGAGGTTGCGGTGAGCCGTGATAATGCCATTGCACTCCAGCCTGGGCAACAAGAGCGAAACTCTCTCTCAAAAAAAAAAAAAAAAAAAAAAACAGAGACAAGGAATGTGAGATCCTGAGGGTGAACTGGGGATGAGAATCAGGGAAGAGAGGTGAGACTTGGTGAGCAGGGCTGGGGGTGGACACAGGCAAAGAGTAGGGGGTGTTGAGGATGGTATGGGAGCAAGGGATGGGGGAAGACTCTGAAGGTCCCAGAACCCTGGAGTCCTGTTTTCGCATGGCCCTCTCAGGCTTCACATCCTACCCATTTAAAAAGAGTTGGAAGAAGTAGGTTCTTGGTAGATCTGTAAATCTGGTCCATTCAGCCACTTGGTTGTGGTCTACTCTCTGCTAACTAGCTTCTCCTCTTGCCTCTAGCTGTGGGCTCCTTCTGTACCTAGGCAAGTGAAAATATGTGGTCAGTTTGGTGAATTGGTCATTCAAGTAAAATTAATAATAATCCTAAAGTGTTGGAGTGTGGATTAAGCAAAAATGGCTTTAAGATTCTAAAATAAAAGAATAAACTGAGTAAATTGAGCATTTCTCATGTGAAATGCTGCAACCTTTATTATAGTCATAAGGATGTCTTTGAAAAGGTTAATAGCGAAGTTTGGCACATTTTTGATTGTTTGTTGGCTTTTTAAGTATTTCTTCATGTGAATTGCCTATTTATATACTTTGTCCATTTTTCTATTGGTTCGTCTTTTTCTAACATTTGTGTGAGTTTATATATTATAGATATCAATCCTTTTCCTGTGATATATATTGCAAATATTTTCTCCCAACCTATTCCGTGGCATTTAAGCCTTTAATCCCCTTGAAATTTATTGTGGTGTCTGGTACAAGACTGGAATCTAATGGGATTTTTCTGTTTAAAAGTTAGACTATTTTCACAGGACCATTTGTCAAATAATCTTTCTGATTCTCATTAATCTGCAGTGCTTCTTTCTTAGGTCTCAGATGTGGAAGAGTCCATTTCAGGACCATCTATTGTGTTTTACCAAATTGCTCTGTAAATTCTTGTATAGAGGTTTAAGTATTGTGTTATTTATGTGGGGTTTTTAAAAATATTGTTTGGAATTTACCTGTTCTCATCTTTCTATAGGTTGATGCAAAAGTAACTGTGGTTCTTGCCATTATTATTATGATTGGTAAGATTATATTATTATCACAGCTGAGGTTTAGAGTCATTTTGTCAAGTTAAAATACAAATATTGGCATTTAGGAAGTTTGTTCCAGTGAATGGAGCGTAAGTGATATGGATTTGTATATTGCATTAATTCTTGGTGCAAATGTGTAAGATGGTAACTTCTTCAGCTAGCAACATTTTTTAAATATGTAGTGTTTTATAAATTTGTCAGGAAAAGTCAGTGTATCTCTATATAAAAGTTGTCAACAAATATATTGTCTCGCAAATTATAATTTAATTAAAAAATAGTTCCAAATGTCTTACACAGATTTAGTATTTATAGGTTTTCTGGGTATGTAGTACAATCCTCATGTTTTTGGATTACACAGGGAAAATTTTATAGTAAGTGAATGCACTAAAAAATTAAAATGTTATTTGAATTTTAATATTAACAGAAATAAGAAAAGTTTAATGGTTGAAAATACATACTAATATAGAGACTATATATTATTCATCTTATTTTGGATCGAAATGAAAGCAATCATCTAGAAATATCTAGAGGCTATTATTGTTCAAATGAAAAGAAAAACTAACTGATTTCAATACATGGTAGGAAGGATAAACCAAACCCAAGACACATGACACTTAAGAAAATTATACCGCCGAAGAAGCTCCAAGATGGACACTTTGAAGTCCTTCCCATCCCATGGGTCCTTAAGCAATACAAGGCTAGTCAACACTATCTAGTAATCATTCATCATCTTTTGCCAAACTAGTTACCAAAGACCATGTGAAAAATCCCAGGCTCTTGGACCTCACACCTGTTTTCTCCACAGGTTGTTTTGCAGAAGCTTCTTCTATGTGTCATCCTGTTCTACACTGTGTACTACGTGTCCCTGAGCATGGGCTGCGTGTTGTTTGAGTAAGTAGCACATTGTCTTCAAACATAATTAAAAAGCTAACATTGAATAGGAAAGACTTTTATAGTTAACGTTTCACATGTCTTTATGGATTAGAGGATGTGGATTTTTGTTTAAGACATAGTTTCTTATTTTTGTTTATTTTTTATTTTTTGGTAGAGATAAGGTCTCACTATGTTGCCTAGGTCTTGAACCCCTGGCCTCAAATGATCCTCCTGCCTTGGTCTCCCAAAGTGCTAGGATTACAGGCATGAGCCACTGCATCCAGCCTACTTTCATTATTTAAGTAAAAATAGGCAAATGTTCTATCTCTGAAAATGATAAAAGTAACAATCATGAAATGAAGTGGATAGAATCAGTTAGGACTGTTTCTCTTACCTCTTTGGAGGATGTTCATGGAAAGAAAGTGAACCCATTACTCCCTGGTCTGGTATTGAATCAGATAAGGCTTGAACAAGAAAGACGCTTAAAGATCATCCACATCCAATTTAAATAATTTCTGTTAGGTTGGAAATAGCTTTTGGGAGGCAAGAGACCCAAGTTCTTACTAACTTTCTGAATCATCTTGACCAAACCACAGTGTATCTCCTATTTCAGTGCCTTCGTTTGTCAAATGGAATAATCCAAAAAAGAGTTATTATGAGTACAAAATGGGATAATACATGTATTTTAATAGTATTGTTTTTATGTAAGTGTAAAACATTATTTTTTCAGGTAATTTTTTTCTTGCTATGGTTGAATTTTGTCTCTACAGATTTTGGCTGCCAATATATTGGTTGCCTTGAGATTCATTATGTGCATTTACAAATGATTTCTTAGAAATTGAGTGCTTACACAATTTAATTTTATTGTGCAAGCAAGGAATTCTCTTTCAATATGCAAATTAATACCAATATGCAACTATCAAAAAATAATGGTACCAGTGTTTGCAATGTAAAGAATGTTATTCAGCATGCTTGCAGGCAAGCCCATGGAGGAAGTATCTGGCGCTCACATGCAGCCTCAACCTTTTTGCTGGGACGGGAGATGGTGAGGCTATGCCTGGGGCAAGGAGAAGGCAAGACTGTAGGATTCTCTGAGCATTCAAGGATTTGTAGTTAACATGAGTCAGAGGTGAGGAATTTGAAGTAATTAGATCTTAAAGCTTCAGGAGGCAGCAAACTGGTTGGCCAGCTGCACAGAGCTACAAACTTGGGTATAGTATAAAGTCCAGTTGTATGCTTTATAGACTCAAATTTTAGAACAGGAAGGGAACTCAGAGATTAATCTCTTCAATTTACAGATAGGAAATTGGAGCCCAGAAAGATTAGGTGACTTGCCCAAGTTCATGGTTATAGCACCACCAGGATTAGAACCTGTATCTTGTTGTTTTTCAAGCCTCCACTGTCTCCATGGTATTACGTTCTCCTTCCATGTTTGATGGCAGGAAATACTAAGATTCTAGCTGAGACATCAAATAAAATTAAGTCCACTTGGTGGACAAAGTGGAACTTAATTGGACAAAGAAGACAATGTGGACAAAATGTTATTTGGCTGTCATCCAAGTCAGCCAGTTTTTAAAAACTCTTTCTTTTTAGCTCACTTCATTTTTTTCTGCTTAGCAAGTTTTTTTATATAAATGGTATCATATAATAGGTGTCATTTTATAACTTTTTTCAACATTACATTTCAAAAATATATCCATGATGAGATGTATTTAGCATTTAATTAATTTATTCTAACTGCTACAGTAGCTCACTTAATGTTAAAAAAATATGTTATAGCACCATTTGGGTGAACCTATTTTACATCTGTAGAACTACTGGTTTGGCCCTAAAGTGAGCTTACATTTTGTAGCTAGACATTGCCTTGTCCCTTGTTACCTTTTTTCCCTCTCACCTAATGATTGATCTGAAATTTTGCTGTAACTGTTACCACAACTTGTAATTCTAGCAAGAAGAGGGAGACGTTTGAGTCAGAAAAAAGTTCTATAGAGATTATTACCTTCACTGGTGATTTCTTCCAGTTTTGAAATGTGCCATAATGTGGGTAAATCGAATAACTTATCCTTGTATGAGAATAGTAATATGCGTCGCTTTGATGTGCAGTCATGAACTGCTTCATCCAGAGTAAACTGTTTTCATTTATAACATCTTTAGGGTGCATGAGTTGGATGTCCTGGCACCATTTGATTTCAAAACAAATCCCTCATGGCTCAACATAAACTATAAAGGTAATTGTTTTAATTTAAAATTCTTATCAATTAGTGAACAAAATGCCACTAAAAATAAATTTTTTAATAAAAAAATTTTAAATATCACGCCTATCTCACAGTCATCTATGTATTTTATCTGACTTCAAAAATTAATTAGGAAAAGTGCTATCAAAAATTTTAAAGTTGTAATTCCTTGGAGATGGAATAAGATGGGATAAGTGGAGAAAAGGAATGAGAATTCTTACATAAATTTTCTTTTCATTGTATTGGGGGTGAATTTTTATTCATTATTTTTAAAGAAAAGGAAGAATAATAACAACGTGTTGATGTAGAAAAATATTTGTGAGATATAAAATAGAAAATTAAATACGGCAAAAGAGTTCATATAATACAATTTCATTTTTGTAGCATAAAGTAAAATACATGGTGTCAGTGATAAGAAGTCTGGAGAATTATGCAACAAATTGCTATCTCCCATCTGGGATGACAGAGAACTTTCGTTTTCTACTTTGTACATTTCTGCTTGGTTTTATTTTTCTTCCCAAAATAGTATAGAACTTGTTGCAGAAGAAAAATAATAAGAAAGAATACACTAAGGCAAAATTTATCTTTTAAATTTGGCATTTTTGTTGAATAGTTATTAATTAATATCTAATATGTTCATTACCCTTATGTATATTAATAATCACACCTATGTACCTTGAATATATGTAAAATATTCTTGTTTCAGGGCTCTTCATGATGAGTTTCCTCCATCTTTAGAAAAGTAAAATTTTAATATGTTCTATCATAAAATAAAACATTAATTAATGAAAGTTTAGAAAATATCTACAAACAGAAAAGAGAAAAGTAAAATAAATCATGTACTTACATTCTATATACAGTAATTACTCTTAGTATTTTGTTAAGTTTTTCCCTATTCTTGTTTTTTAATGTTACTGTCAATTCCTTAAATCATACAATTTACTAGAAAACCATTGGAGAATCTTTTTGGGGTACAAATATGCAAATATAGAAAAATTGCTGGAGGCCAGTGATATGGGATTTCTAGTATAATTTGTATAGGAAACTTGTTCAGTTAGAGTTACTGAATTGAAATAAAAAGCTTTAGAACAGCCTCCTCAAATGAGTATCCTTTTTTGGTGCCATTATTGATTCAATTTTGGATAGCAAAGTATATGTGAGAACGAGATACTTTGATTCTGAGATACAAGAGGTCTAACACTTTATCTTAACTTTCTTTCAGGCACTTCCCTAGCTTTTACCAACACTATCCACAAATGATTAAAAAAGTATAGTCCCAGTAAAGAGTCAGGTATGGGCCATGTGTGTGTTTTGGGTAGAGGGAGAGATTGAACACTCAACTGTCATTATTTAATTCTAGTCTTTGGGTCAGTCAATAAAGAAAGGGCAATATCACAGGCTTATTGGAGAAGGCTGTGTTTTTTCATAGGGGAGACCAGTGATGATCTTTTACATAGCAGGGATTAGTGAAGATCCCCAAAATGCCTGGCAGAGTTTACAGTCGTCCTTTCCTCTCGTGGAACACAAACATTTGTACAAAGATATCAATAAACCCTCAGCCTATTAAATCTTTAATTTTGGGCTTGGGGAGATAAATGTCATAACTCTTCAAAGTTGTTGCTCTGAGAATCTATACTTGTCTAATCTCAGAGATATTAATAAAATATAAGAGTAATCTCAGAGACTTTGGCATGTATTTATTATGGTCAGGTTTGTGTAGGTTTCAATAATTTTGTCACCCAAGAGATCAGTTTGAGCAAGGACACTGGAAGGTATGAGTCCAGTTAAAAACACTCCAATTACTAGTATCTTTCCTCTGCATCGCAGAGAATAGTTTGCAAATTTCTTTCATTTTACATTAAAATCCTCCCAACAACTTTTTAAGATAAATAATATTCCATATTCCAATTTATGGAGAAGAAAACAGACTTATCTAAAAGTTAAAATCCTGCTCAACATCTTATAACTCTTTATTATTATTATATTTTAAGTTCTAGGGTACATGTGCACAATATGCAGGTTTGTTAAATAGGTATACATGTGCCATGTTGGTTTGCTGCACTCATCAACTTGTCATTTACATTAGATATTTCTCCTAATGATATTCACTCCCAGCCTCCCACCCCCCGACAGGCCCCAGTGTGATGTTCCTCGCCCTGTGTCCATGTGTTCTCATTGTTCAACCCCCACCTATGAGTGAGAACATGCAATGTTTGGTTTTCTGTTCTTGTGATAGTTTGCTTAGAATGATGGTTTCCAGCTTCATCCATGTCCCTGTAAAGAACATGAACTCATCCTTTTTAAGGATGCATAGTATTCCATGGTGTATATGTGCCATATTTTCTTAATCCAGTCTATCATTGATGGACATTTGGGTTGGTTCCAAGTCTTTGCTATGTGAATAGTGCCTCAATAAACATATACGTGCATGTGTCTTTATCATAGAAAGATTTATAATCCTTTGGGTATATGCCCAGTAATGGAATTGCTGGGTCAAATGGTATTTCTAGTTCTAGATCCTTGAGGGATTGCCACAGTCTTCCACAATGGTGGAACTAACTTGCACTCCCACCAACAATATGTAAAAGTGTTCCTATTTCTCCACATCCTCTGCAGAATCTGTTGTTTCCTGACTTTTTAATGATCGCCATTCTAATTGGCATGAGATGGTATCTCATTGTGATTTTGATTTGCATTTCTCTGATGACCAGTGATGATAACCATTTTTTCATATGTCTGTTGGCTCCATAAATGTCTTCTTTTGAGAAGTGTCTGTTCATATACTTTGCCCGCTTTTTGATGGGTTTGTTTTTTTCTTGTAAATTTGTTTAAGTTCTTTGTAGATTCTGAATATTAGCCCTTTGTCAGATGGATAGATTGCAAAAATTTTCTCCCATTCTGTAGGTTGCCTGTACACTCTGATGATAGTTTCTTTTGCTGTGCAGAAGCTCTTTAGTTTAATTAGATCCCATTTGTCTATTTTGGCTTTTTTGCCATTGCTTTTGGTGTTTTAGTCATGAAGTCTTTGCCCATGACTATGTCCTAAATTATATTGCCTAGGTTTTCTTCTAGGGTTTTTATGGTGTTAGGTATTACATTTAAGTCTTTATGCATCTTGAGTCAATTTTTGTATAAGACATAAGGAAGGGATCCAGTTTCAGCTTTCTACATATGGTTAGCTAGGTTTCCCAGCACCATTTAGTAAATAGGGAATCCTTTCCCCATCTCTTGTTTTTGTCAGGTTTGTCAAAGATCACATGGTTGTAGATGTGTGGTGTTATTTCCAAGGCCTCTGTTCTGTTCCATTGGTCTAGATATCTGTTTTGGTACCAGTACCATGCTGTTTTGGTTACTGTAGCCTTGTCATATAGTTTGAAGTCAGGTGGTGTGATGCCTCCAGCTTTGTTCTTTTTACTTAGGATTATCTTGGCTATGTGGGCTTTCTTTTGGTTCCATATGAACTTTAGAGTAGTTTTTTCCAATTCTGTGAAGAAAGTCATTGGTAGCTTGATGGGTATAGCATTGAATCTGTAAATTACTTTGGGTAGTATGGCCATTTTCACGATACTGATTCTTCCTATTCATGAGCATGAAATGTTCTTCCATTTGTTTGTGTCCTCTTTTATTTCGTTAAGCAGAGGTTTGTAGTTCTCCTTGAAGAGGTCCTTCACATCCCTTGTAAGTTGGATTCCTATGTACCTTATTGTCTTTGTAGCAATTGTGAATGGGAATTCACTCATGTTTTGGGTCTCTGTTTGTCTATTCTTGGTGTATAGGAATGCTTGTGATTTTTACATGTTGATTTTATATCCTGAGACTTTGCTGAAATTGCTTATCAGTTTAAGGAGATTTTGGGCTGAGACGATGGGGGTTTCTAAACATTCGATCATGTCATCTGCAAACAGACACAATTTGACTTTCTCTTTTCCTAATTGAATACCCTTTATTTCTTTCTCTTGCCTGATTGCTCTGGCCAGAACTTCCAACACTACGTTGAATAGGAGTGCTGAGTGTGGGCATCCTTGTCTTGTGCCAGTTTTCACAGGGAATGCTTCCATTTTTTGCCCATTCAGTATGACATTAGCTGTGGGTTTGTCATAAATAGCTCTTTTTATTTTGAGATACATTCCATCAATACCTAGTTTATTGAGAGTTTTTAGCATGAAGGGCTGTTGAATTTTGTCAAAGGCCTTTTCTGAATCTATTGAGATACTTATGTGGTTTTTGTCATTGGTTCTGTTTACATGATAGATTACGTTTATTGATTTGAGTATGTTGAACCAGCCTTGTATCTCAGGGATGAAGTTGACTTGTTCCTGGTGGATAAACTTTTTAATGTGCTGCTGGATTCGTTTTGCCAGTGTTTTATTGAGGATTTTTGTGTTGATGTTCATCAGAAATATTGGCCAAAATTTCTCTTTTTTTGTTGTGTGTCTACCAGGCTTTGGTATCAGGATGATGCTAGCCTCATGAAATGAGTTAGGGAGGATTCTCTCTTTTCTATTGATTGGAATACTTTCAGAAGGAATGATACCAGCTCCTCTTTGTACCTCTGGTAGAATTCGGCTGTGAATCCATCTGGTCCTGGACTTTTTTTGGTTGATAGGTTATTAATCATTGCCTTAATTTCAGAACCTGTTATTTGTCTATTCAGAGATTCAACTTCTTCCTGGTTTAGTCTTGGGAGGGTGTATGTGTCCAGGAATTTATCCATTTCTTCTAGATTTTCTAGTTTGTTAGGGTAGAGGTGTTTATAGTAGCCTCTGATGGTAGTTTGTATTTCTGTGCGATCAGTGGTGATATCCCCTTTATCATTTTTTATTGTGTCTATTTGATTATTCTATCTTTACTTCTTTATTAGTGTTGCTGTCAGTCTGTTTTGTTTATCTTTTCAAAAAATCAGCTCCTGGATTCACTGATTTTTTGAAGGGTTTTTCATGTCTCTATCTCCTTCAGTTCTGCTCTGATCTTAGTTATTTCTTGCCTTCTGCTAGCTTTTGAATGTGTTTGCTCTTTCTTCTTTAGTTCTTTTAATTGTGATGCTAGGGTGTCGATTTTACATCTTTCTTGCTTTTTCTTGTGGGTATTTAGTGCTATAAATTTCCCTCTACACACTGCTTTAAATGTGTCCCAGAGATTCTGATACACTGTGTCTTTGTTCTTATTGGTTTCAAAGAACATCTTTATTTCTGCCTTCATTTTGTTATGTACCCAGTAGTCATTCAGGAGCAGGTTGTTCAGTTTCCACATAGTGGTGCGGTTTTGAGTGAGTTTCTTAATCCTGAGTTCCAATTTGATTGCACTGTGGTCTGAGAGACAGTTTGTTGTGATTTCTGTTCTTTTACATTTGCTGAGGAGTGTTTTACTACCAATTATGTGGTCAATTTTAGAATAAGTGCAATGTGGTTCTGAGAAGAATGTATATTCTGTTGATTTGGGGTATAGAATTCTATCGATATCTATTAGGTCCACTTAGTGCAGAGCTGAGTTCAAATTCTTGATATCCTTGTTAACCTTCTGTCTTGTTGACCTGTCTAATACTGACAGTGGGGTGTTAAAGTCTCCCAATATTATTGTGTGGGAGTCTAAGTCTCTTTGTAGGTCTCTGAGGAGTTGCTTTATGAATCTGGGTGCTCCTGTATTGGGTGCATATGTATTTAGGATAGTTAGCTCTTCTTGTTGAATTGATCCCTTTAGCATTATATAGTGGTCTTCTTTGTCTCTTTTTATCTTTGTTGGTTTAAAGTCTGTTTTATCAGAGACTAAGATTGTAACCCCTGCTTTTTTTTTACTTTCCATTTGCTTGGTAGGTCTTCCTCCATCCCTTTATTTTCAGCCTATGTGCGTCTTTGCATGTGAGATGGGTCTCCTGAATACAGCACACCAATGGGTCTTGACTCTTTATCCAATTTGCCAGTCTGTATCTTTTAACTGGGGCATTTAGCTCATTTACATTTAAGGTTAATATTGTTATCTTTGAATTTAATCCTGTCATTATGATGTTAGCTGGTTATTTTGCCCATTAATTGATGCAGTTTCTTTATAGCGTTGATGGTCTTTACCATTTGGCATGTTTTTGCGGTGGCTAGTACTGGTTATTCCTTTCCATGTTTAGTGCTTCCTTCAGGAGCTCTTGTAAGGCAGGCCTGGTGGTGACAAAATTTCTCAGCATTTGCTTGTCTGTAAAGGATTTTATTTCTCCTTAACGTATGAAGCTTAGTTTGGCTGGATACGAAATTCTGGGTTGAAAATACTTTTCTTCAAGAATGTTGAATAGTGGCCCCCACTCTCTTTTGGTTTGTAGGGTTTCTGCCAAGATATCCGCTGTTAGTCTGATGGGCTTCCCTTTGTGGGTAATCTTACCTTTCTCTCTGGCTGCCCTTAACATTTTTTCCCTCATTTCAACCTTGGTGAACCTGGCTATTATGTGTCTTGGAGTCGCTCTTCTTGAGGAGTATCTTTGTGGTGTCTCTGTATTTTCTGAATTTGAATGTTTGTCTGCCTTGCTAGGTTAGGGAATTCTCCTGAATGATATCCTGAAGAGTGTGGTTTCTAACTTGGTTCCATTCTCCCGTCACTTTCAGGTATACCCTTCAAACGTATATCTGGTCTTTTCACATAGTCCCATATTTATTGGAGGCTTTGTTCATTTCTTTTCAGTCTTTTTTCTTGAATCTTGTCTTCTCGCTTTGTTTCATTAATTGATCTTCAGTCACTGATATCCTTTCTTCCTCTTGATCAAAGCGGCTATTGAAGCTGGTGCATGCATCACAAAGTTCTCATTCCATGTTTTTCAGCTCCTTCAGGTCATTTAACATCATCTCTACACTGTTTATTCTAGTTAGCCATTCATCTTACCTTTTTTCAAGGTTTTTAGCTTCATTGCGATGGGTTAGAACATGCTCCTTTAGCTCGGAGAAGTTTGTTATTGCCAGTCTTCTGAAGTCTACTTCTGTCAACTCGTCAAACTCATTCTCCATCCAGTTTTGTTCCCTCTCTGGCAAGGAGCTGTGATCCTCTGGAGGAGAAGAGGCACTGGGTTTTTTAAAATTTTCAGTTTTTCTGTTCTGGTTTTTCCCCATCTTTGTGGTTTTATCTACCTTTGGTCTTTGATGTTGGTGACCTACAGATGGGGTTTTGGTGTGGATGTTCTTTTTGTTGATATAGATGCCATTTTTTTCGCTTTGTTAGTTTTCCTCTAACAGACCCCTCAGCTGCAGGTCTGTTGGAGTTTGCTGGAGGTCCACTCCAGACCCTGTTTGCTTGGGTATCACCAGTGGAGGCTGCAGAATGGCAAATATTGTTGCCTGATCCTTCCTCTGGAAGCTTTGTCCCAGAGGGACCTGCCTGTTTGAGGTGTCTGTCAGCCCCTATTGGGAGGTGTTTCCCAGTCAGGCTACACAGGGGTCAGGGATCCATTTGAGGAAGCAGTCTGTCTGTTCTTGGAGCTTGAACACCATGCTGAGAGAACCACTGCTCTCTTCAGAACTGTCAGACAGGGACGTTTAAGTCTGCAGAAGCTGACTGCTGCCTTTTGTTCCACTATGCCCTGTCCACAAAGGTGGAATCTATAGAGGCAGCAGGCCTTGCTGAGCTGCAGTGGGCTCCACCCAGTTCATGCTTCCAGGCCTCTTTGTTTACACTGTGACCTACTCAAGCCTCAGCAATGGCAGACAACCCCCCCCCCCCCCATCAAGATGCAGCATCACAGATCTATCTCAGACTGCTGCACTAGCAGTGAGCAAGGCTCCATGGGTGTGGGATCCGCCAAGCCAGGCATGGGAGGGTATCTCCTGGTCTGCTGGTTGCTAAGACTGTGGGAATAGCACAGTATTTTGTCAGGAGTGTACTGTTTCTCCAGATACAGTCTGTCACGGCTTCCCTTAGCTAGGAGAGGGAAATCCCCCAACCCCTTGCACTTCTCGGGTGAGGCGATGCCCTGCCCTGCTCACCCTCCGTGGGCTGCACCCACTGTCCAACCAGTCCCAATGAGGTGAACCAGGTTCTTTAGTTGAAAATGCAGAAATCACCTGTCTTCTGCGTCAGTCTCACTGGGAGCTGCAGACAAGAGCTGTTCCTATTTGGCCATGTTGGAACCAACTCCATAACTCTTTTTTTTTTTTTTTTAAGAGAGACAGAGATTCACTCTGTCACCCAGTCTGGAGTGCAGTGCAGTGGCATGATCATAGCTTATTGTAATCTCAAACTCCTGCACTCAAGAGATCCTCCCATCTCAGCCTCCTGAGTAACTAGGACTATGGGGCAAACTATTATGCCATGCTAAGTTTTTTTCAATTTCTTTTAGAGACAGAGTCTTGCTATGTTGCCCAGGGTGGCCTTGAACTCCTAGCTTCAAGTGATGCTCCCACCTCGGCCTCCCAAAGTACTGGAATTACAGGTGTGAACCACCATGCCCAGACAAGGTCTTATGACTCTTAAGCTGTAAAAGTGAGACTAGAATGCTGTTATCTTGACTTCAAATTTTGTATTCCCTTAAGTCATGCTTTCTTTCCTATCATGAACAAAGATAAGTATTCTCTATTAAGAAACATGAATACAGCTTGTGCAAGACTAAAATCACTATCTCCAAGCAGCTGCAAGTTAACCTATAAAATCTCTAAATGCTGACAAAAGAGGCATCTCTCTTTCTCTACAATAATGTAGTGATTCTGTAAACCAGTGGGGGAGGGAGGAGTGAAATGTGATGGAAAGAGATGGTGTCAATATGACACAACAGGACAGTTCTTTCCTGGATATTAGGTGGCAGGACATGCTGAACTGATCTCCACTGATCAAAGGAATTCCTGTGCAATAGAAAAGAAGTTAGTATGAATTCTGTATTCAACTTTTGAAACCCGCTAAGTTAAATTAAATAGAATTGAAGAGGAATATGTGTGAGGCCTTTAAAAAGATTGCACCTGGGGCTTGCTTCCTTGGTACCTCGCTTACCGACTGCAATCGCTGGCTTGCTGGATAATAAATTACTTCTGCACAGTAGGACATAAGGTGATTATTTTATTTTTTGCTTTGAAAAATATTAGAGTTTGTCTGCCTAGATTTATTTATCCCTGAATTATATGAACATATCACTTATTTTCTGTGTTTTAAGAGGAAAGGTAATTTTTATGGAAAGTGATATCATTTACAAAGGGACCTTGGTGGTATACCACATATATTTGTCACTTTAAAGTTTGATGTATTTCTCTTTTGAAACCATGATAGTCTTAAAGATCCATATCAAAAACAAGAGGCAAAAGATTGACCCATCATGTGTTCAGGGCTCTTAGAGATTTGTGGTTCTTACCTGTAAATATCTAGCTCTTCATACGTGTTCAGGTAAACCACTCTGTCACAACCAGTGGATTTAGGAGCGTGTCTCCATCCATACCTGTCATCTATGAGACTTTCTTTCATTCATGGTTATCAGTTATGTTTCCCAAGTGACAATCTGAACGAACCATTTTATTATAAAGACACAAAGGAACTCATTTCCAAGTTAGGCAGTGCTAGGTATCAAACAAATGTTGTAGTTCAATAAACTCTTACATTTGGTTTATTTTTTTTTTTTTTTCATTTCTCAAAACTCAGAACTGGATTTTTTCATTAGTTTTTAATATGTCTTAAAATGAGATTTGCAATCCAATTACAGATTTGCACATATTGGTTACACTGTAACACTTCTTTGTTGTATTTCACCTTCTAAAATGTTAAATACAAAGAATGTGAAACAGAAATGATATATTGTGGTTTTCTACAAATCTAAAAATTGTTAAAAGATAAAATGCGTTAATCATTTTATCCAAATTTGAGGATTGTTAGGAAATGGAACATTTAAAAATTCTTACCAAAATTTCTTCTCAGAGTAAGCTTTCCTGGTCTTGTTACTAGTTGTATATCAGAATGTTAGTTGCTCTACTCCCCAATAAATTATATTCTTCTTTGTATCTGCAGTTCTTTTAGTTTCAACAGAGGTCACCTACTTTGTTTGTGGATTGCTTTTTGTTCCGGTTGTGGAAGAATGGGTTTGGGATTATGCTATTTCAGTAACTATTCTTCATGTTGTCATCACTTCAACTGGTAAGCAAAACGAAATAACAGAAACAAGGAAAATGTATTAAAACAGATGTTGGACGTAAACTGCTTCCTGAGTAGAACTTTGTTGTCTGCATATTCTTGTATGATAGCTAAATGATAAAAACGGAAGATGAAAGGTCTTCCTCCCTCTTTCCAGCCACATTATTTTCTACCGCTTTTCTCAGGGAGGTTTTTTAAAACTTTTAAAAAATGTTTTATTTTGAAATAATTTTAGAGTTACAGAAAAGTTACAAAAATGTAACTGAGAGTTCCCATGTACCCATCACCCAGTTTCCCCTAATGTTAGCATTTCATATAACCATAGTACAATTGTCAAAACTAATAAATTAACATTGGTATAATACTATTATTAGCTAAACTTTATTTGTATTACTCTGGTTTTCCCTGCATCATTTTTCTGTTTCAAGATCCAATCTGATTCAGAACTAAACTGAAATAGAGATCTTTCCCTTTCACATTCAACTTATCACCAGCTTGGCAAGGTTTGCCCTGTAAGACATATTTTTCCTCCAAAACCCTTCCCTGAGGGCAGAAACTGATCAAAGACTGGGAACTGGGATTCATGGACACCTGTCCAACAACAGTTATTTTAAAACAAATACCAGTTCTTAGATTAAGTGGTTTTTATTTCTACCTGTGATTTTTGGAGTCAGAAGAAAATAGATACAAATTCCAGTCCTACATTTTACTAGGTGGGTAGTTGTGGCCAAGTCACATCTCTCACATCAGTTTCCTTCTCTACAAAATGGGGGAAACCTGATGCGGTTACAATTAGATAATAAGAAATTGTCTGACTTGTGTCTAGCATATAATAATTACTCAGTAAATGACTATTTCATCCATTTGTTCATCTATCCACTCAAAATTTACTCATCCACTGTATTTTCTTCTCCCTTACTATACTGCCTTATTTTTTAAAAGCATATCAGTCAAAACATGAGTGTTAACCAACCACAGGTTATAATTCAAAGTTTATTCTTACTTATGACCAACTTAAATCACTGTCATATTTTCAGTGCCCTGATCTGTTGATAGTATAATCTGTCTCTTCCAGGTGCAGTGGCTCACGCCTGTAATCCCAGCACTTTGGGAGGCTGAGGTGGACAGATCACCTGAGGTCAGGAGTTCTAGACCAGCCTGACCAACATGGTGAAACCCCATCTCTACTAAAAATACAAAAATTAGCCAGGCGTGGTGGCGGACACCTGTAATCCCAGCTACTTGGGAGGCTGAGGCAGGGAGAATCCCTTGAACCCAGGAGGCAGAGGTTGCAGTGAGCCGAGACTACACCATTGCACTCCAGCCTGGGTGACAGAGTGAGACTCTATCTCAAAAAACAAAAAACAAACAAACAAACAAAAAACAGTACAATCTGTCTCCAACTGAAGAACACACAATTTCCAAATGAACTACAACTTCCCAGCTTCACTGCTACTAGAGAATGCCAGTATATTCATGGCCTAGTATTAGTTTCCACAGGAACAAGCCCTCCCTCAGTAACTCAAAGAGTCACTGGAGGCCCTGCCCCCACCACTCTGCTTCTGAAGTGCTCTATTTTACTTTGAGGCTTAATTTTTTCTGCAAGACAACCACCAATATTTGTAAAAGGACTTCGAGTATAGGTGGTTCAATCCTCAGGGTTGAGATGAGCTATAGGTTCTGGACCTAGAAAAGTTATGAGTTAATGATCTAACACATGGCACTTAGAAAATGTTAACAAATGACTACTGGACAGAAGTGACTTACTTCAGCGTGAAGTGGTTTGGAATTCCTGAGGGAACTAGGCGTTGAGGATTCAGGATGGCCTTAGGATGATCACTTAAAATCAACTTTGGGAGCTGACCTGAGAACCTCACAATTCATAGCATTATTTCTAGAAGAAGAGTTGTAAAGGTTTGACTTAACAAGTGACCTTTTAGACCACAACTGAAGTACAACTGGGGGCCACCTGATTTCATGAACATGGATAAACCTTTTCTTGCTGGGTGGATATATTTTGACCAAACAGGATTATTTCTTCTTGAGTAAAAGATAAAAATGCATGTTTTGAAATTAAACATTTTTTTTCTATTGCAGTTATGTTGGAATTCCCCTTGACATCACATTGGTGGGCTGCTTTAGGTATAATGAAATTGTTTGTTTAGATTCTTTAATGCACAGAAACAATGTTAAATAGAACAACTGTGGAAATATATTTTATTTTCTCATAGATTTTATAATCATTACCTTTCTAAGATAATAATATCCAAGATAATTTTTTTAAAAACACAGTTTTACTGAAGATGGACTCCACTGATTGTCTCTTTTGGCCCAAATATACTCTCAGGCCAACCCAGATACCATCCACTGGAGAGAAGGTGCCGTCTTAACATGTATTTAGAAACAAAAATACATCCGGTAAATAGACATATAAGAAGTATAGTGGCCGAGTGCAGTGGCTCATGCCTGTAATCCCAGCACTTTGGGAGGCCAACGCGGGCAGATCACTTGAGGTCAGGAGTTTGAGACCAGCCTGGTCAACATGGTGAAACTCCATCTCTACTAAAAATACAAAAATTAGCCATGGCATGGTGGTGGGCACCTGTAATCCCAGCTACTCAGGAGGCTGAGGCAGGAGAATTGCTTGAACCTGGGAGGTAGAGGTTGCATTGAGTCGAGATTGCACCCCCACACGTCAGCCTAGGAGAGACAGAGCAGACTATGTCTCAAAAAAAAAAAAAAAAAAAGGAAAAGAAAAGAAAAGAAAAAGGCAAAAAAGTATAGCATACTCTACTTCTGCTTCTGGTAAAATTTGAATTTACAGAGGAATGACAGATGTTGATGTCAATAATGAAGGCGCTGGAGTGAAAGTCAGTAAAGACTATATTCTGGCACAGTCTTCAATAAGCCATGGATTTTCTTAGCTTGCCTCCAAGACTGATCTGCACCAGTTTTTTCTCCCTTTCTTCTCCTCTCATTTTTCCTTTGTAGTAGGAAATAAGGACTGAGTTTCCATGAGGAGCAAAACTTGAGCAGATAGATATAACTTTCTTTAAAAAGTGTTTTAGGAACCACTTTTGCACTTGTAATGGAATCTACATACACACTTGATTATATGCTCATGGGTGCATCAAACATTCTACTGTAAAAACAGGCCGACTGGGTAGACTCAGAAACAGTATGAGTTACAGGTACACGAAAGAACGAATGCCAAACAATACAGTTCCTCTTCTTTCCTTCTCTGACATTTCCTCATCTATTCACAAAGCTTCATGCTCTCACATCTTATTACGGGACTATATTTTATTTATTCCTATGTCCCAAGACACAGTTTTCTCTAACTTTTTATTGTACACAACTTGTCTAAATAAGCCCTCTCATAACATTTATGGATCCTCAAAAGGTTGAATTTTTAGTAGGACAAAGAGGTTGAAACCTGATTTATAGATCGCTAGAGAGAACTGCCCTCTATAGAAGAATTCAAGTGAAATAGTCAAGACTCAAGCTATACTTCGGTGAAGACAAAATTATGATGAAGGAAGTGGAAACAACAACAAAAATGAGTGTGTATTGAAACCAGCAAAGTATGAAAAGAGCTTTCAGGTAAACAACTAGGAACATAAGAATATACAAAGATAAATTAGCCTCCACTCTTTTTTTCCCATATTAATACAAAGAGCCTAGAAGTATATCTCAGAGCAGAATTTCTCAATTTGTAATGTACATAATGCATGCAAATCACCTAAAGATCTTGCAAAAAGGTAGTGAGTCTGGGTAGGGCCCAGGTTTTGCTGGCACTGCTAGTCCAGAGACCATAGTTGGAGCAGCAATAGTACAGACATTGTTCTGAGTCTTTTTATTCCCTTATGCAATGCATAAGTTGAAATAAAGTCAATAAATTTTATGTCTTTATAGTATTTTCAAGTTCTTAACAATTGAGAAGTTCTTCAAGGTGTCTAACTTTAATCTCCCCTGTTGTTTTTCAAAATCATTTTCTAGAATTCAAGTAGCCAACCACATCTAGCTCAGTCTTACTTTTAAGAAATCCAATCTAAATTGGATTATGTTTTCCACAGAATTCTAGTTTATGAAATAGGAAAATCAAGACACAAAACAGCGAACATACAGGAGACGAGATTACACATGCTTTTACTGATTTTCTTCCTTAACCATAGTATGTAACAGTAATTAGAAATTTAGGAGAGAAACAGAACATTACAATATTGACAGTTACTTGTGTTAATAAACTGCTACACGGGCCTGGCATGGTGGCTCATGCCAGTAATCCGAGCTACCTGGGAGGCTGAGGTGGGAGGATCTCTTGAGCCCAGGAGTTTGAGGCTACAGTGAGCTATGATGACACCACTGCACTCCAGCCTGGGCAACACAGTGAGACCCCATCTCTAAAAAATAAAAAAGTAAATAAAAGTAAATGTAAAGCAAAGTTGGATGCTTCTATGTTTCTCAACAGATTTCAATATTTGTCAAATATGAAAATCATTTAGTTCTAAATCTGTTGCATCTGGCTTTCAAATATAAAGGTCATAAAATCTTTTTTTAATCACTCTTACTGATTTGGCAATAATCTTGTATAATATCTTCAATCTGTTCTGACAACAGCATGCATACCCAAACATGCTCTAGAATTGCCACTCAGTTTTAATGGCCTACACAGTATTAATAGTACTTACCATTCATTGATATGCATAATATAAGCCAGGGACATTGCATTTATCTCATTAACCTTTACTACAGTCCTGTGAGATAAGTATTATATTCCAATTTGGCAAATGTAAAAACCGAAGCTTATAGAATTGGATAATTTAGGAGCATTTTCACAGTCACTAAGGTGTGTCCTCTAACTAGCCTTTCCCTCAACATAGATGGCCACCCAGAGACACTTCTACATAGAATCCTGAAGCTACTGCTGCACAGATGTGACGGTTGCTACCTCTGTAGTGGGTACGCACTCTAAGATAAAGAATACACAGGGTTAAGAGCAGAGCTTACAGAAATTGAGAACACCATTTAGACAATGTGAAGAGTAAAAAGAAACTGAAAAGAAGATGGATTGATCAGTTGGTATCACAAGCCATAGTAGGACTTCCCTGTTGCTTTCTAGTTCTGTGACTATTGCTTTCAAAGCACACAGAGGCAAGCATACAAGACATGACTTGGGAGAGAACATACAAATGGTCAAAGGAGTTGTTTCTATACTCAACTGGAAAATAGCAAATGCTGCTTAACCTTTGAAAGGAAAATTATGGAATGGCTTAATTTTCATTTTTAAGTGTTAAAAAAATCTTTTAAGAGCTAAAATATCCATAATAAAATATTCAGTCCTCAGTGCCGTGCCTGGCACATAGTAGAGCATTAATAAATATTTGCTGTGTAAGTATGGAGTGAATTAAATGAGATAAAATTAAGGAGCAGAGATTTTCCTGGCATGTATTGTGTGTGTTATATAATTATATTTAGCATTATAAATATATGCATATTACATAATAGTTATATAATATAAATATATATTTATATATAAAAATGGAGGAAATATTTTTATGTGGGTCATGTAATTAAACCAAAAAACTTCAAAAACATTATCATTCAAAAATTACAGATAATAACACACTGGTTATATTTGTGACACCTTCACTTTTCTTCATGTATGACATCACTGTCTTTATGGTAGTAGTACAAGAAGAAATTACATTTTTTTCTCACAAATTGAACTGAATTCATCAACCACATACCTAGTAAGGAAATTAACCAAGTGAAAATGAACTTTCCTAAAGCTTTTTGTTTCGCTTAAGCCAGGTATTGACCACAATGATCACAACATCTAGTCACATTATCTATTTAGAGTACTAGTATTATTCATGTTACTTACTGGCTCCTTCACTAGAGTTTATTCTCCACTTACCTTGCATGTCTGTTAAGTCTTAGATGTGTAATTTCCTCCAGTATTATTTAGTATGTACAGAAAACACATGTAGAAAGTACTGAGGTTTTATATTGTATGTCTTTCAAAGATGTAAATTTCTAATAAATCAGAAAAGGTATTGTAAGAAATTCTATAAGCATAAGTGAAATGACTTTTTCTCTCCAAAAACAAGAACTTACAACTTTTGGGTTTTATTTTTAATACCACAGAATTTACGTGCTTTAGCCAGCTCAGTTACATGGTATATACCACCTTGATGCCAAGAAGAGTCAAGTTAGGTATAATGGAATGGCCAATTCAATTTGCTAAAAGAGTTGGATGACTATTTTTCTTCAATAATCATGGTTGGATTACTCAGAAAACAGTTGCTGCAGCCGGGCATTGTGGCTCTCGCCTGTAATCCCAGCACTTTAGGAGGCCTAGGCAGGTGGATCACTTGAGGTCAGGAGTTCAAGAACTGCCTGGGCAACATAGTGAAATCCGTCTCTACTAAAAATATAAAAATTAGTCAGGCATGGTGGCACACACCTGTAATCCTAGCTACTCAGGGGGCTGAGGCAGGAGAATCACTTGAACCCGGGAGGCGGAGGTTGCAGTGAGCCGAGATCACACCACTGCACTCCAGCCTGGGCAACAGAGCAATACTCCATCTAAAAAAAAAAAAAAAAAAAAAAAAAAAAAAAAAACTTGCAGTGTAACATTTGAGCTAGCCTTTTTTTTTTTCTTTGAGTGACAAATTTAAATGTAAGAGAACAGTGGCTACACATTTGGGAAATTGTATCTCATAGTCTCATTCTGGACATGTGTCTTTGTGCAAGGAAGTCGTGCAGTCCTGTCAGAGTTCTTAACTCAGGAAACTTTACCTTTTATGGGAGTTATACTATTACTGCCACACAGAGAACAGCAGATTTGTGAAAATTGTGTAAGACCAGATCAATATTTTAAAACAAACAAGAATCACTGGGCCAATGAAATCAGAACTAAAGACATTTTCATAAAACCAAACAGTTGAGAATCTCAGGGAGGTGAGATTCTGCTTTTTAAAATATATTTTTTATACTTGAAATATTTCCCAAGTTAGTGGACATGCTTTCCTTTTATAATTAGAGGGAAAGCACTTTAGAAAAAAAATATATCCTAAACAACCACAACACAAACAAAAGGCAGATTGAAGAGTTAAAAGAATCGAGAATCGTGAATTCCTTGGCATGTGCTTTGACTCCATTGCCTTTGATTTCTGAGTTTTAAGAACTCCTTAATATCATTTGACAGAACCATGCACCTATTCCCTGAAGGAAGTTTTAAATTGCAACGATTTACCATCCTCAGACTACATACCTACCTCTTTTAGCTGAATCTATAAACTATTCTGTTTCAAACGCTATGTCAGTTTCAGAAACATTATTTTAGTCATGACAATTGTTCTTATTCATAATCTCACTAATGAATTATTCACTATTGATAGTTAACCAAAACTTCCCTTTCATTTACTTGCAGGATCCGGCTTAATTTCAATGATATGTGGAGGCCAGACTTTAGCATACTATTTGTTCAAAGACAACTTTATCTATCCAGATCTGGATAATTTTTAACAGAACAGTTGAATTAATTTGCCTCAGAATTTCTATAATATTACATACATTGTGTTAGAGCTAAATTTTACTTTTTGTTCAAACTTATATTCAAGGTTAAACATATTCAGTATAAAAAGAAAAAAAAAGAAGCTAATGGAGTACAGAACAACTCTAGTAAAATACTTCATAAGCAAAACGTTGCAAACTCATAACATGCAGTGTTTCTCAAAGCGTGTTCCATGTCTATTTGTGGAATCCTGGGTTTAAGTAAGATAGATTTATTTATTTCAGGATTTCTCCAAATGTTTGTTTGTTTATTCTGAAACAAGATCTCACTTATTCACCCAGGTTGGAGTGCAGTAGTATAATCAAAGCTCAACTGCAGCCTCCAACTCCTGGGCTCATGCAATCCTCCTGCCTCAGCCTCTTGAGTAACCGGGACAACAGGCACCTGCCACGATGCCTGGCTAAAATCTTTAACATACTATTATGAACAAGCCATCTCTAAACTATGGTATACATTATGCACTGTTTCTCGAATGTATTTGACTAGAGGCACGCTTTAGAAGCTGCTGATGTATCTTGTGGAAAGTGTAATGTAGCAAGGGGCAGATTCAAAACTACTGTGAATCCCTGCAACCAGAATTGCATTCTTTGATTGGCCTCTGGTATTTGTTCTCTGTTAGAGCATTTCTTATGAAATTACTTCCCTTTTTTAGACTGTGGTCTTCTAACACAGTGCTTTTCAAAATTTAACGTGTATTTGATTTATGTGAGGATCTTGTTACATTGCAGATTTTGGTTCAGAGGGCAGGAATTAGGGCCTAAGATTCCATATTTCTAACAATTCCCAAGAAATCCCAGTGCTTGGACCATACTTTGAGTAGCAAGGGTCTAAGTGATTGGGATCATATTTTGGTAAGTTGGTATAGCTCTGTATAACCAGTCCTATGTTTTTAAAAATATCCTTATTATTCAATAAAGGTTTGTTGAATTGGATGTAAACTGAGATGAGTTAAGTTTTTATAACTGTATTAAATATTTACCACATTTTAATATAGTTAAAGTATCTCCTTATATAAAATAAGTGCCTACTATGGTTACAACTAAAATATAAGCATAAGAAAAGGGACAGGAAAGTAACACTCCCTCAAACACACATCCACACAAATGAGAAACTAAACTAAGTCATTGCCTAGATTTTTCTCCTGAGTCTTTTTGCCTTAAAAATGCACTTCTTCCACAAAGGCTTTCCATTCTCCCAATAAGAAATGTCATGGTGATTTTATGTATTTTATGTGTCCATCCAAAAACTGTGATGTATTGATCAGTTACTAGTTTAGAAAATGTAAACTTACCATGTACATGTAAGCATGAAAATATGGCACTGGCTCCTTTGCTTCTTTCTCACATTACTTACCACACAAACTCTTGTATCTCATCCATTATTCCCATTTTTCCAGTTAATTTCTTCCAAAATGATTGGCCGTGGAAGTGACAAAACCTGGAGCTCACCTAATCAGTCAAGGTACTATGAATTCCAATTACTAACGAAGATTTTATATCTTTTTTTTTTTTTTTTTTTTTTTTTTTTGAGACAGAGTCTTCCTCTGTCGCCCAGGCTGGAGTGCAGTGGCGCGATCTCGGCTCACTGCAAGCTCCGCCTCCCCAGTTCACGCCATTCTCCTGCCTCAGCCTACTGAGTAGCTGGGACTACAGGCACCCGCCACCACGCCTGGCTAACTTTTTTTTTTTTTTTTTTTCAGTACAGACAGGGTTTCACCGTATTAGCCAGGATGCTCTCCATCTCCTGACCTCGTGATCCACCCGCGTCGGGCTCCCAAAGTGTTGGGATTACAGGCGTAAGCCGCCGCGCCTGGCAGATTTTTTATCTTTTAAGGAAGGCAGCATAGGGTGGCTATGAAAGTGCCAGCAATGTGAGCTTTGATTCTGCAATTAAAACCCCCATTGACAGCACACAGGAAAAAGTGCCTTGTTAGAGAGACAACAAAACTCATTTCTGCTCTGTGCAAAGTACAGACAGTAAACAAACCATGAATACACTGATGAGGAAGTGTGCCCCTGTAAAACTAACACCCTTGGAAGAAATTTACAGAAACACTAAAACTGCCTAAATACATTGGTTAATTAAAAAAGATTTGGTTGATTAAGTACTTTTTAATATAATGAAAATTAAGTTCTACTGGTAAATTAGAATAACAATCTCTCCAGACTCAGAAGACCTTAATATCTTGTCATTCTGTAGTGTAGTTTAATTAGCATGTTTATTCCTAGGATTAGAAATCCATCTGCTCAGGTAATTACTATTGTGCTACTCCTTCATTTTATTTCTTCTGATGGTAGGAATAATCTGTGGTTTTCCTCTTTTACTCATTAAAATGATTACCATTGTCTATTTGATGACATCTCCTGACACAAAAAAATTAAAAATTCAATTAGAATGCATATTTTAGCACAAAAATATTATATATCAAACATATCAACTAAATATCCACTTTAGTTTTTATTGCCTTAAATGATAAATAAAACCTTTCCAACGGCCAAGAGTTATGTTTATTTAACTAACTTTTCCAGTGTCCCATATAAAAGCATAAGTTGGTAGAATCCTACCCAGTATTTTGATGCATAGTTTTAGGATTAATATTTTCATATTTTCAAGAAGGATAATACTCGTATGTTATGCATAACTACTTCACAAACATGCTTTAAAGTTATGATACCATTGTGTTATTTTATATTTAAATCCATTTACATACTCCTTTAATAACGTTTTACTTAAAAAAATTATGTCCCAAATGAATGAACAGTATATTTTCTTTGGCCGATAATAATCCCAAATATATATGAGAACTATTTTCACATTTGCAGTATAAAGATCAGATTCCTATCTCAAATTTTATGGGTTTTGTTCAACCAATTTACCTTAATAGCTGAACTGATAAATTCTAAGGTTGTTTAGTATCACTAAAGCTGTAGAGCTTATCCTATAAAATTGCAAACATATGTATTATGAGATAGAGAAGTTTGTTTATGACAAATATCTAACAGAAGAACAAAAGCACTTCCTAATGTTGTTGCTTTATACACTTTAGAAACATGAATTGCTAGGTAAGTAAATGCATAGCAAAGCATCCATAGATATAGCTTTGGTAAAAATTGTCAAAAAAGGAAGAAAATACAATATGGTTCGTATGAACATAATGTAATTCTTCTATAGAAAATTTCAACTGTATAAACAGTTCTCACAAAATATGAAAAAATGTGGGAACATTTCACATTTTTAATAGGGGACAATAAAATTACAACTTTTCCATTTATTATTTCTTACTTAGCTGTTTCTTTCACATTTTTTTTATTCTACAAATGTTTTTGGTGGTTCAGTGATATAAGGCTCAAATACATCCTAAAAAACAGTTAATTACCACTTGACCTTCTTCTTAGTGAAAAATATTCATCACCACCATTCCCCCTTACCCAATAATTTAAACAAACCAAAAATATTATTTCAACTAAGTATTTTAAATTACACCTTTTTAAAATATCAAACTGTTAATCTAACCAATATTTTAAAAGTTGATATAACATTTCTTTATCTAAAACTGAGTTTGTATTTCTTTATTATGCCTGTGTATTTCTTGTACATTAACACTCTTAGAGATTACCACAGTATTGTGTTCTTTATTGTTTAAAAAAATACAAAAAGTGTGAAGAAGAAAACCAAGATAACTCATAATCTTACAATTCAGTCAAGATAATCTCAGCCAACATTTGTGTATGTGTATGTATATGTGTATGTATGTGTGCATTATTTGAATAGTTTGGATTATACTATAATTTTAAATTCTGCTTCTCTAAAACTTTATGTTATATTCTAAACAGGTTATTAAAGATATTTCAAATGGCTGTACATTTTTCTATAATATAAATATTATAATTTATTTAATCCTTAATACTGATGCTTGAATTTTTTGGGTTTTTTTCCTCACATTAAGTAGATAGACCTTAGATAGGTCTTCATTTGCATTCCTGGATAGTTCTTTTAAATGGATCACTAGAAGTAGAATTATTAGGTCATACAGTGTGACAATTTTTTAATTATTGAAAAATATTTTCAAATTGGTTTTCAGAAATGTTGTATTATTCTCCCCTCAGAAGTTTGAGCACACCCACTTTATTATATCACTTCAACATTAAGAATTATTATTTTACACTATTAATATGCATCTAAAAATTATATTTTTGTGAAAAAAATACCAACTCCTCAGTTGTTGCAAAAAACTGGTTTGTATAATTGAAACCTAAATGAAGGTGGTTAGGAAGCCAAATCTAATTCAGAAGAATTTAATTTTATCCTACTTCTGGAGTAACCTTTAACAACAAATATGGATTGAATGCCTACACTGCACACGATGCCAGTTACCCATCCATTTATGTAGCTATTTATTTAACCAGCCAACAAATATTTATTGAATGCCTCCTACACGTCAGACAATTTTGCTAGTTTCTGGGATATCATGCTAGGCATTATGGGAAATATAAAAGCAAAGGACACATCTGATTTTTCTCCTACCTCCCATTTTTGGTTCACCGAAGCACATAATGTCTCAAGAGAAGGAAAAAGGAAGAGAGAAAGGGGAAAGTTTGTGTTGGAACCCTACCCCTATCTCTTATTAACTGTGTGATCCAGATGAATCTTTTTACCTTACCTTACAAATGAATGGTAATCTTCAAATTACATCATGTTTAGCATGGTCAAGTGTAACAGGTAAAGCAGTGTATCTAGTAATTGTCATATCTGTAACTAGCTGTTTTTGGGTAGATGATAGGGCATAAAAGGAGAAGAGATGTAAGCTATTTGAGGGCAGGAATATGATTTTGTTCATTGCTATATAACCAGCTTCTAAAACACTGTCTGTTACATATCAAGTGTGCAATACACATTTGTTAAATAAGAGAAAAAACAAATTAATTTTTCCTTGCTTCAAAGCAGTCAGCTACAATCCATCAAATTAGTTGCAAACTGGAAGACTCCAGGAAGTGTCAAACACTGGCACACCTGGGAAGGGATTGATCCTTGAGCTGATTCCGCCAATCAAAAGTCTTTAATGTCCTAAGGAAAAGACATGCACAGATTGCCTTGGAGAAAGAAGATAACAAGTAGCAAGGGAGTAAAATGTTTAAACCCAATGTAATTGGACACATTGTATATTCCCAATACTCCTGTTGAGAGCAGACTCAGCAAAAACTACATTTAAAATTTTCAACTCATTAGTAAGTAAAGCATATTTTACACAAGGTTTTTTGGGGGAGCTGGAGGAGGGATTGCATTGCACTTGACAAAGCACACTGCTTTATCCCTTCATTAGACATCCTGGCTCTCTCCCCTAGCTACTGCTAATTGCCAGATCTCTTTTCCCTTTCTTGCCTTCTCTCTACACAGCCTCTAAAAACACCTGTATGTTTCAAGCCAATCAGATTCAGACCACAGCTAATTTATACAGGCAATCAAAGCAAAATTCTTAGCTAACAACTATCCTTTGTTCTCCAATCTTGTTCCTTCAGGGTATCATTTTGCCCCATCCCAAAGGACCTTCTAAGATAATCACTGTATCCAAAGATATCAAGTCTCTTCTCAGCGCCAAATTTTGCTGCTGAAATGGAAATATTCTATGTATGTTGTAGAACAGTTCTATCCAACAGCACTTTCTGCAATGATAAAAATGTTCTGTATACATGCTGTGTTACTCAGTAGCCACTAGCTACATGTGGCTATGGAGCTCTTGAAATGTGGCTACTGTGATCGAGGAACTGAATTTTTTATTTAATTCAAATTTAAACCAGTGGCAACTGCATTTGCCAGTGCAGATCTAGAGGATCTCCTTGTCATTTTACAAGGAAAAGATAGTAGCATCTGCAGATGTTAGAATTCCCAATCAGGCTGAGCTTGAGGCTGAGATTTTAAGGGCAGAAAGATCCACCCTGGAGAATAAGCTTCAGTGGCAATCAATGTGCTTCCTTCCATGGTCAAAACTAGATCTGATCTCCCTCTTCTCTGGGCACCTACTTACTGTTTGTGATTGCAGTGGAAAATGAAGAGGGGAAAAAAATCCATCAGTTGCACAGTGACAGAAAAAAATCCAGATGGAGATGTACAGACTGGACCCTACCTTGGTGTGGAGGCAGAGTCCATTCCATAGCATGGGGTAGCACGGACACACAAGCACCTGAGCTATCTCAAAGTGGCTTGTAAAAAGTCATTGTCTGCCATGGATAACATTCATCAGAGGACAATCAAATGGGCAAAAACCCAAGTGGGATTAGGAATGAACAGCATTCCAACTTTCCAGAACTCAAGACATTCCAAAAGAAAAAGTACACAAATCTCAGAGACATCGTGCATAAAGACTGTGTGTACATTGTGCAGTAATGTACAATGTGTTGGTGCCTTTATTTCCTTTCATATTAAAAAAAAAATTGTGGCTGGGCGTGGTGGCTCACGCCTGTAATCACAACACTTTGGGAGGCTGAAGTCGGCAGATCATTTGAGGTCAGGAGTTTGAGACCATCCTGGCCAACATGGTGAAACCCTATCTCTATTAAAAATACAAAAATTAGCCGGACATGGTAGCACACACCTGCAATCCCAGCTACTTGGGAGGCTGAGGCAGGAGAATTGCTTGAACCTGGGAGGTGGAGGTTGCAGTGAGCCAAGATCAAGCCACTGCACTCCAGCCTGGGTAACAGAGCAAAACCCTGTCTCAAAAAAATAAGTAACATTTTTTAAAAAAATTAACTTCTACTTTGGAGCTAGGACTGAAAGTTGTTTTTTTTTTTTTTTTTTTCCTCTTTCATGAGTGTTTAGTATCAGTGGGTCTTAAATGTGAAAATGTGCTGGCCATGCTTTAAAAACAAACAAGAAACAGTCTCAGAAATATGTAATCTTACAATCCATCTCCTCTTTCCCTTTCCTTTATAGGCCTCCCGGTTGTCTCCTGGAACTAATACTATCTGTACAGTCTAAGTGGAGTATTAAATGGCAATGTGTTCCAAACCATCTGCATCCAGTTGGGTTAATGGCATCAAGGAAAAAGAATAAATGGGAATTGGATGTAGTGATGCCTACTATGTTATATGACTATTTTTATGGTCACAATGCCTTTCACCATCGAGCACCATTCTTTATCTTGAATGGTTTGAGAACATGAAAATAACTTAAGATTTTCAGTAATGCTGAGAATGAATTAGGTTTTAAATGGTCATTTCCAGAAGATAATGTCAAATATATTTAATCCTATAATAGCTACCCCTTGTCCTTCCCCACAAAATGTTTTATAATCTTTTCTTAATTTGCTGCACTTTTATTCTCTGAAGATTACAGGTTTTCATTCTTTTATTCAACCCTGAAAAAAATGTAGTAAATTAAGATGTATATAGGAGTTATCCAGTGAGACTTGCAGTTAATTTTCTATCAAATTTAAAGTAGTCAGCAAGTCTTCTAATGAGTGTATCAGTGGTACCTAGTTATGAATCATCAGCATCTCTTTCTAGGAAACTACTGTCACAAAATGACTAGGATGCAGATAAAATGAGAGGTTGGCATTAGGCAGAAAAATTACTATTTGGTGCCCTCTGAAGAACTTAGAAGTTTTTTGATAACCATGCTATGGTACAATATGGTAAGCACTGAGTAAGTGTAACATGCCATTATACAACTGAGTAATTGAGACACAAGTATTTGTTTATAGACTGGCACCAAGAACCACGGTGAGTTTTCTGCCCCTACTGTTAATATCCTTTCACTACGGAATTGTTCTAATCCTTTGGCTACTGCTCTCACCTCCTTTTCCTCCACCCTTGTGTGCCAAGTGTTCAGGAAAGATTATTCCTTGGAAGGTAGTATGATGCCTGCTTTTGGTCTTACCAAAGGCCAGGAAGCTTTGTGCTAAAGCTAGCAGCAGATCTCAGCCACCTGGAAGCTATCACTCACGAAAGAGAATATTATTGCCAGGAGTAGAGCTTTAAGCAAACTCCCCTCAGACCAAAGGTCTCAGGCAAAGGTCACAGGAAGATTTCATATATATCCAATTGCATCTCATCTCAGCAACATCACTTTATCTAGAATGTGGGGTCTTCCTAGGTGCCGCTGGAGGCAGAGAGTCTCTGAATGGCCTTGACCTACCTCCCTGCCTCAGTCCTGTGGAGGGGATGATCTACCTCCTCCCATTCCCATCACCCCAGATCCCAGCCCTTGGTGTTATCTGAGAATTCCCCAAGGACCTAAAGTGAATAAAGGGCTTTCCATTTTCAAGGAGCCACATACTTTGGAAGGAAATAAGAGTCTACAGGAAATACTGAGATCTCAGACGTGGCCTCCTGGGAAAGGAGTCCCTAAGGGCTGTCGCCTTGCCTCTCTCTGATCCGATACCACCCCCATCCCTCTCAACAAAGAAGAGCCATCCCAAAAAGCTCTAATGAAAGACTTGGTCTGACCTATGTAACACAGAGATATGGTCCAAGGAAAACACAAACCCACAAATCAGAGCACAACATGCACAAAAGTGTTTTTACACAATATAGTTCTTCCAAAAATGGCAAATCAACTGAGCAAATATACCTCTATGGAAGATAGCATATTCAAGATACGGAAGAATTTCCACCACAGAGAGAAAAAGAAGGCAGCAATTTTAAAACAAATATATACATATTCCATATTTTCCCTCAAACAGAAAAATAGGAAACATCATTTCTTCAGCGAGAACAGTTGGTAATCATACAAAAGCAACAGATTTAGAAATCATGGAAATGAAAAATATAGTCATTGCTATAAAAAGCTAAGTAGACAAGATAATTAGTCGTCTAAATACGGCTGAAGAAAAAGATTAATGACATGAAAAAAGAATTGAGAAACTCAGAATTCACTACAGAAAAAGAGATGGAAAATATGGAAAAGCTGAAACATGGAAGCTAGATTGAGAAGCTTCAACACCCATTTAATCAACACCTACAAGTATATGCCAGTAAAAATAAAGAAGAGAAAATATGTGGATGTTATAGCTGAAGGGCTTCTGAAACTGCAGAGGCATATGTGTTTCCCGGTGAAAGGGCGTACCAAATGTCAAGTCAGATAAATGTAAGAACCCAAACCTGATCAACACATACAGAAACTGAAGAAGAATGATGATGAAGATAAAAATCTTTAAAAACAACCAGATATAAAAAGGTATCCAATGGAGGAAAAGGTGCTATTCAGAATGCTGGTCAACTTGAGGCAAATATGTTGTCCAAAAATATCTGGGGACTGACTCTGCTTCCTCCTGACCCTCTGCGTCCCAACCTCTCCATGATCAGGTGAGAATTTGGCCTTGCTGACACTGAATGTGGTTAATGAAACAGAAAGGATGGTGTTTATAATCATTTCCTTAAAGCAAGCAAATAGACTTAGTGTAAATTTATAGTGAATAAACCAAAATCTCTTAATAAGAAAGTAAAGTGGCATTAAAATAAATTGATCTTTCCAGACCTGTCAAGCCCCTACCTTGTGTGGAAAGTGCTACTGCTGACCAAGAAAAAGAGAAAATGTAAATAAACAATGTTTGGAATAAAATACTAGATATAATTCAGATGAAGTAGAGGATTTTAGAGTCATATAATTAAAAATTGAGATTTTGATAAAATAGACACCTTTTAAATAATAGAAGATATAGAAAGATTAAGTAATTAATAATTATTAGGGGAACTTAATTTGGTAGTAAAAATAAAATATCTTTTCCCTAAAGCACATCTGGTTCAGATTGTAAATTGTATGACATGATTAAGGACCATGTAATCTCTATCATAATAGAAAAAGAGAAAAAGCTGTCTAATTAGTTTTCAAGTCTGGCCTGACATTGATACCAAAACTTGACAAATGTAAGTGAGAATAAAATAATAGACCAATCTAACTTACAGTGATATATTTAAAAATATAAAAAATGAAATATTTCCAAATGAATCCAAACTGTGTACTTCTAAAATGTTAAAAATAGTTTAACATTTGACAATCTGTCAATGTAAGTCAACATATATCAGATTAAAGGAGAAAACTGTGATCATTATAAAAATAAGAAAATAACAGACTCCTCAAGATTCATTTTTTTTAAAAAAAAAAATTTCATTGTAAACACAAAACAAAATCTATCTGGTATAAAATCCTAATGTAAACTATATATTTAATGGTCAGACACTGATTTGTAAATAATAGTGTCAATAACAAAACAAGTAAAGTTAACATCCCTTGCCCATGATTCAATATTCTATTGAAATTCTTAACCAATTGAATAAGAGATAAAATAACAAATAAAGGGTTAATAGGCTATTAGTGAAAGAGTCTATGATGACATGACATATAAAATAAAAATAAATAACTATTTAATTAAAATCAATGAAAGAATATAGAAAAGTTGTAGGAAGTAAGATAAACGTACAAAATTTAATAGTGTCCCTTTTAAATAAATAATTAGAAAATATCCCAAACAAATAAAGATCTTACTTAAATTAGCAACGAAATCTTAAATTACCATGATAAAACTAAGCAATTATATGTGGAAAACTTGTTAAACTATGTTGAAATATGTTAAAAAGTCACTGAATAATTGCAGATGTCCATAGACTAGGAGATGTAATGTTGTGAAGTCAATTCTCTCTGAATTAATTTCTTAAATCAATATTTTTTCAATGAAAAAAATCTACCAAACTAATTCTAAAATTGATATTTGAGTAGAAGTCCAAGAATAGTCCAGGTAATTTTCAAAGGAGTTCAGGGGAAGGATTTGCTATATGTGATGTCAAGATTTAGTATTAAGCTATAGTAATTAAAATATTGTGGTCTTGGTTTTGGAACAGATAAATAGATCAATGGAACAGAATCAAGTATGCACAAACCCAAGCAGGTTCTGGAACTTAGTGTAAAGACAGCAGTAACATTAAAAATTGGTAGAGAAAATATATATCATTCAATAAATGACTTTCCATATGGAAGATATAAATTAGGGTTCTTTATATCATAAAAAATTACAAGTGGCCAGGCAAGGTGGCTCACACCTGTAATCCCAGCACTTTGGGAGGCTGAAGCAGGCAGATCATGAGGTCAGAAGATCGAGACCATCCTGGCCAACATGGTGAAATTCCGTCTCTACTAAAAATACAAACAATTAGCCGGGCGTGGTGGCCTGCACCTGTAGTCCCGGCTACTCGGGAGGCTGAGGCAGGGGAATCACTTGAATCCAGGAGGTGGAGGTTGCAGTGAGCCAAGACTGGGCCACTGCACTGTAGCCTGGACACAGAGGAAGACTCCATCTCAAAAATAAAATAAAATTACGAGTGGATTAGGAACATAAAGCTTTTAAAAGATTAAGCAATATTTTAGAAGAAGAAGAAAGTTTCAGACCAAAAAGAACAAAGACATCATAACCAAAGTTCAAAGACAAGCAATATAGCATGAAGTTACTTGCAATTTATATAAATACACAAAAACTTATATGAAATAATAGTATCCTGAATATAGAAAGTACTGTTACACATGAATAAGGAAATACAAACAGCTTAACAGAAAAATGAACAAAGGATACAAACTAGAAATGATATTAAAATAAGAAATACAAAATGCCAATATGACTGTGAAGAAAAGTTAATTTTCCATAATTATGAAATACTACTTTTTACCAAATGAATTTAGCTGAAATAAAAACTCAATACAATCAACGTGTATTTTTTGTTTTACTGGATGTGGTCGATGGTACACCAAAGCTCATATAGCAATCAATTTGTACTCCCATCACAAATATGTAAAAGTGATTGTGTTCCCACATCCTGGCCAATACTCATTCCTCTTCATTATTCTGTTAATCGTACTCCATGGAGAATGATGTTTGGGGGCTTACACAAAAGGTAGGACATGCCTAATTAAAGTTCTGTAGTGACTAGATTTATGATATTGGACTGAAAGTAGTTGCCAAAATTTGGTGATGGGATTCTGAGAGGAAGTTTAGCAGTATATGGAATTAGAATCTTTACTTCATTAAAATTGACTGTGTGTCATGAAGGTGTCTTGTAGCAGAGAGTTTCAGTAGAAATCAGCCAAACACCACTGAGGCATCTAGTGGCACATCAAGTTATATTGCAGACATTTTGGGGACTTGTCAAAGGTAGCTTGAGATTAAGGAATTTCAAGTTGAAAATGCAGATAAACTAATAAATGTCAAGAATGTGAAGAAAAGAGAATGTTCAAACACTGATAAACTGGCCTGTCTTTGGAAAGCAGTATCTAGTAACTGTGCCTCTGTGATATCCCATAACCAGCAAGTCAACTTATAGGTGAATACCCCAGAGAAACATATGCACAAGGACACTTGTACAAAAATATACATTACAGCATTGTTTCTAATAGAGATAAATGAGAGCGAAATAAATGTCCATTGATATGATGTAGATTTTAAAAATTTATTAATAGGTGAAATACTACATATCCCGTAAAAGAAATTAATAAGAAGTTGTAAGTGAACATGATACATCTCAAAAATATGTTGGTGAAAAAATCAAAACACATGTTTATCTCTTTGTGGATATTTTTAACATGCACACAAATGTTACTACATATTATATATGGGTGCACAGATGTATGGCAGGACTGATATAGTGATGTGCATCAAATTCATGATACCAATGACCTGGGGTGCAAGGTGAGAATGGCTGGGAATGGAACAGAGAAAGATTAAGCACTGGGCATGCTGCTTTTGAGCTGACAGTAGGATTTTCAAGTGGAAATATCCATTTATGGCAGTGGAACATACAAATCGAAGAATCAGGCAGCCTGTTTTTCACTTTATTTTACTTTATTTTTTGACAGGGTCTTGCTCTGTCACTCAGGCTGTAGTGCAGTGGTGCGATTATGGCTCACTGCAGCCTCAATCTCCCGGGCTCAAGCGATTTTCCCACCTTAGCCTGCCTAGTAGCTGGGACTACAGGCATTCCACGATTCCTGGCTAATTTTTAAACATATTTTGTAAAGATAGAGTCTCATTATGTTGCCTAGGCTGGTCTCAAACTCCTGGGCTCGAGTGATCATCCCGCCTCAGCCTCCCAAAGTCCTGGATTCAAGCAGCCTATTTTAAAGAACATTTCTTTTTTTTTTTTTTTTTTTTTTTTTTGAGACGGAGTCTCGCTCTGTGGCCCAGGCTTGAGTGCAGTGGCCGGATCTCAGCTCACTACAAACTGCACCTTCCGGGTTTACGCCATTCTCCTGCCTCAGCCTCCCCAGTAGCTGGGACTACAGGCACCCGCCACCTCGTCTGGCTAGGTTTTAGTAGAGACAGGGTTTCACCGTGTTAGCCAGGATGGTCTCGATCTCCTGACCTCGTGATCTGCCCGTCTCAGCCTCCCAAAGTGCTGGGATTACAGGCTTGAGCCACCGCACCTGGCCCTTAAAGAACATTTCTAATGCTGCTTGTGAACCTAAAGTTAATGACTGATCAAGCTATTGTAACAAAAAACAATTTGTGGGTATCTATTATAATTTGAAGAGCTAACTAAACTTATAAGCTCACTGAAGAATCTCATCTTTAGAAATTTCAGTTCCAAATGTAGCTTCAAAATGTTGCAGTACAAATAAGATGTGTTATATATCATACTATATAAAGTAAACATGGGTGAGATTCATTTTCTGAAGCTCAGTCAATATTGCATAATTCTTTTGTGCTGTGAGGGCAAATGCTCTGTTGACCAATATACTTGATCTTATGAAGTCAGGCTTAAATATACTTCAATTTTTACAGGGTATATTTGTATAATAAAGGAATATAATGATGTTTAAAGAATTGGCTATTTTTCTTACCACTTAACAAAATCCAAACTAAATCTAATTTGATAAATATATAAAAACTTGATATGTTCATTTTTCTTTTCTTAGTTCTATTAATATAGTAAACAAGATTGGGTTAGCGGTACAAAGTTCTGGTTTTGTAATTTGGTAATGTGAGTTAATTTTCATAGTCATTAACATGCTTTTCTACAGATGAGTTCTGCTAATCACAAGGGGAAGCATCTCTGAGAAATATTGGACTAGCACATGGTAAGTGCTCAAAATATTTTTGTTGAATTGAGTGAATGAATGAATAAATTATCATTTGTAGAAAGCTCCAAAAATCTTAAAACACTAACGGCAAATTTATTTTACATTAATAAAAATATTAATGGTAGTTCACATATATTTTTCTGCATGAAAACCTATCAACCAGTGGCATTGTAGTAAGTGTGCATTGAATGAAGAAATGAATGGCTACACTGTACTACATTTATATTCTCACAAAAACTCAGTAAATGATTTTTTGCCTGCTTCCTTACTATTAATGAGATATATCAGATATATACAGCACTGTCTATTTTATTGTATTAGTTATACCCTTTGGTTGAAAATGGTAGAAACTGATTTTGAGAATAAAGGCATTTATTGGCTTCTGTGCTTGAAAAGTAAGTCTGCTGGCTTCAGGTGCAGCTTAAAATGGTGGCTCAAGATGTGGTTTATGTCTAAAGTGAGAAGAAAAGATTAGGGAAAGAGGGGTAGAAAGAAATGAACAAAGCCTCCAAGAAATATGGGACGATGTGAAAAGACCTAATCTACATTTGATGGGTGTCCCTGAAAGTGATGGGGAGAATGGAACCAAGTTAGAAAACAATCTTCAGGATATTATCCAGGAAAACTTCCCCAACCTAGCAAGGCAGGCCAACATGCAAATTCAGGAAATACAGAGAACACCACAAAGATGCTCCTTGAGAAGAGCAACCCCAAGACACATAATTGTCAGATTCACCAAGGTTGAAATGAAGGAAAAATGTTAAGGGCAGCCAGAAAGGTCAGGTTACCCACAAAGGAAACCCATCAGACTAACAGCAGATCTCTTGGCAGAAACCCTACAAACCAGAAGAGAGTGGGGGCCAATATTCAACATTCTTAAAGAAAAGAATTTTCAACCCAGAATTTCATATCCAACCAAAGTAAGCTTCATAAGTGAAAGAGAAATAACATCCTTTACAGACAAGAAAATGCTGAGAAATTTTGTTACCACCAGGCCTGCCTTACAAGAGGTCCTGAAGGAAACACTAAACATGGAAAGTGAAAACTGGTACCAGCCACTGCAAAACCATGCCAAATTGTAAAGACCATTGATGCTATGAAGAAACTGCATCAATTAATGGGCAAAATAACCAGCTAACATCATAATGACAGGATCAAATTCACACATAACAATAGTAACCTTAAATGTAAATGGGCTAAACACCCCAATTAAAAGACACAGACTGGCAAATTGGATAAAGAGTCGAGACTCATCAGTGTGCTGTATTCAGGAGACCAATTCTCATGTGCACAGACACACATAGGGTCAAACTAAAGGGATGGAGGAAGATATACCAAGCAATTAGAGAGAGAAAAAAAAAAAAAAAAAAAAGCAGGGGTTGCAATCCTAGTCTCTGATAACACAGACTTTAAACCAACACAGGTCAAAACAGACAAAGAAGGCCATTACATAATGGTAAAGGGATCAATTCAATAAGAAGAGCTAAGTATCCTAAATATATATGCACCCAGATGCATAAAGCAAGTTCTTAGAGGCCTACAAGGAGACTTAGACTCCCACACAATAATAATGGGAGACTTTAACACCCCACCGTCAATGTTAGATCAACAAGACAGAAGGTTGACAAGGATATCCAGAATTTGAATTCAGCTCTGCACCAAGCAGACCTAATAGACATCTACAGAATTCTACACCCCAAATCAACAGAACATACATTCTTCTCAGCACCACATCGCACTTATTCCAAAATTGACCACATAATTGGTAGTAAAACATTCCTCAGCAAATGTAAAAGAACAGAAATCACAACAAACTGTCTCTCAGACCACAGTGCAATCAAATTAGAACTCAGGATTAAGAAACTCACTCAAAACCACATAACTATGTGGAAACTGAACAACCTGCTCCTGAATGACTACTGGGTACATAACAAAATGAAGGCAGAAATAAAGATGTTCTTTGAAACCAATGAGAACAAAGACACAACGTATCAGAATCTCTGGGACACATTTAAAGCAGTGTGTAGAGGGAAATTTATAGCACTAAATGCCCACAAGAGAAAGCAAGAAAGACGTAAAATCGACACCCTAACATCACAATTAAAACAACTAGAGAAGTAAGAGCAAACGCATTCAAAAGCTAGCAGAAGGCAAGAAATAACTAAGATCAGAGCAGAACTGAAGGAGATAGAGACATGAAAAACCCTTCAAAAAATCAATGAATCCAGGAGCTGGTTTTTTGAAAAGATCAACAGAATAGATAGACCTCTAGCAAGATCAATAAGGCCGAGCGCGGTGGCTCAAGCCTATAATCCCAGCACTGTGGGAGGCCGAGACAGGCGGATCACGAGGTCAGCAGATCGAGACCATCCTGGCTAACACAGTGAAATCCTGTCTCTACTAAAAATACAAAAAACTAGCCAGGCGAGGTGGCGGGCGCCTGTAGTCCCAGCTACTGGGGAGGCTGAGGCAGGAGAATGGCGTAACCCCGGGAGGCAGAGCTTGTGGTGAGCTGAGATCTGGCCACTGCACTCCAGCCTAGGGGACAGAGCAAGACTCTGTCTCAAAAAAAAAAAAAAAAAAAAAAAAAAAAAAGATCAATAAAGAAGAAAAGAGGGAAGAATCAAATAGACACAATAAAAAAATACAAACTACCATCAGAGAATACTATAGACAACTCTATGCAAACAAACTAGAAAATCTAGAAGAAATGGATAAATTCCTGGACACATACAGCCTCCCAAGACTAAACCAGGAAGCAGTTGTATCTCCGAATACACCAATAACAGGTTCTGAAATTGAGGCCATAATTAATAGCATACCAACCAAAAAAAGTCCAGGACCAGATGGATCCACAGCCAAATTCTAGCACAGGTAAAAATTAGAGCTGGTACCATTCCTTCTGAAAGTATTCCAATCAATAGAAAAATAGGGAACCCTCCCTAACTCATTCTATGAGGCCAGCATCATCCTGATACCAAAGCCTGGCAGAGACACAATAAAAAAAGAGAATTTTAGACCAATATCACTGATGAACATCGATGCAAAAATTCTCAATAAAATACAGGCAAACCAAATCCAGCATCACATCAAAAAGCTTATCCACCACAATCGAGTCAACTTCCTCCCTGGGATGCAAGGCTGGTTCACCACACTCAAATCAATAAACATATTCAAACACATAAACAGAACCAATGACAAAAACCACATGATTATCTCAATAGAAGCAGAAAAGGCCTTCAACAAAATTCAACAGCCCTTCATGCTAAAAACTCTCAATAAACTAGGTATTGATGGAGCATATCTCAAAATAATAAGAGCTATTTATGTCAAAACCACAGCCAATATCTTACTGAATGGGCAAAAACTGAAAGCATTCCCTCTGAAAACTGGCACAAGACAAGGATGTTCTCTCTCACCACTCCTATCCAACATAGTGTTGGAAGTACTGGCCAGGGCAATCAGGTAAGAGAAAGAAATAAAGGGTATTCAGTTAGGAAAAGAGGAAATCAAATTGTCCCTGTTTGCAGATGACATGATTGTATACTCAGAAAACCCCATCGTCTAAGCCCAAAATCTCCTTAAGCTGATAAGCAATTTCAGCAAAGTCTCGGGATATAAAATCAACATGCAAAAATCACAAGCATTCCTATACACCAATAACAGACAAACAGAGAGCCAAATCATGAGTTAACTCCCATTCACAATTGCTACAAACAGAATAAAACACCTCGGAATCCCTTACAAGGGATGTGAAGGACCTCTTCAAGGAGAACTACAGACCTCTGCTTAACGAAATAAAAGAAAAAAACTACTCTAAAGTTCATACGGAACCAAAAAAGAGTTCACATAGCCAAGAAAATCCTAAGCAAAATGAACAAAGCTGGAGGCATCATACTACCTGACTTCAAACTATACTACAAGGCTACGGTAACCAAAACAGCATGGTACTGGTACCAAAACAGATGGACCAGTGATGGAACAGAACAGAGGCCTCAGGAATAACGCCACACATCTACAACCATGTGATCGTTGACAAGTCTGACAAAAACAAGAGATGGGGAAAGGAGTCCCTATTTAATAAACGGTGCTGGGAAAACTGGCTAGCCATATGCAGAAAGAAACTGGATCCCTTCCTTACACCTTATGCAAAAATTAACTCAAGATGGATTAAAGACTTGAATGTAAGACCTAACACCATAAAAACCCCGGAAGAAAACCTAGGCAATACCTTTCAGGACCTAGGCATGGGCAAAGACTTCATGGCTTAAACACCAAAAGCAATGGCAACAAAAGTCAAAATAGACAAATGGGATCTAATTAAACTAAAGAGCTTCTGCACAGCAAAAGAAACTATCATCAGAGTGAACAGGCAATCTACAGAATGGGAGAAAATTTTTGCAATCTATCCATCTGACAAAGGGCTGATATTCAGAATCTACAAAGAACTTACACAAATTTACAAGAAAAAAAACCAAAACATTAAAAAGTTGGCAAAGGATATGAACAGACACTTCTCAAAAGAAGACATTTATGCAGCCAACAGACACACGAAAAAATGCTCATCATCACTGGTCATCAGAGAAATGCAAATGAAAACCACAATGAGATACCATCTCATGCCAGTTAGAATGGCAATCATTAAAAAGTTAGGAAACAACAGTTGCTGGAGAGGATGTGGAAAAATAGGAACACTTTTACATGGTTGGTGGGAGTGTAAATTAGTTCAACCATTGTGGAAGACAGTGTGGTGAATCCTCAAGGATCTAGAGGTAGAAATACTATTTAACCCAGTGATCCCCTTACTAGGTATATACCCAAAGGATTATAAAACATGCTACTATAAAGACACGTGCACATGTATGTTTATTGCGGCACTGTTCACAATAGCAAAGACTTGGAACCAACCCAAATGTCCATCAATGATAGACTGGATTAAGAAAATGTGGCACCTATACAACATGAAACACTATGCAACCATAAAAAAGGATGAGTTCATGTCCTTTGCAGGGACATGGATGAAGTTAGAAACCATCATTCTCAGCAAACTATCACAAGGACAGAAAACCACACACTGCATGTTCTCACTCACAGGTGGGAATTGAACAATAAGAACACATGGACACACAGTGGGGAACATCACACACACACCGGGGCCTGTCTGGGAGTGGGGGGCTGGGGGAGGGATAGCATTAGGAGAAATACCTAATGTAAATGGCAAGTCGATGGGTGCAGCAAGCCAACATGGCGCATGTATACCCATGTAACAAACCTGCACGTTGTGCACATGTACCCTAGAACTTAAAGTATAATAATAATAATAATAATAATAATAATAAAAGATTTGGTTCATGTCTCTCTATTTTTCAATCTGCTCCCCTGTAGGAGCTCCATTTGGGGACGGTTTCACCTCTTATATTTCCTATCTGGTTCCTCATGCTTCTTGTTAGAGCCAGTGAAAAAAGGGCAAGGATGTCTCTCCCAAAAATTCTGTTTTTACTGGCTCACACTGGATCCTCTGCCAATCGCCATCCCAGAGCAGTGGAATGAGTTGTTTAGTGTTGAGACAATCTGAGCTCACCTGTGACTAGAGAGTGGAAGGGTGGAAGACAGTGTCAGCTTCCCTTGAAACCCATGAGCTATTTGAAGAAGCAGAATACGAGAGTAAAAATTAGGTCCGTGTCAACAAGGAGTTTGAGCAACAAATGTCTACTTTATCTATCAAATAGTATCACAAGTTTACCTATAGTTTAGTTGTGAAGATAAAAGATACATAAATGAAGTAATGAATGGCCAGTATGTTAATGGCCAGTATGTTATCATGCAAAACAACAGTAAACATTGGTAATAAATGTTTAATTGCATAATACACAAAAATAAGAGCTGAACAGAAGGAAGGGTGAATGAAACAAAATCGGTTGTGGTTTTGTATCAATAGAAAATGTTCCAAATATTTATCAAGCACCTACTCTCTGTGTCTGTACTAGGATCTGTTACTTACCTGTGAAGTCATTGCCCTCTCTGACCTTAAGATGGGGATAGTATCTATCCTACTGTATTAGTCTGTTTTCTTGCTGCTGATAAAGACCTACCTGATACTGGGCAATCTATAATAGAAAGAGGTTTAATGGACTTACAGTTCCACATGACTGGGCAGGCCTCACAACTATGGTGGAATGCAATGAGGAGCAAGTCACATCTTACATGAATGGCAGCAGGCAAAGAGAGAGACTGTGCAGGGAAACTGTCATTTTTAAAACCATCAGATCTTGTGAGACTCATTCATTATCATGAGAACAGCGCATGAAAGACCCACACTCATAACTCAATCACCTCCCACTGGGTTCCTCCCATGACAGGTGGGAATTCTGGGAGTTACGATTCAAGATGAGATTTGGATGGGGATACCACCAAACCATATCACCTACCATCCTCAAAGAATCAAAGAGATAAATGTATATCAAAGTATCAACTAGACATCACTACATGGATGTGGTAAATTTTGCAGTCATAAGCTTAAATATCTCCACTTATGCTCTTTCCTTTGTCTGGAATATTTACTTCTTGGGTCAGTAAAATCCTACTCCTCATTCAAAATTGAACTAAAAGATAATTTCTATGAAACCTTCTCAGTGTCTATCGTTTTCCCAATTGAGAGTGATTTAATTACCCATTCTGCACTCCATTTTGTTCTTGCCTCTGTTACAGTAATCAACACATGACAAGAGATGTGCTGTTTGTAAAGCACTTCCAAGTCCATCAGTTCAATTGTTCTGACAACTCCCTGAAAGGAAATATTATAATTGTTCCCATTTTGTGCTAGAGAGACTGAAAATCACTACCAAATCTTCAGAGATCAGATAGTCCCAATGCTCTGTTGTTACATGTTACAGACAATTGAAAATGAAGGAAAACATCCTCATTTTTCATGAAGCAAGTATAAAATTAACACTTAACCCTGGTATAGACAGTACAAAAAGAGAAAATTGCAGCCCAGTATCACTTATGAATAATTGTTGGAAAAATTCTAAATATTAGCAAAAAGAATCAAACTTCACATTTTAAAAAATACAGCATGACCAAGTAGAATTTATCTCAGGAATGCAAGGTTGTTTCAAAAATAGAAAATTCATTAGTATAATATGCCATGTTGAGATTTTAAAGAAGAAAAATAGTATGATTACCTCCATAGATGCTGAAAAAATCTGTGAAAAAAATCAATACCCTCTTCTGATTTAAAAAAAACTCAAGAAAATAAGAATTGTTACATACATTTTTAACATGATAAAATATACATATTCCTTAGTCTTGAAGCCAGTGCCTTACTTAATGAGAAAACACAATAAGAGGCACAATGCATGGATGGCCACTACTTTCACTATTCTCAACATTCTACCGGCAATGTCAGCCAATGCAATCAGACAAAAGAAATCAAAAGACATCAGACAAAAGAGATCAAAAGAAATAAGACAAAAGAAAGCCAGGAGAATTGCAAAGAAGGAATAAATTTTTTCTATTTGCAGATGTACCATATACCTGGAGAATCTTAGGGAATCAATGGCAACCTCAATCAAAAAACTTCATAATGTTGCAGGCTATTAAATTAACACACAGAAATCAATGGCAATTTCTTTATTTTTAGAAATATTTTTTCTTTTATAAAATAATTTAGTGTTTTTCAAATCATCTTCAAATATATACATAAAAACTTTTCTTGTGCAACAGAATCAGTTGATTTTTAAAAAGGAAATTTGCACAAACATTAAGAAATACATTGATTCCAGGTGAAAGTGCCAGTCTAGAACTCTCCTGAAAGACCACAAATCTATTGCTAAACCTTGGGCTTCCTTAGACTTATACTTGAATTATCATTTGCTCATTGTATTAGTCCGTTTTCATGCTGCTGAGAAAGACATATCTGAGACTGGGCAATTTACAAAAGAAAGAAGTTTAATGGACTTACAGTTCCATGTGGCTGGGGAAGCCTCACAGTCATGGTGGAAGGCAAGGGGGAACAAGCCACATCTGACAAGGATGGCAGCAAGCAATGAAAGAGAGAGCTTGTGCAGGGAAACTCCTGTTTTTAAAACCATCAGATCTTGTGAGACTTATTCACTGTCATGAGAACAGCGTGGGAAAGACCTGTCCCCATGATTCAATTACTTCCTACCAGGTTCCTCCCACAACCTGTGGGAATTGAGGGAGTTACAATAATTCAAGATAAGATTTGGGTGAGGACACAGCCAAACCATATCCACTATCACTCTGCCCCTGACCCCTCCAAAATCTCATGTCCTTTTTACATTTCAAAACCAATCATGCCTTCCCAACAGACCCCCAAAGTCTTAACTCATTTCAGCATTAACTCGAAAGTCCACATTCCAATATCTCATCTGAGACAAGGCAAGTCCTTTCCACCTATGGGCCTGTAAAATCAAAGACAAGTTAGTTACTTCCTAGATACAATGGGGGTAGAGGAATTGGGTAAATACAGCCATTCCAATTGGGAGAAATTGGCCAGAACAAAGGGGCTACAGGCCCCATGCAAGTCCGAAATCCAATGGGGCAGTCACATCTTAAAGCTCCAAAATGATCTCCTTTGGCTCCATGTCTCACATCCACCTCTTGCTGATGCAAGAGGTGGGCTACTATGGCCCTAGGCAGCTCCACACCTGTGGCTTTGCAGAGTATAGCCCTTCTGCTGGCTGCTTTCATGGGTTGACATTGAGTGTCTGTAGCTTTTCCAGGTGCATGATGCAAGCTGTCAGTGGATCTGCCATTCTGGGGTCTGGAGGATGGTGGCCCTCTTCTCGCAGCTCCACTAGACAGTGCCCCAGTAGGGACTCTATGTCAGGGCTCTGACCCCACATTTCCCTTCTGCACTGCCCTAGCAGAGGTTCTCCATTAGGGCCCCACCCCTGCAGCAAACTTCTGCCTGGGCATCCAGGCATTTCCATACATCCTCTGAAATCTAGGCAGAGCTGCCCAAACCTGTTCTTGACTTCTGTATACCTGCAGGCTCCACACCACATGGAAGCTTCCAAGGTTTGGGGCTAGCAGCCTCTGAAGCCACAGCCCGAGCCATGTCTTGGCCCCTTTTAGTCATGGCTGGAGCAGCTGGGACACAGGGCACCAAGTCCCTAGACTGCACACAGCACAGGGACCCTGGGCTTGGCCACAAAACAATTTTTACCTCTTAGGCCTCCTGGCTAGTGATGGGAAGGGCTGCCATAAAGACCTCTGGCATGCCCTGGAGACATTTTCCCCATTGTCTTGGGGATTAACATTCAGCTCCTCATTACTTATACAAATTTCTGCAGCTGGCTTGAGTTTCTCCTCAGAAAATGGGATTTTCTCTTCTATCACATTGTCAGGCTGCAAATTTTTTGAACTTTTATGCTTTGCTTCCTTTATACAACTGAATGTCTTCAAGAGCACCCAAATCACATCTTGAATGCTTTGCTGCTTAGAAATTTTTTCCACCACTTACCCTAAACCATCTCTGTCAAGTTTCCACAAATCTGTAGTGCAGGGACAAAATGCCACCAGTTTCTTTTCTAAAACATAACAAGAGTCACCTTTGTTCCACCTCCCAACAAGTTCCCCATCTTCATCCAGGACCACCTCAGCCTGGATTTCATTGTCCACATTATTATCAGCATTTTTGTCAAAGCCATTCAACAAGTCTCTAGGGAGTTCCAAACTTTCCTACATTTTCCTATCTTCTTCTAAGTGCTCCAAACTGTTCCAACCTCTGCCTGTTACCCAGTTACAAAGTTGCTTCCACAGTCTCAGGTATCTTTTCAACAGCACCCCATTCTACTGGTACCAATTGACTGCTGATAAAAACACACCCAAGACCTGGCATTTTACAAAAGGAAGAGGTTTAATAGACTTACAGCTCCATGTTGCTTGACAAGCCTCACAATCATGGTGGATGGCAAGGAGGAGCAAGCCATGTCTTACATGGATGACAGCAGACAAAGACAGAGAGAGAGCTTATGCAGGGAAGCTTCCATTTTTAAAACCATCAGATCTTGTGAGACTTATTCACTATCACGAGAACAGCATGGGAAAGACCTGCCCCTATGATCTGATTACCTCCCACCAGGCTCCTACCACGACATGTGAGAAATGTGGGAGTTACAATTCAAGATGAGATTTGGGTGGGGATACAGCCAAACCATATCACCTACCCTGAGTTTAGACACTGCTAATTCAAATCCTGTTATCTTGCTTCAGATTGATGAGGATCACCACAGAATTCCTTCAGTTTCCACAGTTCTGTCAGCTCCTGTGGAGAATACTGTGGAGAAGACAACATTCCTGTCCAACAAGTCTTCTCACACAGCCACATGCTGTGCTAGTATCTGTTAGGTTCTGTGGCTGCCATCCAAGTGCCCATGCATACATCTTCACCCTGACAGGTCTGTAACCTCCTGGAGTTGCCTGCCAGTCAGTTGATGATGTCCCTGAAGATCACACACTCTGGTCCACATGCAAAAGCAGGGTAAGCATGACCAGGGTGCTCCAACTCCTGCCACTTCCTGGTTCTGTCAACCGCCCAATTCAGTCTGAAATACCCCTACCAAAATTAGACCTATTCAGATTCTTTTGAGAAATTCTATTAAATACAGCTTTCAAGCCTATGTAACAGTCATCATCTGTCTTTAGTAATAAATCAAAGTTGGTTGTTTCCACAGTCCATCTATAAAGTTCAATAATTTTGCAGGTATATTTCAATGAGTATTGACAACATCCGCAAAAACAGTATCATCATAGATGCTGTTTTCCTCCTTCACTAAGGCATCTGAAACCACTCCAACTGCCTCCATACCTTCCAATAATTCATGAGGCAATCCACCCTCCCCAGCTGTAATGACTCCAAGAATCCCCCTCCATATTCACTGTCATTTTGTGAAGACTTCTTAACACAAAGCTTTGGAGGTCTTGGCTCTCACATGAGATTGTACCTTCAAAGCTCTCTGGTAAGATGAATTGTTCCATGTGCTTGTACACAACGCGTTCACCTGCACACCATGGCTTGGAGGACTCTAGTGAACAATGAAGAGGGCCTCTTCCTGTTCTGCCTGAGAAAGCTTGACAGCGACGTTCCTCTGGAAACCCACATCACTGGCATTGTAGTACACACCCCAAGACTGGTAATAATGATCATGTAGAGAACTTGGAAACTCATACTGACAACTTGGTCCTCAGTGAGCCCTGATGAAGTGTCTTCAGAGAGACTAAATGCCTCAATTTCCTAATTTAAAGCTGGGTTTGTGATATTGAGTAGTAGGGATCCTCTTGGTCTTCCACAGGCAATTAGCAGCCATGGGCACCTATTATGAACTTGATAAGCAGATGTTGACTTAATGCGGGATGTTGTATCCAATGATTCAGCCAGGTGCTTATCACATTTTGAAATTCACGGTTACAGCAAGGTGACAACACACCTACTACCACATCATAGTGACTAGGTTTCCACTGAAGAAATAAGGTCAACTGATCCACAGGGCCAGCCTTGGAGGTGTCGGCAAGTTGCAATCATTTACATAAAGGATAATCAGTTGGAGAACACAAGAGCAGAGAAAGCCCCATTAACATTAGCAACAAAGCAGAGAAAAGTACTTAGAAATAAATTTGACAATTAATGTACAAAATCTATAGTGCAAAACTTTAAACACTCTTGAAAGATGTAAAAATCGTCTTGAAAAAACAGAAAAACATCCTTACTTTTGGGTTGGAAGACTCAACATCATAAAAATGAGGATAAGTCTTTCCTTTAAGCAAATTTATAAATTTAGTGCAATATCACTAAAAAATTTCACAAACTTCATATGGAAAAATAAACATTCAAGAATATCCAGAAAAATGCTTTTAAAAAAGCTTGAGGGAATACTAGCTTTACTAGATATTAAAATATACTTGCCTCATTCTAGTCTAAAAAAAAAACCAAGAAAGAAAACATATTATAAAACCTCTAAAATTAAAAAAGCATGTTACTAGTAGACTTTGACAGATAACGTTGAATAGAACAAAAGTCCAGAAAGAAATCCAAGCATATTTGAAACTTTAGTAGATGATAAAGGGAGCATCTTACATCAAAAAGGCAAAGAGTGAATTTTAATAAATGTTTCTGCGACAACTGGTAGCCATTTGAAAAAAAAGATAATATCAGATCCATAACTCATATGAGAGAAAAGAATAAACCTCAAACAGATAAAGAACCTAATGGTAAAAATAAAAAAAAAGAGGCCGGGCGCGGTGGCTCAAGCCTGTAATCCCAGCACTTTGGGAGGCCGAGACGGGCGGATCACGAGGTCAGGAGATCGAGACCATCCTGGCTAACACGGTGAAACCCCGTCTCTACTAAAAATACAAAAACTAGCCGGGCGAGGTGGCAGGCGCCTGTAGTCCCAGCTACTCGGGAGGCTGAGGCAGGAGAATGGCGTAAACCCGGGAGGCGGAGCTTGCAGTGAGCTGAGATCTGGCCACTGCACTCCAGCCTGGGCGACAGAGCGAGACTCCGTCTCAAAAAAAAAAAAAAAGAAAGAAAAAGAAAGAAAAAGAAACCATCAAGTACAATAAGAAAATCTGAATGAATTTCTATTTAAGCTGGAAAAGGCCTAACGGATTCTCCAAATCTGGATGTAATTAAAAAGAAATAAAAAAGATGATTTTTAACTATGTAAAAATGAAAAAGAAAATCTAGACAGCAAAAAGCATCATAAACAAAGGAAGAAAAAAAACACTGACATAATGGATGAAAACACTTCTATCATGCAGAAAAAGGATGAGCTTCTGTAATGTATAGAATGTTCTTCAAAATCGAGAGTGAAAAGATTTTAAAAATCCAAGTGAAAAAGGAAGGAAATATAGAAACAATTTGCAAAAGGGTATAAAAATGTATGAAAGGCCGGGCGCGGTGGCTCAAGCCTGTAATCCCAGCACTTTGGGAGGCCGAGACGGGCGGATCACGATGTCAGGAGATCGAGACCATCCTGGCTAACACAGTGAAACCCCGTCTCTACTAAAAAATACAAAAAACTAGCCGGGCGAGGTGGCGGGCGCCTGTAGTCCCAGCTACTCGGGAGGCTGAGGCAGGAGAATGGCTAAACCCGGGAGGCGGAGCTTGCAGTGAGCTGAGATCCGGCCACTGCACTCCAGCCTGGGCGACAGAGCGAGACTCCGTCTCAAAAAAAAAAAAAAAAAAAAAGTATGAAAAAAGGTTGAACTTCATTCATGATAAGAAAAATGCAAATTAAAACTACACTGATATATCGTTTATTATTAGATTAGGAAACATTTAAAAATATATAACACACTCTATTTGTTAGGCTATGGAAAAACAGGAACTCTCATATGTTGCTAAAGGGAATGCAGCCTTCTTGAGGGGAATTTCACAATACCTAAAAAACTACACATGTATTTACCTTTTGATCAAAGAATCCCACTTTTAGAAATCAACTGTAAAGATATACCCTCGCCAATACAAAAATATAAATGCACAAGGTTATTCATTTCTGCATTGTTTGCATTGAAAATGCCTAAATGCCCACATATAGAATAGTTGAAGCAACTATTCTTCAAAATGGACACGTCTACACACAAAATGGATTTCCCCACAATGTACACAAAAATGGCATATCTACAAAATGGACTACTATGCAGCTATACAAAAGAATGAATAAGATCTGTGGGAAGTAATATAGAGTGATTTCCAGAGAAAGTGAAAACATACATTTAACTATTAGCTTGAATGAAAAGAAACACAACAAGAAAAAATCAGAGACTACGATAAAGATATTGGTTGCTACTGGGCATGGTGAGAGTTGGGTAGAAAGTAAAGGGTCATTTCTCTGAATACACCTTCTTTTTATAGACCTGACTTCTGGAACTATATTAATTGTATTAGGTTTTTAGGGCTGTCATAACAAAGTACCACAAACTTAGCAGTGTAAACAGCAGAAATTTGTGGCCTCACAGTTCTGGAGCCTAGAAGTCTGCATCCAGGCACCGACAGGGCCATGCTTCCTCTGAAGGCACTAGGAAGAATGTGTTCCGGGCCTCTGTCTTAGCTTCTGGTAGTTTCCTGGCTCATAGCAGCGCAACTCCAGTTCACATAATGTTCTCCCTGTATGGATGTCTCTGAGCCCAAAGTCTCCCTTTTTATAAGAACACCAGTCACATTGGTGTCCCACCAGTCACACTGGTGTCCCACCAGTCATACTGACCCACCTACTCCAGTATGACCTCATCTTAACTTATTTTATTACAACAGCAGTGACCCTATTTTCAAATAAGGGTGAATCCTGAGATACTGTGGCTTAGGAATTCAATAATGAATTAGGGGATAGGAGGTGGGACGCAATTCAACCCATAATATTACTGTTTCCCACATTCAAATAAATAAATAAATAAAAATGCAAAAACCCACAAAGAAAAGGGGGAATAGCCTAAAACTGAATGCAATTGGAAACAAATAAATTGCCCCACATAAATCAAATGAATACAATAATCACACTCAAGAAGGGAGAGAAAATTAACTCAGGCAAATGTTGAACAAAATATCTAGATTACTTGCCTTCAGGCTAAAGGCAAAAATACCTCTAAACAAATTTTGAACTCTAATTAGTAGACCTCTTTTTTTCCCCAGAAATATAGGTTAGTAATTCCGGAACTACTTGTATATTCTAGAATTGAACAAATAAATAAATACACACAATGGTGATATTGGGATCCAGAGTTCTCACTGTTGGAGAAGATAGTGATAAATCTGAAAAGGGGAGTAGAATTGTCGATATCAGTGTGACTCATGGCGACATAGACAAATTGGCACAAATGGATATACATATGTATAGGTCTGTATATGTGTGTGTGTGCCTCTGTGCATGAAACTGCACAGCATATATGGAGACAGAATATGTACAAACAGTAGAGAGACAGAATATATACATATATATATGCATATCTGTGTGTATATATATACAAAGTAGATAGAATATGTACATACAAATATATCTGTGTATATATATACACAGTATATAGAATATATATTCATACACATGTATGTACAGAATATATACATATATGTATGTACATAGACAGAATATATACATATATACACATATATGTACAGAATATATGTATGTATATGTATGTACATATTGCCTCTATATATACTGTGCACAAAGATGCACACACAAATACAGACCTACCCATGTATGTACATACATATATATGTATGTATATATGTATGTATGTATATATTCTGTCTCTCTCTTCCCCAACTCCATTGACTCCCCCTTTTCCTTCCCACTCAGGTCTGTCCTCTGAGAGTACCTAGAAAAAATGAAATCCCACTAACAATGGGGTTCACCTCTTAGCACTACATCTTGTTTTCCAAATACCATTCTTCACTAAAACAGCCAGGTTTCTCTGAAAAAAAAAAAAAAAAGGCTAAGCAGGGGTAGTTTACGGAAAGAATAAAATAAACCTGGGACGTTTCATCATACCAAAGGATAATGAGGACATACCAAAAAGATAAAAGAGCCAGCTCAAAGGGGCTCCCATTGGCAAAACTAGGGACAATTTGAGTATCAAAATAAAGATAGTAAATTAAAGGATTTTACACTATTAGTAAAATAAACTTCATGAGTCTCGAGTAAAACAAGCAAATTGGGGGACAAGGTAAACTCTTTCTTACAAGGGACTGCCAACTCATACATCTAGAAAGAATGTTGGAATTGTACAAATCAACATTTGCTAGCCAGTATAATCATTGATTCATCTTGTTTAAGGAGTAATGGGCATCCCCACAAGATTTTTCTTTAAATACAAAGGGTAAAATATAGCAGTTGAGAAAACTGCAGAACGCCACATTAGAAAATGGTCAAAGTTAACATTACTAGCAGTGGGACTGAACAGCAGCATATACCTTGATATGGTTTGGCTCTGTGTCCCAACCCAAACCTCATCTCGAATTGCAATCCCTGTAATCCCCATGTGTCAAGGGAGCCACCAGGTGGGAGGTGATTAGGTCATGGAGGCCGTTACCTCCATGCTGTTCTCATGATAGTGAGTGAGTTCTCACGAGACGGGATGGTTTTATAAGTGTTTGGAAGTTCTTCCTTCACTCTTCTCTCTCCTGCTGCTTTGTGAAGAAGGTGCTTGCTTCTCCTTCACCTTCTGCCATGATTGTAAGTTTCCTGAGGTCTCCCCAGCCATGTGGAACCACAGTCAATTAAACTTCTTTCCTTTATAAATTACTGAGTCTTGGGTATTTCTTTATAGCAGTGTGAAAACGAACTAATACATACCTCTTACACGATGCACTCAGAAGAGCTCAGCATCACTTCTGCGTCATTCTGCCAAAAGTGAATAATCTGAATCTATTCTTTTTTGGGGGGACAGAGTCTCCCATTGTCTCCTGGGCTGGAGTGCAGTGATGTGATCTCGACTTGCTGCAACTTCTGCCTCCCAGGTTCAAGTCATTCTCCTGCCTCAGCCTCCCAAGTAGCTGGGATTACAGGCGCCTGCCACCACGCCTGGCTAATTTTTTTGTATTTTTAGTAGAAACAGGGTTTCACTATGTTGGCCAGGATGGTCTCAAACTCCCGACCTCATGATCCATCCACCACAGCCTCCCAAAGTGCTGGGATTTTAGGCGTGAGCCACCACGCCTAGCCTCTGAATCTATTCTTGACGGTACATCAGACAAACTCAAACTTAGAGGCATTCTACAAAATCACTGTGCTATACTTTATAAAAATGCCAATATCATGAAATTCAAAGAAAGACTCAGAAAATGTTCCAGATTCAAGAAATCTTTAAAAACATGACAACTTTCTCTTTCAGCAGAAGAGTGCGGGGGTGGGGGGGGGGGGGAAGAACATGACAACTGAATGAAATGCATGATCTGGGATTTTTATTGCTGTAAGAGACATTTTTGAAACATTGACAAAACCTTAACAGGTCTGTAGATTAAATAATAGTATTTGTTTCAACGTTTCAATGTTATTTCAAATAGTATTTGTTTCCATTTTGAAAACTGTACTCTGGTTACTTGAGGAATTCCTTGTTTTTAGAAATACACATTAAAGTATTTAGGGGAAAGAGGCTGTCTGCAACTTATTCTTAAGTGGTTCAGAAAAAAATTGAGATGCATGGTATACGTGCACACAAGCACCCACAGATAGTGACTGAGGAAAGGATGAAGCAATTGCAGAAACAGTTGCCATTTTGGGAATCTGGATGAAGGGCTTCTGGGAATTCTTTTTACTATTCTTGCAACTTTTCTGTATGCTTGATATGTCAAAATAGGGAAAAATAAAAAGAAGGGAGAGAAGGGAGAGATGGGGAACCAGACAATTAAGGTGACTTGCCCAAAGTCACACAAAGGAGGCAAAGAAGCTGTCTGGGTCTCAAGCTCACGCTCCTTCCACCACGTCCCTCCCTCTTTATGATGACACTTCAGTGTTCCTAGTAACATGTGCTGGAAAGCAAATGAGCTGGGCTAGTGGCTGGATTGTTAATTCCTAGAGAACTCGCTTGAACATCCTGTGAATCATACTGGGACTCTAAGGCAGGCAGCACAGGGGCAGGAGTGTGGCTGGTGCTAGAGGCATTCTCCTGGCAATGTGCCTTGCCCTCTAAGAGCTCGGCCAGCTGTCCAAGATACAATGTCTAATAAGTTGCAATTGAGGCTGGCATTCATCTCTCTAAGGACTCTGACCTGGTAGGTGTGACCTGTCCTGGTAGATGTGAGTGCCTACCTCTGGTCAGGAGCAACATCCACACGTGGTCATGATGGTGGCAGTGCCTCAATGGCAGAGGGGTCCTAAGGGACCCAAGAGGAGTGCCTTGACTGAAGCTAGTGGTTTAGAGTAGAGTGACGTGGTTCTGCTTTATGGGCAGACAAGTGTGGCAAAGGCTGGCAAGTCAGCAGGCAGATTTTGATTCAGGTTTGTGCTCCAATGCTAGTTGGGCACCAAAATACCAAAAAAATCCCCAGGCTAAGGAAGGTATTCCCCTTCTGTGCTTCCTATGAGCTTCCATAATAGTACTTGCCATATTATACTGCAGTTGTCAGTATATATGCTTGTCCTGTACACTGGATTCAAGAAGACAGTCTGTGGCATTCATTGAAAAAATATTTATCAAGACTTGCATTGTACCAGGCACTGTTTTAGGTGCTGGGGATACATCAGTGAACTGTTTTTGGGCGAAAATCTGTACCCTCATGGAACGTACTTTCATCATCATATATTTAGCATTTAGCACAGCATCTGGAACATAGCAAGTGCCCAAGAATAAGGGAGACAATGCCACTTGGAATGGGCACTTGTGGTGATTTAGAGGAAAGCTGTGGGCATCCAGGGAGTCCCAAGGCTCAACTCGGACACTCCAGAAACTAAGCATAGGTCAGAGGCCTAATTCCAGTCCCCACCCTGGAGACAATGCAGTTTTTAGGTCTGAAATATTTGGGACTGCTTCTGGATCTGAAGGCTGGGTCTGCAGGATGAAATATTTACCACCAGCCAAAAGGAATCAAGAGGGAGGAGACTCAATACATAACATGCTTGCTATAGTTTGCAGGGTTGAATGTCAAGGACAGGAAGGGACATTAGAAAGCATGTGGTTAATTCTCTGTTTTCCAACCCCCAACCCTGCCATCCCCACTTTATTCTTTACTCTTTTTTGAAGAAGCTACTGCCTCTATTTCAACCATACCAGTGATAGGGAACTCACAATTTGCTAACACAAGCATTCCGTTTTTAGTAGCTATAATCATTAATAAGTTTCTCCTTAGGTAAAGCCAAAATAAATCTTTGTCTGTCCTGTCTCTGTCATATAAGGCAACTCAAGAATTTGAATTGCTCCAGCCCGGACAACATGGCAAAACCCCATCTTTACCAAAAATACAAAAAATTAGCTAGGCGTGGTGGCATGCACCTGTCATGCCAGCTAATCAGAAGGCTGAGGTGGGAGGATCGCTTCAGCCTGGGAGGTGGAGGCTGCAGTAGGCTGAGATCACACCACTGTACTCCAGTCTGCAAGAGACAGTGAGACCCCATCTCAACAAAATAAAAATAAAAAAGAATGCAAATTGCACTTTCTTATAATTTGGATATCAGAGGGTCATTCTCTCATATTTGAAGCCTTGTCAAAATCTTGCCTTAAGGAAAATATAAATGCACCTATCTTGTCCTCTTTTTCCTTCTGTTACAGTTGAACGTGTTTCCCTTCCTTCATCTGAGGTTAGTGCTTCCACCTGTGCTCTGAATTGCATCCCTTATCACCAGACCTCAGTTCCCAGTCATTTTCAAATCTTGTGGTCACCCTTCTGCCCCCATCACACTATTGGAACTATTTGAGTGAAGATCAAGACCTCCTTCACTACTAAATTCAAGAGATGTTTTCCGTGATCATTGTATTTAACCCTCCACTGCACCGCATCTGGCTCTGCTAACCACTTCCTCACGCTTGACTGCCTTTCCTCCTCCTCCCTGGCAGCTACTCCTCTTCAGCCTCATGGTGGCTTCGCTTCCTTTAGTCATTTATTCTTTGGTTTCCCCAGAATTCTGTCCTAAACTCTCTTCCCATTCTACACCCTCTCCCTAGGTAATTTAATTCACTGTCTTTGCTTTTGCTGTTGTTGTTTCGAGACAGGGTGTTGCTCTGTCACCCCAGCTGGAGTACAGTGGCAAGATCATGGCTCATTGCAGCCTCAACCTCCTGGGCTCAAGTGAGCCTCCTGCCTCAGCTTTCCCAGTAGCTGGGGCCGCTGGGGTGCAGCTAATATTTTTTGGTAGATAGGGGGTCTCACTATGTTGCCCATGATGGTCTCAAACCCCTGGGCTCAAGTGATCTTCCTTCCTTGGCCTCCCAAAGTACTGAGATTATAGGCATGAGCCGCCATGCTTTGCTTAACACCAAGCATAACTTGTTACATTACGCTTCTTATGCTTGTAACAAGTATAACAGGTATGAATTATAATTCATAAGTCTCTAGCTCCATCCCAAATTTATTTCTGGGGCTCCAGATCTATTTATGTATCAATTTACTAGACCTCTCTGAGAGAATACCTCCTCCAGGTTCTCAAACTCAAAACTTCTAGGATAGAAGCTTCCTAGGTTCCCTGACAAGAATCTGGGTGTCTTTTTGGAATTTCTCTCTTTCTGCCACATTCCCTATATATCCACTCATCACCAGGCCCTGCCAAGCATGTGACCTAAGCAACTTTTCTTGTCGTTCCCTTGGGTCTAGATCCACTGAGATGAGCTTTGGATTCCTGTAGTAGCCCCCTCACTGCTCATCCCGCTTCTGGTGCTGCTCCTTCTCATCTGGCCTCCTCATTCTGGCCAGAGTAATTATTCAAAATGCAAAGGTGGCTCCACCCCAGACCTACAGGGGCGGCTCTGCCTGGACAAGATGATAAATTGGAAGTACCTTTATAGAAACAGCAAGGCCCTCAAAAGCTTCAGCCTCACTTTCTTCCTTTTTACCATGGCATTCTGTGCTTCAGCCATGCCAAACTACTTCTGGTTTTCCACATTTACCCAACTCTCACTTCTAAGTCTTTGGAAATGCTGTTCTTTCAGTGGGAATAATTATCTACATTCCACCCACTTTCTCTTACCCAGTCCCTTCCTCTATGACTAGGCTGGGTCACTCTGCTTGTTCTCAGCTTGGACATCTTCAGGAAGATCTCTGTTAACCTGCTCCTCATATGAGACCATGGACAGTACCCCTTCTGTTCATCCGCACAGCTCCCTACTCTTTCCCTATCAATCAAAACATTTGTCTGTTACACTGGAATTGGCTACATTCCTTACTGCACTTTAACCTGTGTGGGTGGGGTTGAGGGTTGGGGGAGGGAGAGTAAGTGTGTCTTGTACACTGCTGTGTCCCAGAGCCTAGCACAGTATAGCGTCCCTGAAAATAGAAAAGAAAAAAAAAAAGTACTTACCAAGTTGAAAAAACAAAAGATACTTACCAAGGTTGGGCATGGTGGCTCATGCCTGTAATCCCAGTACTTCAGGAGGCTGACACAAGAGAATTGCTTGAGCCTGGGAGTTTGAGACCAGCCTGGACAACACAGCAAGACCTCACCTCTACTAAAAAATATACATATATAAAAAATTAGACGAGTGTGGTGGCATGCACCCATAGTTGCAGCTACTGAGGAGGCTAAGATGGGAGGATCACCTGAGCACAGGAGATCCAGGCTGCAGTGAGCTATGATTTCGCTGCTGCACTCTAGCCTTGGTGACAGAATGAGACTGTCTCAAAAAACAAAAACAAAAACAAACTTACCAAGTGAAAATAAATGTTTTTTTTTTTTTAAGATCAGATTTATGAATACATACTCAAATTTTAAAGGAAAGCTTGTTTCATTTACTAAAGGAATAGTTTTCAATCTGCTTCTTGGAACACTGGGCACTCCATGGAGACACTTGGAGTCTAGGGCAGTAGAGGATGGGGAGGTGGAGTGGCCTGCTCAACACTTTTTAAATCACTTTATTAATGTATGATTGACATAACAAAAAGTTGTAGATTTTTTTCTTTTTTCTTTTGGAAACAAACTTACTTTGTTGACCAGGCTGGAGTGCAGTGGCGCTATCATAGCTTACTGCAGCCTTGAACTCTTGGGCTCAAGTGATCCTTCTGTCTCAGCCTCCTGCATAACTGGGACTACAGGCAAAAAGTTGTGGATTATTTTTCTTTTTCTTAAGTGTAGACAGTCTTGCTTTGTTGCCAGGCTGGAGAGCAGTGGCGCTATCATAGTTTACTGAAGCCTTGAACTCTTGGGCTCAAGAGATCCTTCTGCCTCAGCCTCCTCAGTAACTGGGACAACAAGCAAAAAGTTGTAGATTTTTAATGTATATAACTTGATGTGTTTGGAGATAAGGATATAACCATGAAACCATTACCAATAATCAATGCAACAAAATTATTTACTTCCAACAAAATTTCCTCCTGTTCGTTTTACTTTTTGTTAGTTTGTTGTTCCTTTTGTGGTAAGAGAATTTCATATGAGATCTATCCTCCTAGAACATTTTTAAGTATACAATGTAATATTGTCAGTCATAGACCCTATGTTGTACAGAAGAGCTCCAGAACTTATCTATCTTGCATAGCTGAAACTTTGTACCCTTTGACCAACACCTCCCGTTTACCCCTTCTTACCTTCAGCCCCTGGGAACCATCCAGTCTCCGCTTCTATGGGTTTGACTATTTTAGATTCTACATATAAGTGAAATCATACAGTATTTGTCTTTCCATGTCTGGCTTATTTTGCTTAGTATCCTGACCTCCAGGTCCGCCCATATTGCTCTAAATGTGACCGGTTCAATGCTTTTCTGCTTTGTGTACTAAAGATTTTTAGTTTTCTGGGTTTTGTTGTTGTTGTTTGTTTTTTGAGATGCCGTCAAGCTTGGTCATGCAGGCTGGAGTGCAGTGGCACCAACTTGGCTTACTGCACCTCCTAGGTTCAAATGATTCTCCTGCCACAGCTGCCTGAGTAGCGGGGATTACAGGCATGCACCTCCATGCCCAGCTAATATTTGTATTTTTGGTAGAGACGGGGTTTCGCCATATTGGCCTGGCTGGTCTCGAACTCCTGGCCTCAAGTCATCCTCCTGCCTCAGCTTCCCAAAGTACCAGGATTACAGGCATGAGTCATTGCACCTGGCTAGCTTTTGGTTTTCTAAAGCTGTGCTCTCATACATTCTTATGGAGGGCATGTGCTCACAGAGCTGAATCTTCATCTGAGATACATGAATGGTTTCTCCTACTGCTGCTGTAGCAAATTACCATAAACTTAGTGATTTTAAACAACACACATTTATAATCTTAGCTCTGGAGGTCAGAAGTCTGGTGTGAGTTTCACTGGACTGAAATCAAAGGATTGGGTTGTGAGTATTATTGGCTGGCCATTGTTCAGTCTCCCAAAGACATGCTTCCTTTAAAACGTGTACCCCTGAGCACTTTCTTGAATGCACATCATCAGAAAGATGAGAATCTACATCTTTCAAAAATTATCGCAAAGGGTCATGAACCCTGCTAAAGCAAATAATATCCCTAGTGAATTTAATGTAAAAATCTATTTCAAACAGATTATTTACATGCATCTTTTCAGGGCCATACCCAAATTCATTAAATACCACTGAAGGAAATTAATGCAAACTTTTTGGGAGAGTAATTCAGCAAAATATACCAAAGTAGAAAATACACAGTTTAATCCAGAAATTCTACCACACTAGGACATTTCCTAACGGACATAATTGCCAAAAAAAAAAAAAAAAAAAAACTGCAAAAGAATGTTTATATAAATTGTAGTACGTGTACACAATGGAATATGATACAGCTATTATAAAGAATGAGAGCGATGTAGATGTGTGGATAGAGAAAGCCATTCAAGATAAAATGTTCAGTGACAAAGCCTGCATGAAGCTTCAGAAAGGATCGTATATAAGCTGGTTCCTAAAATAATTTGAGAGACGATACATAAGAAGCCATTAACAGAGAGGCGGGTGGTAGCAGTCAGAAGAAGACTCTTTATTTTGTGCTTCTCTGCAATCTACATTTTTCTATTGTAGGCACTGTATTCGTCTGTTTTCACACTGCTGATAAAGACATACCCAAGACTGGGTAATTTATAAAGAAATTTAATGGACTCACAGTTCCACATGACTGGGGAGGTCTCACGATTATGGCGGAAGGTAAGGGAAGAGCAAAGGTACATCTTACATGATGGCAGGCAAGAGAGAATGAGAGCCAAGCAAAAGAGGAAATCCCCTATAAAATCATCAGATCTTATGAGACTCTTTCACCACCACAAAGAGTATGGGGGAAACTGCCCTCATCACTCAGTTATCTCCCACCGGGTCCCTCCGACAACACACGGGATTTATGGGAGCTATAGATGATATTTGGGTGGGGACACAGCCAAGCCATATCGGGTACGTATTATTTTATTTTATAAAAGTAAATCAGAGTCACTTAAAAATAATGAATAATAACAGTGGGATCAGTAATAATGTCCACAAGCTTGTCTGTGTGCCTCACACAATTCCAAGGATTTCACACAGATTATTTTATTCTCACATCTCTAGGAGATAGGAGCTACTATTATGCCCATTTGGCAGATGAGGACATTTAGACGAGTGAAGGTTAAGCCAGTTGCTTTATGTCACACAGCTGGCAAAGGAGCTCACATTAAATTGAGGTCTGTTTGACCTAAGCCAGTGCTCTTCACTGTTGCTATTTGTGTTTTCTTGCTGATATTTTTTTGTGTGTGTTCAAATAAGAATCCTAATGAAGACTATAACATATGTTTTAATACAGGTAAAAACTTTCTCAAATGTCAAAACTAAAAATATCTTCTTCCCTAATATGTCACAAATCTAAAGAATTATATCACAAAGGCCACACATTTTTGATGCTTCATATGTTCAAAAATGTGAAAATATTTTTTAAATTTTTAACGAGAAGCATTACTCGAAATGTCAACATGGGGAAACACTTATAAGGGGGACAATTAAAGAAATAAAGAGGAGAGGAAATACAGACAGGGAGAAGAATAAAACAGGAACGAAAAGGAAATTTACGCAATTGTGCTAACACTGGTGATTTGCAGATAAGATGAGGTTAGGGTATTTTTTCAATGAGAAGATGATGCCACTAAGTCATATCTATTGTACTTTATTGCAATTGCTTCCTCGCATTAGAATCACTATTTTTTAAGAAAAAATAACAAAAGTAAACAAGCAACTCATTACCACTCCAGATTTGCAAATAGTCTGGAAACTATTTGGTTAAACCTTTTATGGGTGAAAATTTTTATTAGCCCTGTCTACTCTATTCAATGTTTCATTAAGGTGATTCTGATGTGAACCAGTGATTTAGAGACCATCTTCCTTTCATGCGTCCTTTTTCTCTATTTCTTTTGCCCTGGCTGAATCTCTTCAGGTTAATTTGCTTGCATTATTGCTTGCCAAATGATTCCAGTGAAGTATTAAAGGTGGTTATCAGGTCTACAGAATCCTCCAGTTAAGTTAATGAGTCCTCACCTGGTTAAGTTAATTAACCAGGTGAGGACTCAGGGTTCTGATTTAACAACTGTTGACCAGTCTCTAGTCCACTGATAACTCTAGATGGTCTGTGAGAGAGTACAAATGGAAACCAAAATGCCATCTAATAACTAAACACTTAAAAATTTAAAAAATACTACTTATGTTAAAATTAGGATTTTCTCATGATTTGTATTCTATTAACATTAATGTCAAATTAGGTCAGTGTAGTTCTTAGACTATTTTTAATTAATCTACATTTGGCGAAGCTGCTTAGCTGAGGAATAGTAAATGAAATTGTTAATAAAAGTCACAATATGTGGCCAGGTGCAGTGGCTCACGCCTGTAATCCCAGCAATTTGGGAGGGTGAGGCTGGAGGATTGCTTGAGTCCAGGAGTTTGAGACAAGCTTGGGCAACTTAGTAAGACCTGTTGCTACAAAAAATAAACTAAATTAGCTGGGAATAGTGACATGTGCCTGTAGTCCCGGCTAGTCGATAGGTTGAGGTGGGAGGATTGATTGAGCCTTGAGGGGGTTGAGGTTGCAGTGAGCTGTGATTGTGCCACTGCACTCCAGCATGGGCAGAGTGAGACCCTGTCTCAAAAAAAAAAAAAAAAAAAAAAAAGCCACTGTAATCATATTTAGAAGTGAAACAATAATTGGACAAATTTAAACATAGTTATAGCATATTTTTTATTTTCAGCATATGTCTATCACTTATATTGTAATTTTGACCATCTCTTACAGTAATATCTTCATGAAATATTTATATAAAATTGCAGGGATTTCACTTGACTTGTTTAAGTTGTGGACTTGATAAAAGTATTTTTTTCATTTTCATTATTTTGGTCAGTAATTAAATCTTCATTTATTATAATAAAGAATATGTAATATCTTGTTTACGATTTTGTGGGGGTTTCTTGAGAGAGGGTCTAACTCTGTCATCCTAGCTAGAGTGCAGTGGCATTGCCATGGCTCACTGCAGCCTTGACCTCCTGAGCTCAAGCGATCCTCCCATCTCAGCCTCCCAAGTAGCTGGGACCACAGGCTTGCATCATCATGCCCAGCTAATTTTTAAAATTTTTTTTCTAGAGGCAAGGTCTCACTTTGTTGCCCAGGCTGGTCTGGAACTCCTGGGCTCAAGCAATCCTCCTGCCTCAGCCTCCCAAAGTGCTGGGATTACAAGTGTGACCCACCATGCCCAGGCCGGTTTACAATTTTTATGTGGGTCATGCTCAATATAAATTTTATTTTTGTTGTTTCCAGTTTTTAATAACTTAAGCAGACTGCACCACTGAACATTTCTTATTTCCTTATGCTTTTTAGTTTTCCCCTAAGCTCTACTTTTATATTTTCTATTTCTCAATTTGAACTCATTCTTACTAAGGGATTAAGATATAAAATGCAATTATATTCAAAGTGAGCTTAACTACATTGAATATGAAATGACTATATTTTCATTAAATATGTAAATAAAATTTTGTTTATATATTTTCAAAAAAGTTATATTCTAAAATATCCAAAATGACATATGTGTTAAAATGCAAAATAAATTATAATTATTAATATAAATTTTAATATAACATTATTTAAAGGAATCTATTTGGGGGAGAATTAATAAAATCTCACTAAATACTTTTGTAACAATAAAATCATTTGCAATAACAGCAGTTGTAGAGCCTCTGATGTTAGTATTTTTAGGACATTTCCCCTGAGCTGAAAATGTTCTTTAAAGGAGATCATTCTACATTCCTGCCTTATGAATGAAAGCTTGACTTTTAGCTGTCTCAGAGTGGAGAATTAAGTTGCCAGGTCTCAGTACTGGTCTGTTGACAACATCTATGTTACTCCTTCTTCTTGGCTATGCCTAGGTATCCTCTAGTCCAGAAACCTCCTTTCCAGAGAATAAGCCTTCAGTCTTTCCCCAGGGTGGGTGAAACACAGTAGCCCAGCTACATGGAACAGAGATTGACCGCTTCTTAAACAGAGTGCCCCTGTTAGGCCAGTGCCCCTGACTCTGGTGCTTTCCTTGGTCCCTGTCATGTCTACATTTAGAAGCAGCTGGTGGCACTAGCTGCTGAGCTTTGGGGGATTCTATTGTATAAATCAGGTTGGTTCTCTGCTTTTCCACTGTTGGTTTGGTTTTCTTGGGCCTGCTAAATCCTTTACTACTTGGCCATCTGCTTTTCAGCTTCCAAAATTTTATTGATGGGATCATTTTTACTCTTCTCCTTGTCATTTAGGGTTTCTGCTTTCTTAAAAAATACCTTTACTGTTATTTTGAAAGGACTGGGGGAGCAGTTAGAGGTGTATGTGTTCCATCTGCCATATTTGAACAAAAGTCCCCTATTCTGCTTATTTTATCCACTGTGTTAGGTTAGGAATGTAAATCTAATCATGTTACTCCACCTGCTTAAAATTCTTTAAATTCTTTAAAGATTCTCTTGTTTTTCAAGATTTAAATTCTTAACAAGACCGCAGAAGCTCCCAGTTCAGTATCAAGCTTACCTTTCTACCTGTTTACCACCCCACCACCCATTATCCCTGTTCCAGACCACCACCTCCATCCACCCTCAGTTCACCCAGTATTCCAAGCTCTTTCTTAATTCTGAGTCATTGTGAGTTCTATTTCTTCCGCCTGGAATCATCTTCCCTCACTCTTCACTAGGGTAAGTGCCCTTCATTTCAACCTACAAGATTTGCATCACCCACTAATTCAATGTCCATGTGCCTTACTAAAGTGTATATGCCAGTAAGGTCTAGATCTTGTCCACCTTATTCACCACCATACTCCCATTCCCGGCTTCTGCCTAGATGCTCAATAGATTTTTTTTTTATATTTTTTAATATTTTTTTGAGACGGAGTCTCGCTCTGTCGCCCAGGCTGGAGTGCAGTGGCCAGATCTCAGCTCACTGCAAGCTCCACCTCCCGGGTTCACGCCATTCTCCTGCCTCAGCCTCCCGAGTAGCTGGGACTACAGGCGCCGCCACCTCGCCCGGCTAGTTTTTGTATTTTTTTAGTAGAGACGGGGTTTCACCGTGTTAGCCAGGATGGTCTCGATCTCCTGACCTCGTGATCCGCCCGTCTCGGCCAAGTTAGAATTTAACCAAAGCATATGCTCAAATCAGCTGTCACTGAAGTCATCTGCCTCACTTAGGCTATTCTGCTTCATCTTTTCTTGCTTACTTAAGGTGAAGGAGTTAATCGAGCTCACTAATAGCCTTTGGCTTTGGCCAGAGGAGAAGCACTTGTTCTGAAATGTTATAAGCACTGTACTGTCCATAGACCTACTTTTCTCACTGCTGAGTTAGAACTCTATGGGGGCTTAATGGATGTTTACTGAATGAACAAATGCCTCTTGCAGTCAGAAAAAAATATAGCAAAGGGCTAGTCTGACCTGGGAGGGGCAATATTAAGGAGTATCTATGAATAAGTCAAGACAAAATACTAACATCAAAATATAAAGATGTGCCATACTTCTGAGTCAGGAGAAATGAAACTGAGAAACACAGGAACAAAATCATAGAATGAACAGCAAGTCAATTAGATAGGGAGAGAGAATAATAAGACTATTGGTGCAGAGGGATTAAGTATTTGCATTCTGCTGCAAGGAAGATCATAATATTAACTTTGTAGAGTTGTTATAATTACAGATTGTGTATATGGCCTGTTTTACATTTTAGATTTTTAACAAATAGTATTATCTTATTTTTAGTTAAGGGGCTACCCCATTCTCACTTTATGTTTTTATTTTTTATTTTTTTGGAAAATGGCATGTTTTTAGACTACAAGAGGAACATACCTGGAAAGTACCCAATGAAGAGAGCCTACATACTCCTTGGAACAGGTACCAGTAGTACATTTTAGTGGGAAGTCATGCACACCTATATCTGAAATGACTCACTCTACTTCCTTTCCTACCTATTGTGTCTCCACAGCAGATTCAAACACCCAGCACAAACAGATTCATTAGCTTAGGTTGGGTCTTGGTGCCCACCTAAAAAGGGTATTTTCCTGATTGTACTGTGAGGAATACAGATGGATTTGTAAACTCTGGAGCAAGGTTCCGCGTATCCTAGGCTGGTACCTACTGTTCAGAGGAGACCACTGGGTGAAGCCGCCATCACCTTGTCTGACCAGGAGACAAATCCTTTAACTGAGGAGTTGGGGAATAAGAAGGAAGGAGAATACATTAAAACCAGATAGCTGTAAGATTCACTTCAAAGTGGAAATGGCAACACATCTCAGGAAACTCGGAGAAGCACACTGTCAACATTGGGAGTTCCAGTGAATTCACTCAAATTTCTCTTTGAAGGTCAGAGAATTGCTGATAATCATATCCCAAAAGACCTGAGAATGTATGTTCACAAAAGAGTTGATTGAACTTTATCAAGAACAAATGGGGATTGGTTAATGGGTACAAAAATACGGTTAGACAGAAGGATTAAGTTGTAGTGTTCAATAGTACAATAGGGTGACTATAGTCAATAATAATTCATTGTATATTTCAAAATAGCTCAAAGAGAAGATTGGAAATGTTCCCAACACAAAGAAATGATACATGTTTCAGGTGATGGTTATCTCAATTACTCTGATTTGAACATTACACGTTGTATCCATGTATCAAACTATCACATGCACCCCATAAGTACATACAACTATTATGTATCAAAAACAATTTGAAGAAAAAATGAAGCGCTCAATGAATGGGTTGACATTCTTTTTTCTTTTTCCCTCACTTTTCATTTTAAAAAATAGTTTATTTGTAATGTGTTGTTCAGAACATAATGAAAACTGGTACCCCATCTCTTTGATTTCCAGGGCTCATTATTCATCGTTTTCATTGTGCTGATTTTTGTTGCACATTTCAGCCCTCTTTGTGCTGACTGTTCCCTTTTCTATTGCCCTCCTTTTTAGTTTTAATTTTTATTTCTCTAGAGTCTTGCTTTATTGTCCAGACTGGTCTTGAACTCCTGGCTTCAAGTGATCCTCCTGCTCCAGCCTCACAAAGTGCCTTCTCCTTTTTAAAAATTATATATGTTCACGGGGAGGCCACTTTTTCTAGAGCTGTGTGTTTTCAAGCTTGTGATAATAAGATCAACTAATGCAAGTGTTCAGACTGACTTTACTGAAGTCTTGTATGTGATGGCTTCACTCTTAAGACTACAACTTGTGGGAGATGGAAGTTTTTCAGAGACCTGAACTGTGGAAGAATGACCTTCATTTTTGAAACCTATTTTCACTGAGTAAAAATTCTAGTCAGTAGTATAATTTTTCCTCTGCATTTAAATTAAGCTTTTAGTGATTTTGTTTTTCTGTCTGCTTTCTTCTTTCTGGGACTCTCATGATATGTTTAGCCTGATTCATACTGTTCCACATGTCACTGTGCTCTATTTATTATTTTCTGTCTTTTGTTTCTGTACTTTATTTTGAATAGATTCTGTTGTTAGGTTTTCATGTTCAACCTTTTATTTTTGCAGTGTCTAATATTCTGTTCACCCCCTCTAGTATCTTTTTCATTTCAGATTTTGTGTTTTTCAGCTTTAGGAGCCACATTCCATTTTTTTTTACACTTTCAATTTCTCTCCTCATCATGATTCTACTATCTCTCATATATTTGAGCATATGTACCATATTTATAATAGATATTTTTACATCATTTTCTGCAAATTTCATCATCTGTTATTTCTTTTGTTTCTGATTTCTTTTGTAACTGATGTTTTCTCATGATTGTGAGTTACATTTCCCTTCTTCATATCTAGTGAGCTTTGATGGGATGCTAAATGTTGTGAATTTTACGTTGTCGACTGCTGGATTTTTCATTTTAAAATACTTTGGTTATTTTCTGGACAGCAATCAAGTTTCTTTTGATTAGTTTATTGCCTTTGAGATTTGTTTTTAAGCTTTTTTTTTTTTTTTAAATGGAGTTTGCCTCTTGTTGCCCAGACTGGAGTGCAATGGCACAAGCTCAGGCGCGGTGGCTCATGCCTATAATCTCCATGTTGGTCAGGCTGGTCTCGAACCCCAGACCTTAGGTGATCTGCCCGCCTCAGCCTCCCAAAGTGCTGGGATTATAGGTGTGAGCCACTATGGCTGGTCCTTTAAGCTCTTTTAAGTTGTGTCTAGAGTTGTCACTATTGAAAGTTTTAAATGAAGCCCCTTCAAGCCTCATGTCTTCAATGAGACCTCTCTACTTGGATTGTGAGTGCTTAATTCCTGGTTCTGTGAATTCTGGAAATTTGTCTTACAACTCGTAATTATTCATTTCTTGAAAGCTGTTTTTGTCTGGGCTTATGGAGTATTCACTCTATGTAAAAACACTTTCATATTCAGGTAAAAATTCAGGGTTCCATATTTAGATTTCTGGACATTTTATCTATGTACCTATGATTTTTTAGTAATCTACCCCATGAATTCTAGTTGGTTAATCTTTTTATACCTTCAACTTTGGTCTATTCAACTCAGAATAATTGTCAGACTGTTTAGGTTTTCCTATCTATACTATAAAGAATTGCCTCTGGGCAGAAAGTATAGGTGATGGGAGGTCTAATATCAATACTTTCACTTCAGAATTCACAGTCCTGTGTGGCATATTCTCCAATGTTGAAAAATAGTTTTTCCCCTATTGTCCAACATGGTGACTACAGTTAATAACAATGTGTTACATTCTTGAAAATTGCTAAGGGAGTAGATTTAAAGTGTTCTCACCATTAAAAAAAGATAGTTTGCTAATTAGCTTGATTTAGCCATTCCACAAAATATACATATTCAAAACATCATGTTATACTCAATGAACATACATGTTTAAATAAAAAATAAATAATAAAAGATACTTTTTCTTCATAGTTTTCCATTATTTAGATATCTATAGCTAGAGGTTAATTGTGGACTATATTACTCCCTCATGGAAGAAGTAGATTGACATATATTCACTATTCATGTTACCATTATATTTCTTTGTATTAATATTTAAGGAGCTTATGTGAAACAAATGGCCATAATAAACTATCAAGTTTTAAAAGATATTTGTAGATAATGCATGTCTTTGAGGAGTAGGGTGGGAGTGTGAAAGTAGGAGGAGAAATGAGTTACACAATTAGGTCTGTGGTTTCTCAAGGGAAAGAAGTGTGTCTGAATTATCTTTTTATCCACAGAATAATTATAAGACTTGACATACAATCACCTTCCTAAATACTGTTGGTCAGTGAACAAAGGAAGAAAAAAACAGATGAATAGAAAGGAAAGCTGTATACACAAAAGCAGAATTCTTTCTGTCAAATGATACAAATATATTTTCAAGATCTTGTTACATACTGCCTTTTTGCTTTTTAGAAAAATGGCACCAATTTATATTACTATCAGCCATAAAAGCATTTACTCATTTCCATGCAGGCCTGCCAACATTATGCTAAATCATTTTTCTGTCTCTAAGAATTGATGAACAGCAAACATCCAAAACCAATAATTTGTACACTAGATGTTCAAAATTCCATGTCAATTTTCTTGCTAGAATTAGGATCTATTAGTAAGAGATTTGCCTGCGAAGAAAAGTTACTTACACAATTATCCCAAGAAAAGTTATTTATGAAATTATCCCATTAACCATTTCTGTATTCAGTGTTTTACTCAAATTGGTTGTAAAAATTCTAGAAGACTACATTGGTTATTAACCTGTGATTAGGCTTTTAGTCTTTTAACATGAACCATTTATTGGCCATGTTATGTAACTTTTGTCCTTATCTGATGCCATTAAAATGACTTCAAAATTAATATCAAAATATTTTGTGTCTATAAAAATGTACGCAAATTAATATTTTTAAATATAATATATAAAGGAAATCAAAGGTTTTCTGAAAATAGGGCAGTCTACATAAACTAAAAATCTTTCATATACAAATACATAGAAATGATGGATAAAAGATAGTAAATTTAATTTAAAAATACATACTTATCCTAACAAAAAGGTGAGGGAAATCTCCAGAAGACAAATATGTAAAGAGAACTGTACACAACAAGATTAAGTGTGAGTTGATATTTCAGTCTTCTGAGAGGGGCATGTGAATCTCAATAAACTAGAGGCTTGGAAATTAACTGAACATAATTTCATGCTGAAATAGCATGTAAGGAACTGGGTCTATAGAAAGATAAGCAATTGAAATTATATACACACATAGAGAAAAGTAGCCTAAAATTTTTCTGTCCCTGGTACAGGTAGGTGATGAGGAAAACTTTTAGTCTTAGCCAGGGCTGTAGTTGAAAAAAATGAAGAAACAAAAACATTTCTTATAAATTTATAATCATGAACCCAATCACACAGGTTTCAGGTTTGAATTTTTATCATCTCTGTAGTCTGGTAACTGCATCTCTGTAGTCTAGTAACTGTATACATTAACATAAATTTTATTGCTGGATTAATTATAATCCTGTGGTATGTCAAATCAGATCACATAGGATTCTCACTACAAAGTCCTGGGAAGATAAGTTTACAATCTACAATTCTAAAACACACAGGAAATGATGCACCACAAAAAGAGTCAGCAGAGAAAAAAAAAAGATATGATTAAACCCCAAGAATAACATCAAGAATAAGATTATCAGGCACAAACTATAAAATGATTATGTTTAAATAATTAAAGCAGTGCAAACTAAACAAACAAGAATATGAGAAAGGTATAAATCACTATGAAAGTTACCAGGTAATTTTAAGAACAATAAATCTATATTTAAGAAAATAAATCTATAGTCACTAGAATTTTTAAAACATTGAATAGATTAAACATATGATTATATTTAGAAATAGAACTAGTGAATTGGTAAATTGTACTGAGAAGATGATCCAGAAAGCAACACATTATAAAAAATAGAAAATGTGAAAGAAAAATGAACAGACATGAAAGATAGAATGAGAAAGTTCAACATACATATAACTGGTTTTACATAAGAAGACATTAGAGAAAATAGAAAAGAGGCAAATTTTATAAATGATGTAAAATAGAAGTTTTCAGAATTTAATAAAGATAGAATCCAAGATTCATAAGTCAAATCAAGTAATCAGCAGGATAGCAAAACTAAATACACACTCAGATAAATGACTGAATATCAAAGAGAAGATGTTAAGCAATGTGGCAAAATAATGACTTCTAAACAGCATCAATACCAGTGAAATATTACCAGTGAAATCTTCTCAGACAGTGAAATAATATATTCAAAATATTCAGAGGAAATAACTGAGAAACTAGATTTTATACCCAGATAAACTATCATTCAAATGTCAGGTCAAAATGAATTGCTATTAAGATAAACAAAACATGAGGGAAATTACAAATGATGCTGAGTGAATTATTAAGAAAGGCACTTCAGGGAGGAGAACATTAATTTCAGGAGGAAATGAGATGCAAGAAGTAGAAAAGAACTTTTTACATCTTAATAAATCTTAAAAACAAAAGATTAAATGTATAAAATAATACTACATGTGATGACTGGTTTGTAGCTATAAAAACAAGGGAATACGAAAATGCTGCCACAATATTAATATGTAAGGTGGGAGATGCATCAATAGAGTTCAATCATTCTTCAGAAGCATGAGAGTAATTTTTTTAAAAATTCTTAATATTTCTTTTTAAATTTACATAAAGTAAATTCACTCTATTTGTTATAAACTCTAAGTTTTAAAAATTATTATGTTATTTCTTAGAGACAGAGTCTCACTCTGTCACCACGAGTGCAGTGATGTGATCATAGCTCAATGCAACCTCAAACACCTGGGCTCCAGCGATTCTCCCATCTCAGCCTCCCAAACAGCTGGGACTACAGGCATGCGCTGCCACACCTGGCTTGTTGTACATTCTGAGTTTTGACAAATGCATGTAGTCATGTAATCACACCACCATCAAGATACTTTCCATTGCCCCCCAGATTCCACTGTGACTCTTACTGTAGTCTGTCCCTCCCCTCATGCCTAACCGTAAGCATCCACTGACTTAACAGATCACCATCTTTGTAGTTTTGTCTTTTCTGGAATACCATATAAGTGGAATCATACAAAATGTACCCTTCTTAGTCTAGCTTATTTCACTTAACACATGCAGCTGAGATTTAGCCACTCTGTTGAGTACATCAACACTTCAGTCTATTTGATTCCTGAATAGTAGCCTTTGTCCAGTTATTCCAGCATCTGGTCATCTCAGAGCTGGCATCTGTAGATGAACTTTTCCTTTAATTGGTTAGATTTTTGTGACACTTTTCATACATTTGTATTTTATCACAGGCATTTTGAATATTATATTGTGAGACTCTGGGTCCTGTTAAACTCCTGTGGAGAATGTTAACTGCCGTCAGCAATCAGTCAACGTTCAGACTAAAAGATCCATCTTAGACTATGGTTCCACTGTCAGTTCATTTCCCAAAGCTGTGCTACGCTGTATGAATCCACCCTGTGCATAGGCCAGTTTGTGAATCTGTCCCTGTTTTATATCATAGTTCCATTCCCAAAGCCTTTGCTGTGCTTCTTTGGGTATGTTCTGTACACGCAGGGATTAAAATGGGGGCTTGTGTCAGATTTGTTTGTATAGAGAGTTCTCTTGCCCAGCTGTCTCATTTCAGGGATTCCCCCCACATTCTCAGACTCCTAAAGTTCCCTTTTCTCAACTCCTCTGGCCAGAAAAATGGTTCTGCTAAGCTTCTGCTATGATAATTACATGTTCAGTTTCCTTTTAATCTTTCAATCTATGTAGGGGTTTAAACATATTTCCTAACATTTACCTAATTTTTCATTCATCCAATGAACTCCACTTGGTCATAATATTTTATACCAGTAATGCTTTGTTAAATTCTATATGTTAACATTTCCTTTATGATTTCTACATGATATGATTTGAATTTTTATCCCTGCCCAAATCTCATGTCTAATTGTAATCCCCAATTTTGGAGGAGGGGCCTGGTGGAAGGTGATTGGATCAAGGGGGTGGACTTCCCCCTTGCTATTCTTGTGATAGTGAGTTCTCATGAGAGCTGGGTGTTTAAAAGTGTTTAGCACCTCCCCCTTCACTCTCTTCCTCCTTCTTCAGCCTTGTAAGATGTACCTGCTTCCCCTTTGCCTCCCGCCATAATTGTAAGTTTCCTGAGGCCTACCTATAGCCATACTTCCTGTAAAGTCTGCAGAACTGTGAGTCAATTAAACCTCTTTTCTTTATAAATTACATGGTCTCATGGAGTTCTTTATAGCAACATGAGAACAGACTAATACACTGTGCTAATAGTTTCTCTCTCTGTCTCAGTTATCTTACATCTTGATAAATCTAAAAGATTACATGTATACAATAATAATGCATGTGATGACTGGTGAGGATTTCCAATCAGTCAACCCTAACTGAAATTCCTAGTGACTTTAAAAAATCCCACTTTTAGAAAATAGTGACTCGGCAGGTGTGCTATGTGTCAATCAGCACTGCTGCCATTTTCTTTCTGTGTACAAACAATGAAAACAACAGCTTCTCTTTATGCCACCTAAGTTTGTACAGACCTAGTGCTCTCAGACCAAGTGAATCTTTTAGCACAGGATACAATATTTATGTATTCGGTACAACATTTTCACACATTTTTGGTGTTATCATTGCTAAGGTGATTTTGTAAATGAAGTTAGATGCTGTGATGATTAATTTTATGTGTCAGATTGGCTAGGTTATGGTCCCTAGACAGTCAGTCAAATATCAATCTAGATTTTTCTTTTCAGATATGATTAACATTTAAACCATAGACTCTGAGTAAAGCAGATTACCTTTCTATAATGTGAGTGGGCTTCATCCAATCAGTTGAAGGCCTTATGGAAAAAACACTGGCTGTGCACAGTAACTCACTCCTGTAACCCCAGCACTTTGGGAAGCCGAGGTAGAAGGATCACTCAAGCCCTGGAGTTGGAGACCAACCTCGGCAACATAGTGAAATCTCGTCTCTACAAAAAATAAGCAAAATTAGCTGTGTGTAGTGGTACACACCTGTGGTACCAGCTACTGGAGGGGGCTGAGGTGGGAGGTTCACTTGGGCCCAGGGGGTTTGAGACCGTAGTGAGCCAAGATTGCGCCACTGCACTCCAGCCTGGGCCACAGAGCAAGACCCTATCTCAAAAAAGAAACAAAGAAAAACAACAACACTGAAGTCTTCCAAGGGAGAAGGAATTCTGCCTCCAAATGGAGATATTAGGTATGTATGAGTCTCTGACCTGCAAGCCTGCCCTGCAAAATTCAGACTTGTCATCCCCCACAATTGTGTGAGCCAATTCCTTAAAGTAAATCTGTCTTTCTCTTTTATTCTTATTCTAGCTACTTGAGGCATTTATTTGATGCTTGATATTGACAAAATAATTTCATCTCTCTATTCTTCAGCTCCCAAACTCATTCAAGTAATTCAACCTTCAACATAAATTCAGTCCTTAAATCAAAATGTTGAAGAAATGAGTCTTGTTGATATATACTTAAGCACAATAAACCTTTGTCGTATATTCCAGTAGTTTTTATTTCATTTTTCCATGTTATTAAAGTTTGTGTGAAATGGACATCATTCAGCTTACTAGTATAACTGCTTTTGTCGCAGTACATTTCTGAGTAGAATGTACTGCTGCTCAAAAAAAGGAGATTTTTTTTCCCTAGAGATTTATGGAGGATTTTCAATCAGTCAACCCTAACTGAAATTCCTAGTGACTTAAAAAAATTCCACTTTTAGAAAATAGTGACTCTACAGGTGTGCTATGTATCAATCAGCACTGCCGCCATTTTCCTTCTGTGTACAAACAATGAAAACAACAGCTTCCCTTTATGCCACCTAAATTTGTACAGACCTAGTGCTCTCAGACCAAGTGAATCTTTTAGCACAGGATGCAATATTTACATATTCAGTACAATATTTTCACAAATGTTTGGTAAATACATGTGTCAGGAGCTGTGCTACACATGAAATATAAAAATTATCCTTACTTTTGAAACACATATCATCTACTAATGGAAGAGACAAGTGAGTAAAGAGGGCATTTGAATACAAAGTTGTGATTTTGACAAAAGGACTGCGTCAGTTATCAATTTATTACCTCTCAGCTCCAAATCCATTCTTTTATCGCCTGACACTGAAGAAGCATTTCTCTTGCCAGCAGGCATGATGCTAGGCATTGTCAGTAGAGGGCGCTAGAGGGACACTGAGGGAGGATGGGATGTCTCTTCCTGGTTCCAGTGTTTTTTTTTCCCCCCCAACATTCTTGCTTCTGCAGCGCTGGACTGGCATTCAGGACATCCAGTGGCGCTCACTTCCAGGGATTTTCAGCAGTACCGCTGTAGAAGTGTTGCAGTGGTTCCAAAAGTGCTCCAGGAGGCTTTCCAGTAGTGAGTGAGATACAGCAGTACTTCCCAAAGCAGTTTCCAGGGGAGGGCTGCAGTCATCTTAGCAGGCTCTCCAGGCATCTCATTCTCCTAGCAGCGCTTTTGGATGAACTCTGTAGTCACCCCAGCTAGCTTCACATCAGTATGTTCAGTGGCACACTGCTGCAGGTAGATTCTGGTGAGTTCTGTGGGTGCCCAGAGAGTTCAACAAAACCTCTTGCTGGTGACTCTGGTTTTCTGGTGATTTCAGTCAGTACCCAGCCAGCTTCTTCCCAGCCAGTTCTACAGCAGCCCAGCAGGTAGCTCCCCAGAAAATCTCATCAGCATCCCAAAAGGCAGTGTCCTGCCTACCAGCTTAGCCCATGAGCACCTCAGCAGGAGAATTACAGCTTGTGAGTATCAGCCTGCAGATTGTGGACCAGCTCCAGCCTGGGCAACCCAGTGAACTTCTCCACCATCCGGGGGACAGCAACCACTCCAAAGAGCTCTGAGTCCCAGTGTTGGAGAGGGCCTCCTTCCTTGGGTAAACTCACTCAGTCTTGGGGTATTCTTTGAATTTATTTTTATTTCCTTTTTGTAATTTTCTCTGTAAATAGTTAATGATTCTCTATATTAAACAGTCTCTTTTCAAATTACTATGTGGTTTCTGTCTCCTTATTGGACCATAACTGATACAAGCACTATTTATTATATCCTAACCATAGATAAATTGATTGACCCTAAATTGATAGTACCTAGAACATTACAAAGTATAATGAAGTGCCAAAATACCTGTATTTACATGCTTTTCCTCCTTGCTTAATAATGCATATTATACCTTAAATAATCACAGATTTTTCTAATCTCTTTTATTCTTCAGTGACCACTATTAATCTTCCTTTTATCTGAAAAAACTGTATCTGAATGATCCATTTTCATGTCACCTAAAAATGAATGTTGAAGAAATAGTAGAGTGTATCATACCAGTCTGAAATAGTTTTCTCCAGCCCAAACTAAAGTGCATTATAAATTTAACTCCAAGTTTAATCATCCACTTGCCTTGGGGATTAAATTTGTGAAAAATTGCGTATTAATCAGCAAATGCTCCACTTCACTACCTCATCAATGCTGAAATTTCAGAATCAAACTTCTTTGTGGAGACACATTGATCTGCAGGAGAAGACAGGTGAGTATGACAGAATTAAACTTTTTAAAAATATTAATCATGGAACAATATCTTACATCTTATGAAAGCAAGTTCTCATTGACTTTAGGGGGTGTATTATTCCTATTATTTTAAGGAATTGCAGATATAGAAGTCTGAGGCAATATATTCTAGAATGCAGTTCAGTAACACAGCAGCAGTCTACTGGAATCATACTATGGAAAACACACAATGGGACAAAAAGATGAATCCAGGTCCTGTCCTTAAGGAGTTTATATCCAGCAGGGAAGAGATTCATGTAAATAACTTGTAGAATTTAGGACATACTGAATGAGTAATAAATAAAGAGTATGGCAGTCATGAGCAAGTACCTTCCTACCCTCCAGCTGCAGGGAGTATAAAGCTGCAGGGAGTGAACAAGGTCCCCTTATGACAGGCATCACAGCTTTTATACTGAAACCAAGCTTCCTGTAGGCTGCTCCCAGCCAACGACTGAGAGTGGCAGCCATACTAGGGCAGACTGTTTCTGGAAGAAGTCAGACTCCTCTGATGAAAGGCTGGCTTGAGGATTTACCACCACCCTTGCTGAACTTTCTTGATAACTATACTGCACCCAGCTTCCTTCCCTTTTCTCTCTTCTTCACTCAGGGTCATACCTGCATCATAGTCTGATAGTTCCCCCAACCTCCCTTGGCTCTCTTCATGTTCTCTCCCACACATTTCCTCAGACGTCATTGTTGCAGTTTAATTCATCCTGGCTGCTCTGCCTCCTGGAGGACCCAGATATACACACACAGGTACAAGCAACATATATGAAGATATAAAAAGAAGAAATACTAATTTTGCAAATCTGTCTCGGAGGGAAGTATCTTGTACTCTGGATCTTGAAGAGCTGAATTTCAGTAGGAGAAAATGCAGTACAAAGGCAGGGGCCTGTGGGATAGCAAGTGACATGGTGAAAGCAAGCAACCAAGCATGTCCAGAGTGTCAAGTGCATAGCAGAATATAATGGGAGACAAGTTTCCAAGACAGAAGGGGCCAGGAACAAACTCTCAAATGCTATACCACAAAACTTAGTTTATTCCTAATCATTTCAGCATTTTGAATAGGAAAGAAAAAAATGCATATCTCAGACGTTTTTTGACTGTAAGTAGAAAAGCAAGAAATTAAAGCAAGAAATTAAAAGAAATTAATTAAGAAGAGCAAGAAATTAAAACAGGGTGACTAGTTAGACAGAAATGCAGAAGTCACAAGAAGTGATAACTATTGTTACAAGTAGCAACAATGAGATGAATGAATGAATGGGAAAGAAGCCTTAACTTTTCTGGAAAAATAAGAAAGGCATAGAATTAGAAAACTGTGATGTCAAGGAATTCAAAAGAGGAAATAATTTTGTAGAGGAGTGGGACAGAATAGTAGAGTTTAAGCCCAGGATTTGGCATTATAGGGGCCAAGAGAAAACAGCCCCTTTGCTCATGAAGTTTCACTAAAAAAAAAAAGAAAAAAAAAATCAACTCAAGGAAACAGATTAGTTGGAGATGAGGCATCCAAAATTTATTAATATGTACACAGGAGAACCACAGTGTGATTACGTACCGTCCAATGGGTTTCAAAGCTTATATACCACCTGACAAAACTGGTTATGGGAACAGGATGAAGAGGAATTCTGTTAAGAGGCAATAGGATTACTAGGGTGTATTAGTCAGTTCTCACACTGCTATAAAGGTACTACCGAAGACTGGGTAATTTATAAAGAAAAGAGGCTTGACCCTCAGTTCCACATGGCTGGGGTGGCCTCCGGAAACTTACAATCATGGTAGAAGGTGAAGGAGAAGCAAGGGCCTTCTTCACATGGTGGCAGAAAAGAGAAGTGCAAGCAGGGAAATGCCAGACGCTTATAAAACCATCAGATCTATCACGAGAAAGCATGGGGGGAAACAAAACAGCCCCCATGATCCAATCACTTCCCTCCCTTGACATGTGGGGATTATAATTCAAGATGAGATTTGGATGAGGACACAGAGCCAAGCCATGTCAGAGGGAGAATGAATGACTCTGTGAACAGAAATTAACTTGTAAATAGTTCACTTTGGGATCTGAATGATCTTGGGAGGCAGACGATATCTTGTGAAGGGTCTGTTCAGGTGTGTTTACATTTTTGGTATTACCGGGGGTGGGGGGGGGGGGGACAAAACACTCTTGTCCTTGATGGATCTGGATCTTAAACAGATAAAGGAACTTCAGATCCATCCTGTGCTTTTGGAGAGATGCTTAGAGGTGGGATGGGAAAGGTCAGACCTTGAGGTTCCTTGGGTTCAGCATGTTGAAGTGCTATATTTTGAGGTATTGGTTTCTGAGCCCCAGTGGCATCAAGTCAACTTGGAATTGGCCCCTGCCTTCAACTTTAGCCATATTTTCTTGGAAAAGGTACTATTGTGGAGCGAGGCTATAATTTAGACTGGTTAAGGACTGTTGAACTTTGGCACTAAATAGGATGGAATTCACACTGTGCTCTACCTATTAGTTATCTTACCTTGGGCTCTCAAAGCCTTGGTTTTGTCAGCAGTTAAAGATAATATTCTCTGTCCTTATCCATCACCAATTATTGTTTGTGTGTCTGTATGGTTTGGATATTAGCAAACACATTATTATATACTATAAATTCAAAATGTAAGATTGTTATTAAATGCTGCTAAAAAAATGCTTCATGTGGTAATTAAATGTGATAGTTGTAAAGATTTTAGTGGTGCTTGGCAGAGAATAAGGTGCAAATAAGTGATAATTATGATTTTTGTCATCAAAACTGAGAAATTCTTCACTTTGGTGATTAGAACACCTTGGGCAACCCTTGAGAACCAGGTTCATTGCAATATAATAAAGAGCAAGAAAAAAAATGGTAGATGGTAAATGAGGTAGATGGAATAAGGAATCTCTGCTATGAATTTGAATGAGTCCATGGGGCCCATAGCAGGGAGCAGTTGTGTCTCCCCACTTGTTTCTATTTTTGTTCAGGACAGAGAAGTAGGGATTAAAAGCTATAAAACAGCCCCACCCTAGTTATCTGTTCTTAGCAGGTCTGCATCTTCCTTTCCAGTTATGAAATCTTTGATTTCGTTACACTGAAAAGGTTCTTTCTCCTCCTGCAATCACTTCCTTTAAGAAATGTCCCTAGACTAACTCTGTCCATTTTCTAAGTGGTCATTACAATAGAAGGACTTCCTCCTGTGTCTCCATGTAATCTTGACAACATGTGAAAACAAGTAACGGCACAGATGTATACAATTATACAATTAAAATTGTAATTGTATGTATATAATTATACATAGAGATAAAAAAAAAAAAAAAAACCAGCATTGTCTCTACCCTTAAGAAATTCAAAGCTGCTGGTATGGTGGGGTGTGATTCCACTACAGATAATGAAGAAAGTATCACTGAAAAGGCACAGGGAAGGGGAGCCAGAGTGGGCTTGCTCTGGAGTCAGGAGGTACTCAGGTAGCACTTGAGTCCTAAGGACAGAAAGAAGGCTAGGTGTAAGTGGTTCCCACCTGTAATCCCAGTGCTTTGACAGGTCAAGGAGGGAGGATCGCTTGAGCCCCAGAGTTTGAGACCAGCCTGGGCAATATGGTGAGACTCCGTCTTTACAAAAAATAAAAAAATCAGCCCACAGTAGTGGTGTGTGCCTGTAGTCCCAGTTACTTGGGAGGCTGAGGTGGGAAGATTGCTTGAGCCCGGGAGGTTGACACTGCACCAGCTAGCACTTGTCTCAGCTGTGTTTGTGCCACTGCACTCCAGCCTGGGCAACAGAGCAAGGCCGTATCTCAAAAAAACAAACAAAAGAGTCAGAGGATGGGGTAGAGGAAAAGGGGAGAAAGAGAGGACTTTCCAGCCCCAAGGAACTGGATTCATGGGCCAGGCCAGAGAAACACCTGGTAGGAATTCAAGAGATACCTGACCTCCATCTCACCCATGTCCTTTGTGGGCTCTCACAGGCCCAGCTTTCAGGCTCCCTTTCAGCTGTGAAAGCCTCTCAGATTCACCCTCCATGTACTTGGCAGAGATGGCTGGCTAAAAGTTTCTCAAAATGAAATAATTTTGTTATCTGCAAACCATGGAGAGTTGATGTTATTGGTTTCAGTAGTAGCTGAGACGGCATGCTCTGAATTAGGCTCAACATGGAGAGTGGCATCTTAGGGGGCTGAAGAAAGAGAAGAAAATGAGGCATAATAAAAATAATAAAATGTAAATAGCACTTAAAAGTCATTTTCTTACATATTGCACACTTAATGTATAGTGTATTTCTATCTTCAAATAATTGACCAGCCCAAAATAGCTGAGAAGGTCAAGAGTTAGCATAGGGGTCCATACCAAATTCGAGAACTTCAGCTTTCCTGTAAGCGCCACTAACAGATGGTCTAACCCATCGTTCACCAATTAATCATCACAGGAACATTTATGGAGTACTGGCCATCCACCAAGGCCACAAGAAAAGATTTGTGTTTACAGTCATGAATCAGTCAGGCATTCTTTGCTTGCATCGAGCTTACCATCTGGAAGACTTAAATTTCAAGATGTATATTATAAAATAGGTTAACATCTAAATTTCAAAACTGGCACAATTACTTTATAAAATATTTAAGAAAGTTGTCTAGTAGGAGGCAGATTATGATTGTAGAGAGATAATTAATTTGTGGCACATTGCCTAGATATTCAAATACAAGGCAATTCTATACTTAATCCTCGAGGAACAGTGATTTGTTAGGATTAAACCCTTTCGCAGTTTACACCACAAGCTTGATCCGGGAGGTTTGGGCAGGGAGAAAGCGAAAGACTAAAAGCTACTGGTAGGTTTCAAACATCTCTATCATCCTATCAATAAAAATATTTCCTAAGTGCAGAGCAGTGTATCCTTACTCTGTTTTTTAAATTTTATTTTTGCGGTGGGGAAGGGGCGCGGGGATACGGAAGAGATCATTTCCAGATTTAAGATACTACCTTCACCGAATCGCACTCTCGTGCCCACTCCTTCATTCTCCCTTTCTCAAATCAACAGAAGTCAACAGTTGAGGGGCTCTGAGAACAGCAGCTGGGTAGAAGCCGAGCATGCTCAGTAGCTGGGGCCGCTTTCTGAGCACATAGCAAGCTTTGGTTTGCACCAACACCGGCTAGCACTTGTCTGGAGATGCTGCCGGGCTCGTGCACAGCTGATGCCTGTTCCTGGAAAGCTGATTTCTACCCAATAACATGCGGCTTTCGCACGGTCAGCTGCAGCGGCGCAGCAGCGGGGGCCCGGGGAGTCCACGGGCTACAGCCGCTCTGCCGGCTCAGCGCTCTCACGGGTGTCCCCCTCCTCGTGCCCACGCTTCAGCCCGGTCCTTCCAGCAGCTGCTGGATGAATGAGCCGCAATGACAGGATTGTGGTTAGCCGTGAAGAGCGCGTAGATGCCACAAAGTAGGTGTGTCACGGAAGAAAGTGCTTAGGGAAGATTCTTGCAGGAGCTCTAATTATCGCTTTTCATCACTTGGGACCCTGGCGTTCCCTGCTCTCCACCTGCGGAAGATGGTTACAGTAGTGACAGAGCTGGCACAATGCTTTCACCTCCGGTAAGGAGAGCATCTTTGCATGCTTTTCTCTTTGCAATGCATATCAGCTTTGAAATATACAGCTGAGAAAGGTCTTTCAACTAGCCTTGCCCTCACTCTATTAGTTTGTTCTTAAAGAAGACTGGGGAAGAGGACTTTTTGTGTGATTAAAAAAAAAATCTTTTCAGGTTGGGGTTAAAGACAAGCATTAGTGTTCTTACTAACCCGTCTTGACTCTAAAATTTACTTGGTAGAATTTTATCTTGAGCCTAACATTTAAGTCTCCATTTGCAAGACGAGGTTAAGGGTACTTTCTTTTCTCCTTTTAAAAATAATTCCTGGGATGTTCTTGGAAAAGGTACTTTATGCTTGTAGGTAAACTGATATAATTAATAGCCTTTTCGAGATGATTATGACTTCAGTAATAGCCAAGAGAGAAAAATTAATCTTGACATTCACATCAACCTTGGTCAGCATTGAACTTATACTGACTAGAGGAAATAGTCACACTATGATTATCTGGTTATTTGTTAAGAAAAAACAACACAACCTCAAACGTGTTCAGGGTTTACTCTTGAAATAAAGAGGAGACACACATTTAACAAAAATTTAAAATTAACACTCGTCATCTTTGGGTGCTGAGAGGGATGGCTTCTCCAATCAGGCATTGGTTTAAAAGTAAAGAAACATTTTCAAAACGTAGTTTTGTGTTTGCAAAATAACAATTTTTGATGGAAATTGTGGAAGTCAACATCTTCATATGGCTCCTCATATAAAAAAAAGTGAGAGAGGAGTCTGTAGGAACTGAAACCAAGAGCAGCTGCATAAACATATCTAACTCTGCCACCAAAGAAAACCTGTCCAAAATGTCGTGTAATCATAGCTACAATTTCCATTGCCATTAATTTGGCTAGCAGTTTTAAGAGAAAGCACTTTTCCAAGTAAATCCCAAGTTAATAAGATAATAGTAGATCTACAAGTATTGTCTAACATTTAGCAATTGTAATCAAATGGGGCAGAAAAATGTCTTCTTCCTAGTTTGGTATTAGACTTGTTTCATGCTTAAATATAGACTTATTAAAAACAACTCATTGAGAATAATAACTATTATTTCTCTGAGGCATCAAAGGATCTTTTTTTCCTTATCAAAACCAAAATAAAAAGAATAAAAATCTTACAGTGATGCAGAGGAAGAAAAAAGACAAGGAAATACTTGTTGAGTGGTGACTACTTCACTGGAAAAAAAGTTGGAATTTCTGGATAGATGATTGCTTTTAAAGCCTTCTTTTAAACATAATTTAGTATTTGTGACGCATACCCTGGCAGGCCCATTTAACCATGAATGAGTGACATTATCTTTATAGGAAACTGTAAAATAGGTTCAAAATTTGCCTTATAACTGGTAATCCAAGCCTTCACTGATGTACTTGCTGTTTTCCATAGCTTGCCATGGCAGATCTGCACAGGTCTATGAAGGCGTGCCTGATACATGAAATTCGGGCAGGTACATAAGGCAAGGGAAGTGTGTCTCAGCCCTGAAAACAGTTAAAGATGATTGGAACCAGTCAGGAAATTCTAACAAAGCAAGAAGAAGGCGACAAACCTGAGGACACATCAGCTAGTAAGAAAGGGTGAGGGGTCAAGCTTGTATAGTGCCAGAAATTCCTATTTCTAGTTTGTTCTGTAGGGACTAGAACCCACATACATTCAGTCAACAAACTTTGTTCTACAAAAGGGATGAAGTTCTTTGAAGTCTGATTACTTATCCAGAAGCTTGGCGAAACCTATTTCTTCCTTTTTTGGGTGTCAACACCCCAGCATGATTAGTAGCACTCCACTTCCTGAGCTCTCAGTGGACTCATGGGAAGACAAAAGCCGGGCTCTCTGATATTAATAGTTTGACCTCTGATCTTTGCCTGTTCATGCTGCTAGCGGCGCAGGTCCCACCCAGGTGTCCCTTAGTGAAATTAATGTAAGAAGCACCCTTCTCAGAAGCTCTCAAAGACCCAGGATTTTACTGAGGAAAACCTGTCTTCCATTCCCTTATCTGTGTTGGTCTCATTGTCTGGGATGGATGGTAAGTCCGTAACCAGCAATGATCGTTCCTATTCTAGTTAGACATAAAATATGTTCTAATGCTGAGTACCACACTCAGCAGTGACCCAGAGTAGTGCCTTGATGATCAGTCATAAAAGGAAAACAGGAAACAGTGATTTCTGCATTTGAATATGAGAGAGAGACTGTTCTGTTCCTTTCTCTCCCTCTTTCCTCTGTCACCCAACTATGACACAATGAGGAGTAAAACTATTCCAGGGCAAGTTATGTTTCCCATTTTAAAGGGTGAGAATTGTGGTGGAGACATCCCATCCTCTGTCCCTAATCTGTCCCAGACCCCACTATCCATCCTCCATGTCTCTTCCATATCAGATAGAAAATAACTGAGATTTCATAAGCTCCCGTAGAGGGAGTTAGTCTGTGAAGCACATGGTTGATATATAATGAATTCCCTTTTGACAATCAAATAGTCCTAGAACTTCTGTTCTAATGTGTTTTCCCTGCGTTTTGCTTCATTAAGAACTTTTATGTGCCTCTTTATTTCCCTCCTACTATTTTAGAAATGGACTCAACTAGTGCTTAGGATCTGAACATAGTTCAGCTATATAACTTGTTTATTCTCAAAACTGGGACCAGAATATATCCCAAGAACATTCAGTAGAGGGCTACATGATCAGAAATGTTTTATCTTAATATAAATATTCCTTATTTTTTTCCTATAAATTATACTTACTATAACAAAATAACATAAATATAGATTCTAAGCGTATTAGTGAACTATAGGGCAGGGTGTGATGGCTCATGCCTGTAGCCTCAGCTGCTTGGGAGACTGAGCTGGGAGAATGGCTTGAGGCTAGGAGTTTGAGACCATCTTGAGCAAGATAGTAAGATCCTGTCTACAAAAAAATGTAAAAATTAGCCCAGTGTGGTATCACTCGCCTGTAGTCCTAGCTACTTAGGAGGCTGAGGTGGGAGGATCCCTTGAGCCCAGGAGTTCCAAGCTGCAGTGAGCTATGATCTTGCCACTGCACTCCAGCCTGGATGACAGAGCAAGACTCTGTCTCTAAATCATCATCATCATCATCATCATCATCACCATCAAATAGAGAACTTTCTCAGTTATTCCCTCCATCAGATTTATAACAGTCTAAAAATAGCTATTCAGCTATATTTGTATAGCATGATAGATTTCAGTCCTAGTGCTAATCACTGATTGTTTTTCATGTAATGAAGGAATTTTCCATTACTTAAATGATTCCTAGCTTTGGTTTTAGCAATTTAATGAAAGGATAATTGTACCTACAGAGAACTGGAAATACTCAAACATTAACTATGTGTAGTCTAGGCAAGATGCCAGAAAAATGAAATTAGTTCTAGGATTGATATATTCATGCCCCAAATTCCAGGGATTCTGTGTCATCTTCAAGGGTATAGTTAGCTTTTAGTGCAGCCAGTGACTTTGATTGTCACTGCTAGGAATACAATTTGAGAACACAGACACACTGAGGTTTGAGGCAAAGCCTGATATTGTTTCTCTGTGATATTGTTTCTGCCAAGCAGCTCAGCAATGGAGGTTAAGTGAGGGCCATGGCAGACATCTTATCAAATGTGAAAGTCCAGTTGGAATCTGAATATTTGCATTTCTTGGTGCTATGAAGAGCAGACAAAGTTTAGAGTGTGACTTCTGGTAGGGCACTGAGTGAAGAAGCCCTCTCTGAGGAAATGACATATGATTTGAACCTGGAAAGGAGCTGAAGTCTGGCGACATGTTTCTGGTTGCTTGGTTTGCTCTAGCAATGAATATATAGTAGTGTAGTCAGACTGGAGGGTATGTGTGTGGTGAGGTAATGGCAGGAATGGTGTATGGGGGTGGGAATGAGGTGGGGACTAGGGTGTGGGGGAGATGGGGAGGAAGGAGATAAGTTTAAAAAGATAGGCAATGGCTATAGAGACTGCATTTTTTTTAAGTATGGTGGAACCCACTGGAGAATGCATTTTAAAGGAGCACTGTGGCTGCTATGTGGAGAATGTCAAGAGGGAAAGCTGGGAGATCAGGAAAGATGTCATTGCTGTAGACAGGAGACATTGGTAACTTGCACTACGAAGGTAGTAGTGGAGGTGGAAGCCAATACATAGACCTCCTTCTGTAAATTGTGTTTTATTTTTAATTACGAATATAATGTACTTTCATTGTAGAAAACCTAGAAAATAAACAGACTCGTCCCCAAAGAAATTAAATCATAATCCCTCTATCCAAACTTAATTGCTATAGTATTTTTGGTATCCTATAGCAAACCTAGAAAATACAGGGATCTGTCTTCAAAAGGAATGAAGTATTCTGTAGTCTTAGCACCCAAACTTACAGGTATTATTTTTGGTATCTGTCCTGTGAACGCTTTTTGACACCAGTGTTGTTATTTTCAGAGAAACTGGTTTATTCTGATAAAATATCTATTTGGCTTAAATAAACTGGAAAATGTCCGCTCTATGACTGGATGAGAAAGTGAGTTTATGTGCCACAGAGTCACTTCATTTATTTATTAAATATTTTACTGCACACCAGATGCTGGGGCTCTGTAATATGTGGTGTCTATTTTTCTCAACCAACCCCTTTCACAATCTAAATTGTTAGCACTACACTCCTTGCAGTTAGGAAGGCTGAATTTTCCCCTTTGACCTTCTGTATAAGTTGTACTTGTTCACTATCCTGCTTTAGCAGAGACGTGGGTATTAGTACTCTCTTCACATTGGAGTCTTTTCACTAGAGGTAGACTAGGAAGAGGCTGAACTTGGGAAGACCACTCTGACTTGGAGTAGACCAGAAGAGGTTCAAAGACTGAGAGGACCAAACCTTTTTGTTGTTTTGCTCATAAGTCTTCATCTTTCCAGAAGTACTTATCAGGAAAGGAGGAAGTGGGCTTCCTCCAGACCCCCAGACAGGGGCTACTTGAAATATAGAAGGGAGAAATCTTGCAGTAGTCTCCTTACAACTCTCTAAGAATGTATTCATTTCACCTCTTACTCTGGTTTCGAATACGTTCCATTTAATAGCTGTGTAATGACTTGATTATTAAAGATACTAGTACTGTTTGCATTCTATTTCCAAGCTTTTAGAGTGATTTCATACAAGTTGCTTTATGAAATAAACATTTAAGACCACCTCTTTATCTGTCCCCAGACGTCTGAAATTCAGCATACCGATAAAAGAACAGGGTTTATATTTGTAATCCAAGCTTGCTCCTCCTGCTGTATTTCCTGTCTCAGTTAAGTCTGACCTTTTTCTAAAGTCTCCCAAATGATCAAGGAGAATCTTTTTTAGCTCTTCCTCCTCCATTCAGTAGGAAAGTATGTCTATGCAAGTTCAGAAAAGCCTCATAAAACTTTTCCTCTCATCCAGTCTACCAGTCACTACTTTGGTTCAATAAACTTCTGTCTTTCACTGGGTCTGTTAAGCATTGCAGAAGGCTATGTAGGGAAGATTCTCATGCTTATATGCCTGATTTTAAAAAAAGTTACAAAAGACCAAAGAAGTCACAAGCTTGCACAAAAGCCATTAAAACCTTCTACAAAAAATACTTCTGCAAGGACATCTGCACAGCAAGTGCTGGTTCAATCTTAAGACTGGCATCATCCTTGTTATTGATCTTTGTAGCCAAGGATAATTATGTCAAAGCAATTATGTAATCCTCCTCATTTTTTTTTTTTTAAACTTTGCCTTCCTTTACCTCCCTGAATATAAACATGGCTTACTATGGCAGTGTATTCCTGTTGCAATACTCTATTCTCAAATATCTTTCTTTCTTTTAGAGAGCTTCTCTCCATTTTTTGTTTAGGTTGACCTACAGTTAGTCAATTAATATTGTAGGAAGTTGCAATACTCTCCTAGTCATTTATGCTACAGGCAGGATGATCTATTGAGTTGTTTTTTTTTTTTTTTTCCTAAAGGTTCTGATTATGAGAGTTTCCAACTTTTACAATACTGCATATCCACATAAACTTCAAACTTCTCAGACAAGGTACATCCCAATTTGCCCATGTTCCAAGTCTGTCTCCCCTTTCTTACCATTGTCCCTGTGGTCCAGTTACGTTGATCTCTTTGTTTCTTGAATGTGTTAATCCTGAGCTTTGTGCCTCTGCACCTGCTGTCTCCCCATGGAATGTTTTTTTCTCCCTTTTTTCCAAGAGACATTATCTTCTTCAATCCTGAAGATCCAGGCCTAATGTGACCTATTTCAGGGCTGCTTCAGACCTTGTCAACCAACCCTACACTCTCAGAACAATTTGGTCAATATTAAAGCCTTGTTTCTTTTTATTCATGTCTAATCTAGTTTTTTCTTCTATTAAACTTGGGTCTGTGAGGATAGGGCTTTGGTGTTTGGTTCCATACATTAGTGTACACTTAGTTAATGTTTACTATGTGGATGAGTGAATAAATGAACAACTTTTCCTTCTCTCCTTTTCCTTATAGTCTGTCCTTCATCTGGAAGGAAGTCTGTCCTTCCAGATTGGATAAGTTTTGTGCTCCTGGGAGAGTGTACCTTCATGGGTTAGGAGTGGTATGTTGTGTTTTGTTTTGCTTTCCCAACTAGTCTATAGTCATTTTCTTAAACTCAGGAGTTTCCAAGAACTCCAGCCCTTGGACCAAATCTGGCCTGACACCTGCTTTTGTAAATAAAGTTTCATTGGAACATAGCCACATCCATTCACATATGTATTGTGTATGACAGTTGTGTGTGGCAGAGACCATGTGGCCTGAAAAGCTGAAGACATTTCCTATCTAACCCTAACAGAAAAAGTTTGCTGACCTCTGCTCTAACCCAGAGAAAGAGCTGGAGGCTAAGATCCTACAAGTGATTGCCTGTAGAAACATTTCCAAAGTAGCAGCTATTAGGTCCTTATAGGGAGTAGTAAATGTCTAAGATGGATGTTGATTTGTATAATGAGCATAGAAACTGTCAAAGAAAATCTGGTGAAAGGCCTGGTAGCTTTGTTTTAGTAATTACAAGACAGACGATTTTGACCTAACTCATCTCTAAACAGCGATTCTCAAAGTTGAATCAGAATCCCATGGAGGGCTTGTTAAACTCCTCCTTCCTCACATTGAGTTTCTAATTTAGTATATGTGAGTGGAGCTACAAAAGTTGCATTTGGAACATGTTCCCAGATGTGTCTGGTCTAGGGACCACACTTTGAGAACCATTTGTCTGGAAGTGGTTCTGAGCCTTAGCTGTGTTTCAGAATCACCCAGAGAGTTTTAAAATTATTTTAAGACCATGCTTGGCCCTTACCCCAGGCTCACCACCTCGGAAGTCCCAGGGCTTGAATGTATTTTTAAAACAAGGGTTCTGAAGAATACTTACCTGTCATGGTGTATAGAACTATCATATAGGCTTTGCTAATTGACGTATATATGAGATGTTTTGATAATTTCAAAACAACAGCTTGACATAGATTTTGTTATATTATTAAGTATTCAGAAAATCTATAAACTGGAATTTTGTTGTCGAATGGATATTACATTTGTCAGTGGACTGCAATCAAACTATAGTCCAAAAAGTATAGTGTTCAATTCAGCAAAATTCTTTTTCTTTTGTAAATTTCTTTTCAGTGTGTAAAATTGTGATTCTATACCTGATACTTCCCTTTTCTACTTTTCCTTGAAAGTGAGTGAGATTTTATTTTGACCGTGTGTGAAGGGCTCACATTTTGGTACTCTTACATGGTGTCAGAGAAAGAAACTTAAATGTACAAGTGCCGTCTAGAAATGGCTGTGGCACTAGGGAGGTCATCTTTCCTGGCTCTTCCTATTCTGTGTGCAAGGAGAAAACATCCCTTAACATCTGGGTAAGGTACCTTTTAAACAATATAAAGCCTTATTACTCTGTGTGTGCTTTTGTTTAGAGAACTTGTTTCCCCTCTACCACAGGTTTTTTTTTTTTTTTTTTTGTACTTTAAGTTCTAGGGTACATGTTCACGACGTGCAGGTTTGTTACATATGTATACATGTGCCATGTTGGTGTGCTGCACCCGTTAACTTGTACCACAGTTTCAATATACTGTATGCTGGCTGTGCTCATTTTAATTCTGTTGATTGCTATTTATAATGTTCTGAAGCCAAGTATTATGTCTGAATACAAATAAGGCAAAACAACAATGAAACAGTAAATGTAGAAGAACCAAGCCTTTGGCACTTTGGCAGCTAATATAGTAACCTCGACAATCATGATCCATACAAAAAACTGTTAAGCACTGTGTTTATGAAGAGCAAGCATTTCTGTCATGCTTTTAGCCTGCATCCTTTCTTTTTAAAATTCTTTAATCTTAAAAGGATAGGAATAAATACCAAGACTTGGGTTTATAGATTCCCAAATCCATACAACAAAATAGCCATCAACTTCTTAAACTACATAATTCTGTATTATAGAATCATGATGATTACTAATGTGAAATGTTGGCATATGAATTTGACAAATGGCTTAACAAGAATAATGTTCTGTAGTATGAAAGAGCTCATTTATTAAGTGCCTTTGGATTAATTCAAGTTTGAACTTGGCTGTCTTCAGTGAAATTTTTCATACTTTTTTTGCATATGATTAAGATTAGAAATTATATTAAAAGCTATTGTGAGTTAAGTAGAAATGAAGACCTGTTGTTCTTTCCTTTTCATGGATATCACCTGCATATCCCCTGGTCAGCTCAACAAAGATAGAATTTCATTTCTAAGGATTTATTTTCATACATTCTAGAAAACTATAGTACCTGGGAAAACCACGAAGTAATGGAGAATGCTAATTTGTTATTACATTATTATTATTTTAAACATAATCATTAGAAGTATAAACTCTAGTTCAACTAGAAAAGTTGATTGAAATGGAAACTGTTTCTTCATGATCATTAATATTTTTTTTGATTGGCTCATCACTTTTTCCTGTTAGTGGAATTTCATTTCTCAGGTGGGAATGTTCTAGATTCCTTCTTCATACACAGGCCGGGCCAGGATTATGGACATAGTTCTAAGAGATCTTGTTCTGAGAGCAAAATGAAGTACTTCTTGTCTTTTCTATTGCTCCTAGGAGTGTAGTTTAGATAAGTGGATTCTCAAAATAAACATGCTTTGCCCAAGGTCAGATGGGCCCCATGCTTGGTTTAATGCTCTGCTGTTGCTGTCCTGAGATTCTTAATATTTCTTGAGCCCTATTTTACGGGGGAAATGGCATCTTAATTTCGCTGGGCACGGTTGCTCATATCTGTAATCCCAGTACTTTGGGAGGCCGAAGTATGAGGATCACCTGAGCTCAGGAGTTCGAGACCAGCCTGGCCAACATGGTGGAACCTCATCTCTACTAAAAATACAAAAATTAGCTGGATGTGGTGGTACACGCATGTAATCCCAGCTACTTGGGAGGTTGAGGCGGGAGAATCACTTGAACCCAGGAGGCGGAGGTTGCAGTGAACTGAGATCATGCCATAGCACTCCAGCCTGGGCAACAGAGTAAGACCCTGTCTCTGAAAAAAACAAAAAGTTATTGAACTAGGGGCTTCACATTTTTATTTTTCACTGCACCCCATAAATTATGTAGTCAGTCCTGCCCAAGGCACTGTATTTTATTATTTATTTCTCTATAGATTTTTAGCATGATGTCTGATGCACAAAAGAATGAATGGGTCCTTCCTTATTCTGAGAGCAAGATGAAGTTTTTTGCATTGCTCATAGATGTGCAGTTTAGGTTAATGAGCTCCTAACATGAATATACTTCAGACATAATGAGGTGGAGAGTTGAGTGATGGTTGGGTGGAAGTGCCAGTAGTAAATGAACTTTTGAAGAATACAGATTCTCAGGCCCCACCTGAATCTTCCTGAATCAAAATTTCTTGAGACTGGAGCTCAGGAATCTGTATTTTAAAGGCACCTTAGGTACTACTGAGCCTGTGCCTGAATGACAGTCTTTTCCCATAGAGCTCTACAAGGCCCGCAAGTCTGTGCCTAGATATAGATTTCTTTGGGGATTTGTCAAAGTTGTCAAGAAAAAGGCCTATTTCAAATGATCTCAAGTGAAATTTAGGAAATGGAATAACCATATCCTAATGGAATAATGGAATAACCAGCCTAAGAAGTATATAATCCAAGTCTAGGGTGATCCAGTGTAATAGCAACAGGGCTACCATTTGTCTAATTGCTCATGCCCCATCAAAGGGATATGATACTTCATGTACCTTGTGCTCACAAACTCCCAAAGTATGAGGTCGAGGTTGGTCTTAGAAACTATGCTACAGCATAAAGTGTCAGCTTGTTGCCATCTGGTGCCCTCCTCACAGATTTAGCAAAATGAGATCTACCTCCAAATGGAGGGAATCAGAGGCGTTGCAGTGTGGAAAAGCCTGATGGTAAGCCTGGTACCTCCATGTGCAGTTTAGATGTGCGCCTTGTCAGAGCTACTATAGGTTTTTGCAGGGGCTGGAGGGGTGTGGTGAGGGTGGCGTCTGAAGCAAGTTGTGGATGTGGGCTTGTCCATCTCACAGTACCAAATGACATCCAGGTTTTCATTCAGAAAGCAAAGATTCAGGGTAGGAGGACATCTGGCGCCTGTCATGGTGTACATTATATGTATCTCCTAATGAAAGGTGAAGAGGCTTATGAGACACAAGTCTCTCAATCCATAAGGAAACTTGTAACTCTAAGCATGATGAAGATGTGCACAGTTCATGTTGCCAGATGAGAGCATCTAGTCTGAGAAGACAGAAAATTTCAGAAGGAGAGGTAGAACCACCCTGAAATGCCTCTTGCCCAGAAGGAAGGTTGTGTGCATGAGGGCGAACATCCGCCAGGCTCAGGAGCAGGTTAGGTTGCTGGATACCAAACAATCATTGTCTGTCATTGTCTAGAAGGGTTTTCAGATTAAGATACACTTGTAAATGGAAATAGGAGGAGATTCGTCTTAGTGGTGGAGAGGTAGAAAGGACAATAACTCTCAACAAAGAATTAGCAACAAAATTTATCCGGACAGAGAAAGTAATTTGTTTTTAACCACTTGCATGATCTCATTCATTACTCAGTAAATACATTCTGCACAACTAGAATGTGTTAGGTACTACTATTCTAGGTACTAGGTATATAGGTTATTTACTAGGTCACATACTAACTATACAGATTATATACTAGGCATACAGGTTATTAAGACAGGTTAATTCCTCATGTCATGGAACCTGAATTTTGATAGACGATTGATAAACACATCATGGTTGGAGTGTAAATTAGTACAGTCATTATGAAAAACAGTTTGGAGTTTCCTCAAAAAATCAAAAATGGAGCTATGTTATCCAGCAGTCCCACCACCAGGGACATATTCAAAGGAAATGAAATCAGTATGTCAAAAAGAGATCTCTACTCCCATGTTTATTGCAGCATTATTCACAATAGCCAACAAATAGAATAAACCTTAGTGTCTACCAATAAATAAATGGATAAAGAAAATATGGTGTGTACATACCCAGTGGAATACCGTTCAGTCTTAAAGCAGAAGAAACCCTGTCATTTGGGACAACATGGATGAACCTAGGTGATATTATGTTATGTGAAATAACCCAGGCACAGAAAGACAAATACTACATGATGTTACTTCTATGAAGAATCTAAAAAGCTCAGATTCATAAGTAGAGAGTAGAATGGTAGTTACCAGAGGCCTAGGAGTTGGTGGGCTGGATTGGGGAGATAGATATTGGTCAAAGGACACAACATTTCAGTTAGATAGGAGGAATAAGTTGAAGAGATCTATTGTACAACTTGATGACTATAGTTAATAACAATGTATTGGGTTATTGAAAATTGCTAAGAGTAGATTTTAAGTTTTCTCACCACAAAAATATGTGAGGTAATGTACATATTCAATTTAGCTATTCCACATGTATTTCGAAACAAGTACACAATAGATATACACAATTATTATTTATAAACTAAAAATTAGGGAAAAAATAAATCAGAGTTATGAGTCCTATGAAGAGAATGAAAATAGTGTGTGTGAAAGATTATGAACCTTACAGTGAATGGTCAGAGATGTGGGGATAGCTTCTTCCCTCTACATTAAGTATCACTACTACCCTAATGTGCTCATTTGTTAAGAGCTAAGTTTCCTTATCTTGGTGACCGCTGCCGAATTCACATTCTTGGCCAGACCATTGCAGCATTGGCTGTATAGGATGATTTATGGGGACTGAGACTGAATTCAGTACTATTATGTCAGTACCATAATAGCAAGTAATCCCTTTCAACTGTTGCATGTGTGATAATTGAATGCTAAAGAATGTAAGATTGTACCAATATTATTATTTTCCTATTTCTTATACATGTTTGGCTGACTTGAGGAAAATAAAAACAAAATACCAATGATGTTTAGTGTTGCTAATACCTAGGTTGACCTGTGGCACATTTCTCCTTTTTTTACATTTACTCAAATTGGGACTGGCTAATAAGTAATTAAAGTGATAGTATTTTTAATATAAAGGGTCTAAATATTACAGAACAAGAAAAAATTAAACAAGTTGTCTGATTTTGTGTGTTTTAATATAAATTTAATGAATTGCATATTGTGATACCGTGATGTTATTTATATGAGGATAAATATCCTTATACTTTTCAAATTTTGAATTAGATAATATCAAATCTAACAATTTCTTGTACTGATATAGATGATTTATAATTGTTAGAATATGAATTAGAGAATCCAGTAGAACAATTCTGTTACAGTCTGAATGTTTGCATCCCCCCAAAAATTCCTATATTGAAATCCTAACCCCCAAGGAAATGGTATTAGGAGGTGATACCTTTGGGAAGTGATTAGGTCACAAGGGCAGAGCCCTCATTATTGGGATTCATACCCCTATAAAAGAGACCCCAGAGAGCTAGCTAGTCCTTTTATCATGTGAATATAAAGCAAGAGGGTACCATCTCTGATCCAGAAAGTGGGCCCTCACCAGACACTGCATCTGCCTTGATTATGGACTTTCCAGTCTCCAGAACTGTGAGAAATTACTTTTTATAAGGCATTTAATTCACAACGTATTTTTATGGCAGCCCAATGAATTAAGCCAAATTAAGACAATAGATTTATTTTTAAATTTCAAATAAATAAATTCCTAGATTTACCAAAAAGACTTATGAAGTAAAAATATTTGCTTTAAATTCTAGAGTTTTCAGCATCTTGGACCATCTGATCCACTGAATCTCATTTTGCATCTAAGGAAAATGGAGAAGTTAAGCTATTTGCTGTAGGAGCTAGGGATTATTTTATGTTTAAGCATTTACAGGAACACCACATCAACCATTTATAAGTGGAGAGGGCATTTAACGTAGCAGTTATAAACATTTCTGGATTTGGAGCCTGTTTGTGTTTTTCACCTATACATGCCAGCTCTGAACTTCAAGTTCCTTAATTTCTCTAAGGCTTCAGTTCCTCATCTGTACGGTCTGGAAAATGGTCACGCTCTCCTCCCTCAGAGTGTGGTCCTAGGAATTAAGTTACATAATAACCACAAGCATGTAGCACAGTAGGGGGGCATAGAAGAAGAAATAAGAGAAAATTAGTATTGTTTAAAATAAAAATACTTCTATTTAAAAGATCTTTCAAGGTGACATTTTTAACAATGTATATTAGAAACACCAACCTATGTATTGTAATAGCCTTTTTCTTGAAAATTTAGGTTTTGTTAAATATCACTTACCTCTACAACAGTGTTATTAGTACTTGTACCAAATAAATAATTTTTTCTTTTTTTTTCCAGAGAGGGTTTGCTCTGGTGCCTAGGCTGGAATGCAATGGCATGATCATAGCTGACTGTAAACTCAAACTCCTGGGCTCACTCAGGCAATCCTCCTGCCTCAGCCTCCTCAGCCCCTCGGGTAGCTAGTGCTACAGGCATGCAATACCATGCCTGGCTACATGTTGCATTTTTTTTTTTGTAAAGATGAAGTCTCACTATGTTGCCCAGGCTGGTCTTGAACTCCTGACCTCAAGTGATCCTCCTGCCTCTGCCTCCCAAAGTGCTGGGATTGTAGACATGCGCTACCACAGCCAGTCTGTAAAAAAACTTTTGTTGTGCTTTAAATTTCAGCTAATACTTAACAACTTAATCATATAGCACTTGCTAGGTGCCAGGTACACATATCAGCATATTAATCCTCACAAAAATCAGTGACATAGATATTATCATTATCCGTATTTGACAGATATTGAAACTGCACTGAAGAGAAGTCAAGTGGGAAGTGTGAGGTCACTTGGCTGGTAAGTGAAGGAGCCGTGAGCTCTATCTGTGAGCACTAGAGCCGCTGCGGTCACCCATTCCACTGTACCGCATACATCATGGGGGAAGAACTGGTGGAAGACAGAATAGTAATTGCACAAGACCATATCTGATTTGTCCTGGTGGGTGCTGATCCAATGGAGTGTTGGCTTCTGAGAACTCCATTTTATAGGAATATTTGTTCAGTATTAAAAATGGCTGTCATTAATTGCTTCTGTGGGTCATAAACTCTATTGGGGACTTTGAAAATTCTTCCCCCCACCCTCAAAATAAGCCTCGAAGATAGATTATGTTGGTGGTAATATATATAATGATACCCATTTTATAGGTGATTATCGTAGGTGTTATTGAGTCTGAACAAACTCATTCTGAGTCTGAATAAAGTATATACCTTGCACTAAATCAGTTATTTGTCTAATTTTGAAGTCACTGTAATATTTAATTTTCTTTAATGAGCACTGTGTATATCTCAATTCCGTGCTGCTGAAACTCTCGGTAAATGATGATTATGAGCAATAAAGTGAGTCAGCAGGGTATAACGGAGACTGTTCCCAGTATCCCAGAATAAAATCTAATTTCAAAATGATCAGTAATTATCTGTTTCACCTCCGGAAAGCAGTGACTCGGCTTTCAATGAAAAATGAAGGCAGGGTATTGAACTATTTGATCGCTCTCCAGACTAAGGCCGAATTGGGCGTGAGACTTGTAGGTAAATATTCCCCTAAATAACACTAGATGGCGCGCAAGAACAAAAGAGACAGGGGACATTTGTAGGATACATGCAACCCTCGTTTCAATTTGTGATAGAATGTATTTTCTGAAGTGAATAATTGATTTTAGGCTACTGATACCTAACATAAGGAATACTTGACCTTACGTTTTGCCAATGTAAAATTCTGCCTTATCTCCCGTTTGGAGTCGCCCTTTAAAAAGTCTGAGCAGAATGCCAACACTTTGTTTGGCAGAACAGTCACCAAACAGACTTCCTGGCATCATTTCTACTAAATAATTCTGGCCCTAATCATAGCAAAAATAAAGTAAATTGAGTATTTAAAAAAGATGATAGAGTCAAGGGATAGTTTTATGAGCTCTATAAAATTAATTTCTGTGCTTTTTTTGTATTAAAATTTGTTTTCAGAAACGCAGGCTTGTGATATTGTACAAAGCATAAAAAACATAACCAAAAAGCATACAGATGTATTCTCTAGAGGTCTTTGTTTTTTAGGTCATGAAGCGCCCGGACTTTGGGCTCTAATGTAATTTATTTGTATTTTCAACTATTATTCATAACTTTTTTCACTTTTTTATCACCTGTGCCTCCTTTGAGGAGGAGAGCCTAGTGAGGCAGAGTGAGAGGCAACAAACAAAAGGTAGAAAACAAAAGTATATTACAAAGTAGAGACAAAGCCTAAGTATTCGGATTAGATGCTCTAATGTAACCCAGGTCAATGCAATTTCACCTGATTTTCTGAATGTCTCTAGAGGGGAAAAAAAATAATGGTGGTCAGAAGGATCAGTTGAAGTCTCATTCTTTCAAACAAAAAATTAATTTTAGGACGGGTTCAGTGGCTCACTCCCGTAATCCCAGTATTTTGTGAGGCTGACGCAGGAGGACTGCTTGAGCCCAGGAGCTCGAGACCAGCCTGGGCAACATAGGGAGAACCCTGTCTTTACAAAAAATTAAGAAATGAGCTAGGTATGGTGGCATGCACCTGTGGTCCCAACTACTCAGGAGGTTGAGATGGGAGGATCGCTTGAGACCGGGGAGGTCAAGGCTGCAGTGAGCCATGGTCATGCCATTGTACTCCAGCCTGGGTAAAAGAGTGAGACCCTGTCTCTCTTACATACACACAAATATATATATATATATTTAAAACAGCTTTTTAGGAGAGAAGAAAAATAGCATCATGAAAAGAATGCTCCATGAGTATCTTTGTGCTTTACAACTACATAAACCATTAATGGCCCAACACTTGGACAGAAGATGGGCCAATTGTCTTGAAGCAAGTTTGAGTTTACTTATTGAGTACTACTTTTTGATGACTAACATCACCATTGTTTATGTGTAGTATCTCATTCAATTCTCCTAACAGTTCTGTGGTGGGGGGCAATTATCCCACTTTATGGATGAGAAAACTGAGGCTTAAGGAGGTGAAGTAATAAGCCCAGGGTCTCATGAGCGTCAAGTGGAGGAGCCTGTTCTGATTCTCAAGGCTTTGAACTATGTCATGGTGTTCCCTTGAGATAAGTTGCATTTGAAGGCTGGACCTCTGCCATATTGTGAATTAATAAAAAAAATTCTTTCAACACCCCCTAGGTGGTCTCCTGTTTCTTTCTCACCCACAAGCATTCTTTTATGTCCTTCCCACACTGCTCAGTGACCCTAGAGAAACTTGGGTACTGTAGGTGACATTAAGAAAAGAAGCTATTTCACCTGTTTTTGCTATCCCTCACAGATAGCATAATGCTTGAACCCAGGTTTTAATGTTACTAGCCAGATAAAGTGGACTTTTTAAGGTTTAGGGGCTGCTTTCTTGCATTTGAACACAGTTGATCTCATTCATCTCCAAAATAACTTGCCATGTAGAGATGATTAACCTAATCTTGATTGCCTGAATTTTAGCCTATATCACAAATACTGAAAATTTCAGGAAGGGAAATATATTTCATGTTAAGTCCTCAGATCATCTTTAAATGGCAGCAGGCATTTCCACCTACATGCTGGCCTTGTGTCTAAGGAAGTTATCCATAAATTACTTTTTTTGAAGTAACTTAGGAGGTGAGTGGTTACAAGATTACTATGAAATATGTTATTTTGGCAGAAGCTCAAATGAGGCCTTAGAGAACAGGATGTGGTTCGTTCTAGGCTAAATCTGTCTCTTTATTAGGTGGGTGAAATCGGGCAAGTCCCTTAACCTCTCCAGTCTCAAAAACTGTAAAATGTGAGGGTTGGTCCGGATGTATTTTCAACATCTTTCCAAACTCTAACCTTCTGGGATTCTTTAGGCTCCACACCTGAAGAGAGTAATTAAAAGTAGGACACATAATTTTTAATCAAAGCCAAAACTTATTTCAAGACAGTGTTGTTATAATTAATACTCAGAAGTTCTGAAAGATACTTAGATGAAAGCTCAAAAGGAAAGATGATCATGGCTTAGAAAATTCAGTGAGTAATTAATTGCAGATGACTAATATTCTTCTGCCTGTTCCCCTCTCCCTTCAGGAGCACAGGAATAAGAAAAGCAATAAAAGCGACTCCAGTTCTTCCTGGTATACATACCTAAGAAAAACAGCCAAAAGACATTTCTGGTGTGATTTAGCATGTCGTTTTCTATCCTTGTTAATCACCATGAAATAGAACCTGCTTAATATCTAACACTACCTCTAACCTCATTTGTAATTCCGAATAGTGTAATAATGTCCTTTGTCAGTGGCATCAAATAACCACAAGTTTCATTTCGCACAGGAGGTGGTAGTGCTTCATTTCTCCTGCTTCTTCAGTTTTTTTTTTGCAAGATTAGAGCAGATGTTTGGTCAGTCTTGTAACCAAGTGATTGTTTTTTTCTAATGGGGGTGCTGGGCAATGATAATGAAAGTTCACAGTTCAAGTGAAAGTTTAAAGTAGGGAAGCATCGTCAAAGGTGGGATCACTAGTCTCCAGCGTGGGGATCAGACTGCAAGGCTGGTTAGAAGCTAGTTGTTCATCTTTCTTCCTGTTTCCCGTATCAAGAAACTAAGGCCAGAGAAGTTAAGTCCCTTGCCTGTGGTAGCACAACAACAGTTCAGTGGGAGAGCCAGGACTAGACTCCAGGGCTCCTGATGGTCAAGTTCAGAATCCTTCTACCATGCCACGTTGCCGCTTTTTACGGTACCTAGATGTCGAGAAGAAAAAAGGAAAGCAGGTAATTTGCAAACTGTGCCATCCTGCTAATCAAATTCATTGATTTTTGTGTGTTTGACTTCTGCTTTTGACATGAGATTTAAAGGTCTGGTTTTGTACATTACAGCGTATACAGGATCTAAACAATCTAATTGTTACTTTTAGGAGAAAAAGAAAAATTTGTGGAATTAACCATATTTTCTTCACAGAGAAAAAGTATTTGCATTTTTGGGTGAGCTCAGAATACATGCTCTTGACATTAACATTAAGTATACTAATAACAACTCCTAGTGATATACTCGTGTGGTGTGTGTGTTTGTGTGTAAGTCAAAGTAAAACCAAATGAATTATTAAGACAGGATGAGAAGAGCTAGGAAGCGAAACAGGCCGGATCAGAGTCTGTCAGGACTCTTGCGTCAGCCAAAGGCAGCTGCACCAAGGTACACCGGGATTCCTACCACCGGAAGTGTTTTCACGCACCAGATTCCCTAATAGTCTGGTATGAGCCTAAAGTCCACTTCAGGAGGGCTCCTTCCTAGTCATGGTCCTTTTAACTCAGAGTGAATGGAAGCGGTTTTGCAGGGGACCTAGAAAATTGATGCTAGCCTGCAGGAGCTCTAGAATAATTTTTTTTTTTTCTCTTGACCTTCCTGGAGAAATATGGAGACAAACAGTTCTGGAGCACAACCAAGGTGATGGAATCCCTCTCAAGTAAACCTAATCTTTTAAAAAACTGTTAAAATTGTATTCATTTTCTAGGACTTCACTTTTTTACTCAGTGGTTCCAGATTAGTACAGATTAATTCACTTCATACTTTTTTTTTTTTTTTTTGAGTAAACCTAATCTTGTAAAATTACTCCTAAGGTAGCTTTTGACCAATTGAGCTAATAGCAAAAGTGGAGGCATTTGTGTGTCCCTGTCTTGAGCACATTGTACCTGCTCTCACGCAGAATCCAGGGTGAGATGTATCTGAATTCCGGTTTTATCACTTCCTATTTGTATAGAAACATAGGCAAGTTAGGTAATTTCTGTGAGCCTGAATTCCCCCATATATGAGTTAATATTTTGCCATAATAATGGCAAAAACTGCAATTACTTTTGCACCAACCTAATGGGTGAAGAACCTGATGTACAGAAGATACCATACACCTAAATGGTAGTGGCTATTTTGGCCTGTCTAATAAATAATTGAATTCATAGAGAAGAAGGAATAGATTGAGGTGTGTGGATTTTTCTAAGTAGTACTGAAGTTTAAAGGTTGAGATGTATTGGAAAGGGAAAAATGTTAAAAAGGATTAAAAAAATACATATATGTTCACTTCCTAAAAACTCCAAAGAATTGTTATGACACTGTAAGTAGACCTGAATTGTTTTTTTGAGACCTTTTTTTTTTGTAGAGATGGGGTCTCATTATGTTGTCCAGGTTGGTCTCAAATTCCTGGCCTCAAGCAGTCCTCCCTCCTTGGCCTTCCAAAATGCTGGGATTATAGGCATCAGCCACTGTGTCCAGCTTGGAGCTGGATTCTTATTGCTGGTCCCAGATGTTGTTGAGTTAGTAGTTTGCACTGTAGCAAAGTTGTTATTTTTCTTTTAGAATTTGTTCCCCGTTGCATTTTTCCTTTTAAGTCAACTTTTAAAAGAATCAGAGTTTCCTTAGAAATTGTTTTCCCACATGGAAGTGTATCATTAGAACTTAATATCAAAGGCCCCTATCCCTTGCAATTAACACAAAGCACCTTCCAATCGGATGCTCCGCATCTATTGGGAAGTCAAAGGATAATAAGTACATCGCTCTTTCAATGAAATTATAATGTGTGACAGGCAATGCTTGAATGATGCACTGGCCCAGAGTTAAATATTGAAAATCCACCAGAAGACAAGTTGACTTAGAATTATAAATAAGTCTATGGGCTCTAGTTATAAACAGACAATGTTAATTTTCTACTAAAATACTGCAGGTAAAAGCGGACAAGAAAATGTCCTGCTAAAAGCTGAGCATGAGGTTTGAAACAACTGATCCCTTCGTTCCCTGAAGAATGGAACTTTAGATTCGGAAAATTAAATGATAGAGATTGTTCACTATAGTCTTTCCTCTCTGGTATAATGGTCGGCACTCTGTCAGCAAAAATCAAAAGTAATTTTCCTGCAATGTCTATGCATTGATTTCCCGCTTTCCCCCAAAAGTTAATCTCATGGTCTCTGTTCTCACACTTTTTATATTAAAAAATTTCAAAATGAAAATCAACTTCCTTTTCTTATGATTATATAACATAATGTTCATTGTAAAATACACAAATGGTGAAATGTATGAAATTAAAATTGTTTGACAATAACTACCACTGATATTTCAATCATCATCCTTTCACGGTTATCTTTATGATGTTATTTATTGTGTAAGTTTTTTCTCACATGCAGTCTTTTCCCCCCCTCACCTTATCTCCATAACCATTTTCCAAACAATAGTACAAAAATAGGAAATCCATACTTACAACTTGGTGTTGGTACCTCTTCGTGTCTTTCCCCATGCTCATATAACACATGGAAACATAAGGACATAAATGTATTTTGAGTTCTATTGTTCTATAAATAATAAAAATCATGTAGTACTATGGTTTAAAACATCTTCACAGTAGAATTCTAGATTTTCTTTTTTTTTAAATTTTTATTTATTTATTTATTATTTTTTTGAGACGAAGTCTCACTCTTGTCCCCAGGCTGGAGTATGATGGCCCAATCTTGGCTCACTGCAACCTCTGCCTCCCGGGTTCAAGCAATTTTCCTGCCTTAGCCTCCCGAGTAGCTGGGATTATAGGCATGCACCACCACGCCTGGCTAATTTTTGTATTTTTAATAGAGATAGGGTTTCACCATGTTGGCCAGGCTGGTGTCAAACTCCTGACCTCAGGTGATCCGCCCGCCTTGGCCTCCCCGAGTGGTGGGATTACAGGTGTGAGCCACCGTGCCTGGCTGGATTCTAGACTTTTATAAATTTCTCTCTAGCTTTTTTATGGCTGTCTAGCTCTCTCCTAATTCAACAGCAGTTTTTCTTGGCAGCCTGCCTTTTAAAGGATTCATGTGGCATTCAACTTTGTTTTTATAGAAGCCATTATTTTTGAACTCATTTCATCAGTTTGATATAAAATGTGTCTGATTGGAATAGTAGGTGCAACTAGTTAATAGCTTACCAATTCTTGGTAAACATATAACGAGAGAAAAGCTCCCCCAACCTAGATAGAAGCCTGCAAGTTTCGAACATTCTGCTTCTGCTGTGGGTTTTACAGAGGGTTGGGAAAACTTTTATTATATACATAATTGTTTCCCACTATTTGTACCTGGATGGTGGAGACTACACGTGCTCTTCTGTGTCTCCTCCATTATTATTCCTGTAATATTATCCAGATATTCTTTTACATCTGTGGTTACATGGGGAAAAAAGGATTTGTTGAAAATGGCCAAACTTACTCTTTACTTATTAACTTTGCATATAATGTACTTTAAAGGATGTTCTGATACCTTTCTCTTTACTTATATTTTGATGTAAGCTTATTTGATGTGTCACATATTACGTGTTAAACCTCTTGCATGTTTCACATTATGCTGACAAGATGTAGTTTTTCCCTTAATATATGTCTGGTTTTTTGGATCAGAGTTCTTATTATCAAGTCTTAGTGTTTGGCTGTGCAAATGTGTCCCTTCTCTCACCTCCCCAAACAGCTTGGGCAATACTGCCAAATATTAGATTGGTACAAAAGTAATTGCAGTTTTTGCCATCAAATGTAATGAGAAAAACCGCGATTACTTTTGCACCAACATAATAACTTCATACTCTTTATTGTATCGAGTATGCAGTCTACAAATTAAGTGAAGTAGCAGACCCAGGGTGCCAGTGTCTGGAATTTGGTCAGCTAGAAGGCAGGTTGGTTGATATTGTAAGTACAGCATCTCTGGAGTCAAGTATAGGGGAAGTTAACTAAGTTGTAAGGGACGGGCTGGGACCACAGCCCAAACAGATAAAGTGTCAACTCTGAGAAAATCACGAAGGGATGAGTCAGAAATTCAAGTGTAGAATTCCATGGAGAGAGGGGATCATGGGTCTAGGCAGAGAAGCTGCGCAATGGGGAGGATGGAAGCTTTGTTTGACAAATCTATATGTCAAGGTCTAAACACTAGGCCTTAGAAGTAGATAAAATAGCAACAAAATAACGGTATTTAATACTGGAATCATTTGGGGGGAAGTTGTATCCCTAGGATGGTGAAAGGGCATGGCAGGCCATGCAGAATTGATAAATAGCTTTTACTTTGTACTCTCTCATAAGTTATTTAGGTCTTTACAAAATGTACCTGCTTTGTCCAAACCTTTAAAGAGGTCAGAAGCAAAAAACAAGTGAGAGGTAGTGACGATGTTCATTTAGTGTCTGTACAGCTCGTCTGTTCAGTAATTGCTCAGTGAAGTGGAACAGGAAGAAGCTGATGGCCACTTGGCTGCACTCACTCTGTATGAACTGGTTTCTTCTATTTTATGATCCTGGATTATCTGTCTACAAGTAGTAGTGGAAAAAATAAATCCGTTAACTCCATGTGGTCTATAGCAGATCCTGGGGATTGAAAAGTACAAGGATTCCTAGCCTCATCGCAAGAAAAAGGTGACAGAAAATACTAACCTTATAGTTTGCCACCAGATCATCAGAGTCAATGGATAATACTTTTTTCCCTTATCTTTCCCACATTTGATTATGAAAAATAACTACAAGAGGTGAACAGAAAATTCTGGAATTTGTTTTTAGAAAGCTCTTACTGCTGTTTATCTGGTATGTTGTGACTATTTCTAGGGAAGTGTCATTTCTGTGGTTGGATTGGCACTTTTTTTATATGATTTACTATTTCTTCACTGATCTTTTTTTTTTTTTTTTTTCTCAGTGTTACATGTTACATAACGTACAAAGGAAACCTGGAAAATCTTAGTTAAACCAATTTAAGAAGTGTTTTATTTTTAAGAATGGCAAAACTAAAAGAAGCAGAATGTGTTTGATCTGTGTAAGTCATGTGAATGATGGACTGAGTTTAAATGTAGTTGCTTTTTCTGTGTATATTATAAAGACTAGAGCTTTTGATTAAAGTTCCAAAATAAAGAAGCAGTTTGCCTATAAAGTCACGGCTGATTAGTCTAAAACAAAGCAGAAACATTATCCCCTTTGAAGAACATTTACGAGTAAAGGGCTCAAGGATCTGTTATTACAACTTGTCCCTCAGATATCAAAGTACCCTAGGAACCCCTCTACCGTGATGTCTTTTGGAATAAGCTTATGAACCACATAAAAATCTCACTCATAGACAGTTCTTAGATGGTATTAGAATGTGTTTTATTGTAAAACCAGTTAACTTCATAGTCACACATAAGCTGTAAGCTGTCCCTTGCAATTTACTTAGTACTAATGGGGATGTCATTTACAGTAATAGCTCTCTATTTTCTCTAATTAAAGGGCTCTTTGTGGTTTAATTTTATAATAAAAACATGCATCTATGCTTTCATAACTTCTTTTCACTTGCTTTGTTTTTACCCTTAGATTTGTTTTCAATTTCAGCTCAACACATTTAAAAATTGTCTATTCAAAGAAATTGGTTAAAAAATTGTAGGTGTTGTATTAGTTTACTAAGTATGTTTCCCTCTCCCACAACAACCAGAAAAATGATTCTTGTTTTTATTTGCTTTTTTATTGTGGTAAAATGTATACAATATAAAACATAATTTTACCCATTTTAAAATGTATATTCAGTGATATTTAGTCCATTTTTTTCTTTCTTTTTTTTTTTTTTTTTTTTTTTTTTTATTATTTTGAGACAGAGTCTCGCTCTGTGTCCCAGGCTGGATTGCAGTGGCACGATCTTGGCTCACTGCAACCTCTGCCTCCTGGGTTCAAGCGATTCTGCTGCCTAAGCCTCCCAAGTAGCTGGGATTACAGGTGTCTGCCACCACATCTGGCTAATTTTTATATTTTTGTAGAGATGGGGTTTCACCATGTTGGCCAGGCTGGTCTTGAACTCCTGACCCCAAGTGATCCACCCGCCTTGGTCCCCTAAAGTGCTGGGATTACAGGTGTGAGCCATCACACCCAGCATTTTTTATTTTTTTTTACAGCATAACCCATCACTGACAGATGTTTTTTGATTGGATAATAAATGGAGAGATCTGAGGTTACTCAGAAATACACTCTTAAAAAGACTTTGAACACCGTATGTTAGTTGATGAAATAAGAATATAGCCAGGCACCTTAATCTGCTATTTCATTTTGTTTTCCCTCCCTGAAAAGAGCTTTTATCATAATTTACTGTTCATCAATTCATTAATTTAACCAATATTTAAGACTCTCTTATCTGACAGTCTACCTTAGTAAAAAAAAAGGAAAACGACCTACTATCTAGGGATCTTACCTTTAGACTTGTGTGTAGGGTGTTACACAAGAAGACAAGCAATTATAATATATTGTGGAAATGTCTAGAAGGGCAAAAACTGGCGTGTAAAATGGAAGCCTAGAAAACTGGAATGTAAAATGTCTAAGCCTCTATGGCAGAGACAAGCAAGTTTTACCAGAACTTGGTGAAGAGTGAGAAGGCATTTACCAGCTGGCAGGCCTAAGTGGGAGCAGAGTAGTCATGCTGAGCAAATAGCATGTCCCAAGGGGTAGCATTTGGAGCCACCAGGGTGTCAATGGTGAGTGGCAGAGGATTTGCAGTGGTGGTGCTCTGACGTGTGTGTGAAGAAGATGGCGGGCAGGCTAGAGAGCAGCTGGGAACATCAGGATGGACCGGGTGCCCCTGATACACTGATGTTTCCAAAGTGTAGCCTTTGAGATGTTCCCAGTTGTCACTTAAGATGGGAGTAGGAGGAGAGAGAGCAGCTTGGACAGCCAAATAAGTTTGAGGCAATGTTCAATAAAAACAAGCTTGCTTTCTGACTGTAGGACTTCTGACAGCATCATTTTACTATGTGTATTCCGATTTTCCTAGGGTGAGAAAAGACATGAACTGTTTCCTAAATGCACTGATGGCAGAACAATTAACCACTCCCTCCACCCTCATTGGAAGTGTTGCTGCAAGCCTTGGGGATCCATTAGAATATTTTATTCTTAAGATTCTGGATCTACTTTCACCCCATCCTCTCTATATGGATGTTTTTAATGTGTTAAACATTTCCAGAAATCCTGATGATATCCAGCGATGGAAGTCAAGAATTCTTAAGCCCATATAGTCTCCTCACACTTAGTTTCAATCTCATTAAAATATGTACTAAATGTACAAATGTCACATAGATCCATACTCCCTTTATTGTGAAAAGCTGTAAATAAAACATATCCTAGCTGTTTCTTGTTTTAAGTTTGTTTTTTTAATGACTGATGAATCAATTAGAATGGATTTTTTTTTTTTAATTTAAAAAAGAGATGGGGTCTCACTACATTGCCCAGGCTGGTCTCAAACTCCTGAGCTGAAGCAGTCCTCCCATCTTGGCCTTCCAGAGTGCTGGGTTTATAGGCGAAGAATGGAATATTTTCAATGTTGAAAGGATCTTGGAATTTATAGTTAAAACCCCTTGTTACTATTGGACATAGTCCAATAGTAGAACAAATAGCTTATTTAGACAATGTAAAAACATATCCTCTGTGGTGGGATTATGGAGAATTAATTTTCTTCATCCTTATTTGGATTTTCTATATATATTTTTACAATGAACACTTAACTGTGTATTATAAAAATGTATTAATAAAGACATTAAACTGTAATAAAAATGGGAAACCAGCATGAAAGAATGCTTCTGAAAGGTTGCAATTCAAATTATGTTACTAGGCATATCTTTTGCTCTGGTCAAAAGAAGTTTGCAATCACAACATACTATTCATTATTTTTTTCTCTTTCATATCCCAGTGTTTTGTTTAGTGCTATATCTTCAGTTCTTAGAATAGTGCCTAGGAGTAGGCTTTCTTCTATATGCTGCAGCTTTTTATCTGTTTGTTTTTCTGTTTTTGAGACAGGGTCTCACTCTGTTGCCCAGACTAGAGTACAGTGGCATGATCTCTCCTCACTGCCACCCTGACCTCCTGCGATTAAGCAATCCTCCCAAGTGGCTGGGGCCATAGGCATGTGTTACCACACTTGGCTCATTTTTTATTTTTATTTTTGTAGAGACAAGGTCTCCCTATGTTGCCCAGGCTGGTCTTGTAACTCCTGAGCTCAAGTGGTCTTTCTGCATCAGCCTCCAAAAGTGCTGGGATTATAGGCATGAGCCACCGTGGCTGACCAGTATATTTTCTTTAGTGTTTAACTTTATTGAGGCATAATTCATCTATGGTAAAATGTAGACATCAGTGAATGAGCACAAATGTGTACACCTGTGTAACCACCAACCTAGATCAAGAAAAAGCGCATGTCCATCATCCTAGACAGTTCTCCTGTGCCCTTTTCAGCCAAGTCCTGCTCTCATAGCCCCCTATCCTGATTTCTGTCACTGTAGATTGTTTTAGCCTATTATTGAACTTCATTTAAAATGAAATACATGTGTGCTTTTGTGTCTAGCTTTTAAGTGTGTATGTCTGTTTTGTTATTGTGATGTTTTTGAGGTTCACCTGTATTTCTTGTATCAAGCTAATTTTTTTATTACTGATTGTATGAAAATACCACAGATTGTCAGTTTTTCTATAAATGGGCATTTGGCAGCTTTCCAGAATTGAGTTAACGTAAATCGAGATTTTATATAGATTTAGATTTTTCTAAAGTAAAGAGATTAAAACAATAAAAATGAAATGTCAGTCAATTTTTTATCCACTCAATTGATCTCTAAAGGATGAATATAATTAAAAGGTAAAAATTACATAATTTCAACCAGTGTTTATGGAACATCTGCTGCATTCACACTCATGAAATAGTTGAGTAAATCTCTAAACAAATTTGTTATCTAATAATGTTGATATGGCTGGTATACAAATATAATACAAGACACAATGTGATAAACACAATGAGAGGAATATATGAGGAATAGATTACTATTTGTATTCAGAGAAGGAAACAATCCTATTCCTTACGAAAATGATTATATCATTAACTTAAATAGCAGAGTTGGTAGAAAAAGACACTTAAATAGGAGAAAGACTAGGAATTTGTTTTTATTATAAACTGAAGAATAATAAATGGCAAGAATGAGGAAAGGGGAAGAAAATACTGAATGAGAATGGAATAAACAGGAGCTAGCAAACTAGAGGTGAAAACACCATTAGAGAATTTTATAAAAGGTTGATTTGGCCAAGTACAGTGACTCATGCCTATTATCCCAACACTCTGGGAGGCTGAGGCAGGAGGATCATTTGAGCTCAAGAGTTTGAAACCAGCCTGGGCAACACAGGGATTCTCTGTCTTTACTCGGGAGGCTGAGGTGGGAGGATCCCTTGAGCCCAGGAGGTCAAGGCTGCAGTGAGCTGTGATTATGTTCCTGTCCATCAGCCTGGGCAACAGAGCAAGATCCTGTCTCAGAAAGCAAAAAAAAAAAAAAAAAAAAAAAAAAAAAAAAAAAAAAAAAAAAAAATTAAAACCTTAAAACCTAAACTTATAAAACCTAAAAGGTTTATCTCTGATTTGACAACCTGAAGCAGAAGTTGTTAGCCTATGGTCCATGAACATGAATCCCTTAACAGGTAAAACTGAGGGTGCCTATGAACATGGACAGAAACAAAATTGCATATTTATTTTCACTGTCTCAAATTGAATATTTCTTTAAGAATATAGGCTGTAAAGGCCAGGCATGATGAGTCACGCCTGTATTCCTGGCACTTTGGGAGCCTGAAGCAGGTAGATTGCTCTATCCCAGGAGGTGAAGACCAGGCTGGGCAACATGGCAAAACCTCGTCTTTACAAAACATACAAAAATTAGCCAGCCATGATGGCATGTGCCTATAGTTCCCGCTACTCGGGAGGTTGAGGTGGGAGGATAGATCAAGCTGAGGAGGTGGAGCCTGCAGTGAGTTGTTGATCTTGTCACTGCACTTCAGGCTGGGCGAGAGAGTGAGACCCTGTCCAAAAAAAAAGGAAAAAAGAATATAGGCCATAAACCACAGTAGTATTTAGCAGAATCTGTTACTTTGTCACCAATGGAGATCACAGATATTTTCATATCACAGAGCAGTTGTTGCAAATATCTTAAAGCTATTTGTGCTTATAACTAATTTGAAATTATGGAGATCATGAGAACTATCATTTGATCTTGTTATTGAATGCAACAGTAAAGAAACCCATGTGTTACAATATCACAATTATTTTTAACATATTGATAACAGATGAAATTAACTCCTTTGAAATGGTTATCTTGATTATTTTATGCATTTAAAAACTTGAAGTCTACCAATTTCCCCAGACTGACACAGGGGGTTCAGGGTACAAAGTTTGAGAAGTCTTGACCCAGAGACATTTGTGGGGATCCAGAGGCTGTGATACCTCCAGAGTCTGACTCACTCTATCTAAATTACACGTATGGAAGGCTGAAGTAAAGACCAGAATGTCAGTTCATTAATTTGCAATAAGAAATAACTGCCACATAAAATTTATGGAACTACAAGGAGAAATAAATCTTTAACCAGAGGGAGGGATTTTAATGTACCACTCGGAGGCACTAATAGAATAAGCAAGGTAAAATAAACCCTGCAAAGATGTGGAAAATTTGAACAGCATGATTAGTTTGATTTGAACATCAGTTAGCAAATGTGGCTTGATGAGCACATAGAGCTTAACAACTGAGCATATACCTTCTTTTCAGCATGTGTAAAACATTTATTAAAATAGGCTATATACTGGGTCAAAAAAAGTCTGAACAAACTTTAAAGGATTGAAATCCTGCAGAATATCTTGGAGATCAAATTTCAAATAAGCTACAAATCAACAAACGGAGACTTAGAGAAAACCCACATGATTGGAAATAAAGACATAACTGGCATCCAGTAACCCTTGAATCCAGAATTATAAAATATTTTGATATCTTCAGCACATAGTATTGATTCATATTTGTAAGATGAATTAGCTAAACCTAAGCCCTGTTTAGAAGGAAATGTATGACTATATGTTAGAAGAAAGTCTAAATATCAGTGAGCTAAGCACATGATAGGAGAAAGTAAAAAGACCAGCAAATTTAGTTAAAAATATAGGGGAAGAAATAAATGACATGAAAAAACATAATAAAGAACAATCATATATTCTAAAAGCAAATTCTTTAAAAGAACAAATAACCTTTTGGTGAAACCAAGATTAAGAAAAAGAGAAG